>NW_027397066.1:116174214-116628453 GCF_003265705.2 Callorhinus ursinus | reverse complement strand
ACACACACACACACACACACACACACACACACACACACACACACACAGCCTGACACTCTTACTTTGTTGACAGGCCGACAGGACTGAGACAGCAGCCAGCAAGATTGAGTGCTCAGCCATCTTTCACATGGAACGTTCTGGTTCAGGGAACTATTTGTCGAAATCCAGGGGATGATAACAGGCACTTTCGACTTTGTAATGTTGACCTTCCTTATAAGGTAAACAAAGCGGAGAAGAAAAAAAAAAAGAGGCCGATGCAAACGGCAGGGTGACCTTTGCTCTGGAACAGGAATTGGGAAGGCAGGTCGATCGGGAGCTGCCAGTCACAGATCTTTATCTGGCCGGGTTGCTGCCTCCCGAGCTTGCTGGAAGTCTGTCTCCTCCCCGGCGCTGGGGCCGCGGCTCAGCCTGCGGGATTAGCCAGGCCTCTAGCAGCAACACCAGAAGGTAGACTTTCTTCTCAGCCAATTCGGAACCGACTTCCCCTCCCCTTCTCCCACCCCCACCCCCGCCCCCGGACCCTCGGACCCTCGAGTCTCTTCCCCAGCTGCAAGGCCCAGCTGAGCCCTTGCTCACTTCTTGTGGGAAAAGAGATGGAAGCATTTACTTAATCCCACTGAGATTTAAGGCTCATTTAAGTGGATTCTAACCAGTAAGTGGCAGAACTTAGATTTGAACCCGAGTCCAGCAGATTCCATTTGTGCGCCGCCCCCCCATATCCTGCTGCCTCCCACTGTCACCTTGACTTTCCCATGGGCATGGTGACCATACATTTAGAAAAATAATAAACTAAAGTGTATGTTCTGAGAAGAAAGAGGGCCCTGGGGGGACAAGTGGAGCAATAGTTTAAGTTGACTTTTTTTTTTTTTAAGATTTTATTTGATAGAAAAGGAGAGCGGGGGAGGAACAGAGAGGGAGGGAGAGGCAGACTCCAAACTTAGTGGGGAGTGGGATGTGGGGCTCAAGGGCCTTGATCCTAGGACCCCGGGATCATGACCTGAGCCAAAGGCAGGCGCTTAACCAGCTGAGCCACCCAGACGCCCCTAAGTTGACTTTTATAAGACACAGCACAACGGGCATCATGCCAGTCTGAGCAATGCCCTACACCACTGGGCCCAGTGCTGATCCCTCCCTGGCTGGGGGCGTCTCTACAGAACCCATTTATCATAGTCCCTCCCCTCTGTCAGCATAACCCTTTTGCTCCCTAAAGATGCAGCGTCCTGCAAAACAAAGTTGGGGCCCCGTTCTCATCTCACCCCCCGGCTCACTTGGAACCGCAGGGCCAGCAGAAGGCCTGTGTGCTTCAGCCTCACCCAGGTTTGCACTTGGGCTCCCTCCCCTGGCGCTCAGTGATGACACAACCTCGCCCCAGGTGCTGAGCCTGAAACTCAGTTTGAAAAGACGGGCTAATAAGGGCTGAAGGGACACAAAAGTGCTATAGGGCTGTTATGAGGATTGAATTAGTTAACATTTATCAAGCACTTAGAACAGCACATAGCATCCAAAACTGTGTTCTGGGTTTGTTAAATAAACACACAAAAGGGCTTTATACAAGGGGCCAAGGGCAGGCCACCCCAAGATGGGCCACTTTGGCATGAAGATTCAGTTAAATCCAGGAGATTCAGGAAAAGCTCTTTACCTCCCCCACCTCCACTGCCTAAAAATAATTCAGAGAACCTGCTTCAGGAAGCGAGGTATTGCTATGGATAACTACAGTATGATATGAGTTAGGCGTGGTAGACCGAGAAGAACTTAATAAGGCCTGTTTGATCAGAATCCTTTATGTCCCATTTCTGTATGGCCCAGCAAACACTTGTTTACCCAACATTTACCCTTTTTCATCTTCCTGTGAAGTGCATTCCCTCCCTTTGAAGTCCCAGACCTCTATCCCCTTCTCCTTAGTTCAGGATGACATGTATACGTCATTTTGCCTGTTTTTGGAATTTCCACGTCTATGTGGATACCTCGTATGTGCACCATTAAATTTGACTTTCTCCTGTTAATCTGCCTCAAGTCAATTTGATTCTTAGTCCCGCTAGAAAGACCCTTGAGGGGACAGAAAATTCTTGCTCTCCATCAGCATCTAGAAAAGTACTTAGCATATTATGTACCTAATGTTAAAAGATATATTTTAAAAGGTAAAAATCACGCCTCTCATACAGATATAAAATGAAAACACATCAAAGGTTTTATTGAATTCATTAATGAGAGAACCGAGATGACCTTTTAACTAGTTCAAAGGAGAATTTTAAAAAACCACACATATATGGTGTTAAAAAACAAAAACTAAGCTGAGTACATGTTAAAGACCTTAGTCTTTATTTACTACTCATGCATCCAGCAGACAGGAAGGAGCTCTGAGGAGCTATACGAAATGAAAGACTATTCTAGGCAGAAAGGGGGTGGAACAAGGAAGTTAGACCAGACAAAAAGTAAATTGCTTCTTGCAAGGTTACTTTCCTTTAGGGCATGGCAGGGGTTTATCAGACAGATTACTTAACTAATGCGGATCAGGTGATTCCTGATGGACTAGTTTAAGATGCCGTTTCTCCAAGAGCTGAAACAATCATTAAGTTAAGTCTGTTTGTTGACGTGGGACTTAGCGTAAGTGACTCTATTTGGGGCCGGTTGTCTTGTTTTTAACAATAGGGAATAAGGAATGCTAAAATTAATTTACAAAGAGTTGCAAACCAGCTCTGCTCACAATGCCCTGTTGTCCCTTCAGGTTCCCTCTGCCCTCGTTTGTTTTGAAATCACTGAAGAGGACAGTTATGTAAGAAGGCAGATCCTAGAAGTTCAGGACAGCACCGAAACTTCCTTGTGTATTTGACTGAATGGTTTTGGTCTTCAGTACACGGCAGGGATTCTAAACTGCAAGCCAGCTGCCCTGAACTCGCATCACCAGGTACTAAAATAACCCCCTCAAATGACAGGCCTCAAAGAAGAGGTCTGGGGCTGGGCCCTTGGGCACACGGAGGCTCTCACAGGGAGAGGATTGCTCCGAGAAAGAGAAACAGCAGAAGGAAGAGGGGAGCCGGGAACGGGGCCCCTGGCCGATGACCACAACCTTTAGGTGTTGATAGCTCCTGTTTTGAGAAACTCGGGTACATCTGTACTAGGGAACTAGTTTGGAAGACAAAACAAAACAATTCCGGAGTGACCTTCTTTGGTTCCCACTGATTTGTCTTCTTCCCACGTTCCAGACCAATCTTGAGATTCCCTACCCACTTTTCCAAGCCAATCCCAGTCAGTCCCCAAATCCAGATCCTAAGAGAGATTGATACAATTAAAAAAAAAAAAAAAAGTGCTCAAATGCTTTGAAACCCCATGCATTCATGTGTAATCTGCTTTGATAGATATTAAAAGTTGGTAGAATTTTTGCTTCTAGGAAAGTGTAAAACAATGAAGTTTTAAATAATGAAATGTTCATCACCTTCTGTGGTGACAAAACTTCCAGATGATCCTATGGTTGAAATACTGCCAGAGCATGAACAAAAACTAGCAAAAATGTGAGTTTCTCTGTACATTTTCTGGATGGATTTCATCAATTGAAGATGAAAAGCATTGCCCCCACAGATCCTTCTGGTAAGTGTCCCATCCCTTACGTTTTTTGTAAGAAAAGAAAAACAAAAGGAGAAGCAGCATATTGGTAATTATAATAAAGTGGGTTTTTTTTTTAAGCTTTTATTTATTTGACAGAGAGAGACACAGTGAGAGAGAGGAATCACAAGCAGGGGCAGAGGGAGAGGGAGAAGCAGGCTTCCCGCCGAGCAGGGAGCCCGATGCGGGGCTCGATCCCAGGACCCTGGGACCATGACCTGAGCCAAAGGCCGACGCTTAACGACTGAGCCACCCAGGCGCCCCAATAAAGTGGTTTTTAAAATATTTGTACTACCAATAGAAACTCAAAAGAATCTATAAGGGTTTCTACAAATGTACCTTATTCATGAGTGTTTGTTACTAAAATGATACTCTGGGTAAGGCAATGCAGGGAGGCCAAGGTCTGGCAACATAAAAACCACTCTGACCCATGTGAAAGATCTGTTTTCATGAAATGCAAACTGTAAATGCAACCATTTCCGTATAGTTGTGGTAATAGATGAAAAGAAATGATATCTTTAACTAGAGGCATGCTCCCTCTCAGACCAATTGCATGCCCCCAAATTCGTCCCTTGCCTTCTCCACTCTATTCCTGGCCCTCAGAAACTGGTAGCTGGTCATCTGGTTTCTGCTAGCACGGTAGCAGACCGCCGCTGCTGCCAAAAGCCCTCGTGGCAGAGAGAGACGGAGAATGCACACCCTTCCCCAGGATGCCCAGGAATAATCAGAGCGATTATGACATCAACAGCCATAATACTCTTCACTGGAGAAGAGACCGTGCAAGGTTCTCCATGTGCCTAGAGTTTATTGTATTATCTTACCGGAAGCCCTGACCAGTTGAAGAATCCTGTAGCAACATTGCACATGTTTAAACAAAACTCAGATAAACCAGATTTGAAATCATGCCCCAACCTTTGTGGTGTAAAAATGGAGAGAATTGCAGCAAACCCTCAGAGCATATCCTCCCCTTTTAGAAACTGGAGCTCTTTGCTCTGCATTTCTGGGTATAGACAATGAAGTTTAAGAAGGCCGAGGCATCTTCCCCATTGAAGAGACCTTTGCCCTGGGCCAGACGGGGCACAGGGAGGATGACAATCGGCTTCCACCAAGCTTCAGACACAAACTGTCTCCTAATACCAGGAATGGTGGGGCATCACCAAGGCTCAAAAACAGGGACAAAGAAGAGCGGAAAAGAAAGGAAAAGAGAGATCAGTTGCCAGTATAGTAGAGTAAAAAGAGTAAATAGCACAGAACCGGCCATCTCTGCCACTTTCCCCCACGCCCTCCCGCCCTGGGTGGGCCCAGAAGAGACGAGATCTATTTGTCGAGAAGGCCATTGTACAAGACAACAGATGATCGTAGAATGCTGTTACGACTTCCAAGACTGCAAGGATTTCCCAGAAGAATGGAAACAGAGTGCTTGAATTACTTCAAAATGGCTTTTGACAGTAATAGAAGGTCTCAGCCCGAGTTGTCTTAAGTTTACATAAGGCTTAGGAGAGGATAAAGTAAAGCAGAATCTGGAGACTAGTGAGGAGAATCAGAAATTCTCGTTCTCATTCTTGACAACTCCCAGCGCATGCAACCTTCCTCTCTCTCACACACACACACATACACACACTCACTCACACAGGTGCACTCACACACACAAACACGTTGCACATTCATACACACACCCATACACACTCCCACACACTTATATGCTCACACACACTAAACACACCCATGCACACATTCAAAACCCACACACTCATACACACCCATGCACATTCACACCCACACTGGTATATACCCACACACACTAAACACACCCCCATACACATTCAAAACCCACACACTCATACACACCCATGCACATTCATGTCTGTTACACCCATATCCCAAGAGAGGATGTGTAAGCGGAATGCTTACACCTCAGAACACATATTCTCATGCAAATAATATAATGGTGGCCATATTTCCAGGTTGCCACACATTAAACAAAATTTTAACCCATAAGGGAGAGACCATATTGCATATTGGTGATTGAACAACAACAAAAGGAACTAACACTATTGATTTGCCTCTTTCATTTAATCGTTACTAATTTTTTTTAACTGACTAGTGTGTAGAATTAAGTACTTTAAAACAGGGGTCGTTGGCATGAACTCCCTGCCCTGCCCCATGGGGAGACTCCAGGCTCCCCGTGGGCCGGGCCAGAGCTGGATTCATAAATTTGCTGGAACCAGAGCGGCACGAGGCAGATAAGCCCTGAGCCCAAGGGCCGAGGCACTCTGGGTGGGCCCCAGGCTGCTGAGAGGGCCTCGGTCTGCCAGGGCCTCTGATGTCCACCACAGCCCCCCAGTTCCCAATTCCACTCAACAGAAGGGAAGATCTAAGCACCATGCCAGGTCCCGTGCAGAATTGTCTCAACTAATCTGCATAATCAAACAATGAAGTACATATTTTATTCCCATTTTTCTGATGGGACAAACTGAGGCTCAGAGGTTAGTGATCTGTTCAAGGTCAGTAGAACCCAGTCCTCCTGATCCCCAAACCTTGTTCTTAGCTTTGGCTGCACGTTGGAATCACATAGCAGTCATTAAAAATAACCGATGCTTGTTCTCTCTGCTCGCAGCAATACAGATTTCATTGGTCTCAGGTTCAGCCTGGGCACCTCAACTTTTTGAAAGCTCCCTAGATGATTCTAATGCTCAGCCAAAGAGGAGAACCACCATCATAAGCAATATTTCTTAGTGGGGTCCTCACCACCCACTACCAACACCTAACACCTGAGGTGATTTAAACATGTAGATTTCTAGGCTTCATCCAGGATCCATTATTAAGCGTGTATTTCATGTTGGTTAAGCATACACAGCCTCACATAATATCACTCCTATGAGGTTGTAAATTATTCTCATTTTACAGATAAGGAACCAGATTCAGGGGTCTTTGGGAGTTTACTCAGTGGCTCCATCTCACTGCTCCCCACAGAGGAGAGATCACACACCCTGTTGGCGGCGGTCAGGGGGAATGAACTAGCTGGTTTAAGCCACAGTGGGCATCAGTGGAGGCCAGGAAGGGGTATGGAAGTTTCTGTGGCGGCAGGAAGGAGGAGGTGGGGCTGGAGGGGACTGTTGTGTGTGTGGGGGAGGGTGCAGGCCGGGCAGGGGGGATGCTGGAGGCCAGAGGAGATTTCCACAGAAGGGATTCCTGGGTGCCTGGAGGGAGGCAGGAGGAGAAGACAGAGGAGGGAAATCGAGGCCGAGCTGGGGGAGACGAGGTGCCCTGAGCTACCAGCAGAGAGAAGTCTGGCTGGGGCCCATGTCTCGGCTAATTCCAGGTTTGAGCTAGCCGCACTTGCCCGATAACTGGCTTTGATGTGCATCTAGATCGGTTGTTCTCACATTAGAATCACCAAGGGTGCTTTTTAAATAAATATCAATTTAACTGAGAAATCATGTGGATTTTATGACACCAGCAAGACCAACTACTGCCTTGGAGAACTTACTGAGATTTTTCTGCACTAAAGGAGGAGAGCTTACCTCCTCTGCACCCAAAACATAGTATTTCTTCTCTTTTTTTTTTTTAAGATTTTATTTATTTATTTGTCAGAGAGAGAGAGACAGAGAGGGCACAAGCAGGGGGAGCGTCAGGCAGAGGGAGAAGCAGGCTTCCTGCGGAGCAGGGAGCCCGATGCAGGGCTCCATCCCAGGACCCTGGGATCACGACCTGAGCCGAATGCAGACGCTTAACCAACTGAGCCACCCAGGCGCCCCCAAAACACAGCATTTCTCTTCAGCTTGGCCGTTAAGGTTTCAGTGTTACTTTGTCTCTGGTGCGCTGCTTCCTTCATTAGCCATCCTCTGAAGACAGGAAAGAAATCTAGCTCGGAGATGGTGTTGAGTGATTGGACCACTTAAGAAAAAAAGTGGGGGCTGTGGGTTCCCCGGCTGTCTCTCTGGGGCTTGTTAAGGCAAAAAGAAAGGGCAACTATCCCCCTCTTGATGAGAAAACACAAAAGTTCTCCGATTGAGAACAAACAGTTAAGAGCAACTCTTACTCACTTTGCAATGCGGCACTAAGCCTGCGGGGGGGGGGGGGGGGGGGGGGGGGCGGACTCACCAACAGCAGTGATTGCCAACACAGTGCAGCCTGTTACAACCTGACTCACCGAAACAGGCATCTGAGCAGACCGTAGGCCAGGGCAGGGCCTGCAGAAAAAGAAACAGAACAAAACAAACCGTCTACCAGCCCCAAACAGGAAAACCTAGGGTAATACCATGAGGCATGAGGCCCTGCTACTGTTTTCTTCTGCTGCCTTAGCAAGAGGATAAAGAATTTCAAAGATGGGTTGAAAGATGGTTTTCTTTTTTTCCTTTCTTTCTTTTTGTTTATGCCTCCCGCTTTCCCTTAGATTGCATTTGGCTCTCATCTTTGTTTCTGGGACTTTGTCAGCAAAGCATCCTCAGAATTTGTTTCTGGGATTTTGTCAGCAAAGCATCCTCAGAATTTGTTTCTGGGACTTTGTCAGCAAAGCATCCTCAGAATTTCAGTCTCTGGCAGGTCCCAGGCAAACTTAGCTGGGACCAGAATTCCAGACAGAACAGCTTCATCGGCCCTTCTACGCACCCGACCTCCTCCTGCCTCCGTGAGCCCATTTCCCATTCTCTTCTCGCATGGACTCGTCATCTTAGTTCATCCCTAATTTGATTCTGAACAGCCTCACATTCAGGGCTGGGAGCTGTGGCTTAAACGTTGTCCTTTTCATCCAGAGAAGTTATATTTTGTCAAACCACTAGGGGGAGTAAATCCCAGCGTTGCCACCACTCCAAGGATTCCACACCTCTGAAGGTAGCTGGAGCTTCGGGACCAGGCAGGCGCTCCGTTAGTCTCCTCCTCCAGCTTTCCAGAGGTTCCCAAGAATGCACATCAGCATTAACTGACTAGAAAAGTCAGTTAACAAAAACTGTTTGCCTAAGTCATTTCTAAACAATGCCCTAAAAAATATTTTTCAGGTTCTCAGAGATCAACATACTGACCATTTCCAGCAGGAGCCTTACGATGCTCTGGAGCCTCACGACGCTCTGGAGCCTCCAACAGGCACAAAACCCACAAGTGCTTAAATGTAAAAATACCAGGACTTCACCCTGACCTGTTCAAAACTGAACACAATTGAAACACAGTTTGTGCCCCCAAAGACAGGATCCAAAACAGGACACTTCACATTTGGCATCCCTGTTAGAGACTATAGGAGGTAATCAGGAATGAGAGGTGAGAAAACACTAATGAAATCCCATTTGGTGGATACAGCAGCCCAGGGGGAGCTCCAAAGAATCAAATACAACATCTTGGACTTTGATTTGATCCTTCAATGGTCCTCTGGCCTCTAGAGTGTTTCGGTAAGATTCTGGAGTACTTCACATAATATTCGCATAAATGCATTGCAAAGGAGTAGGTCAGAACGCTGGGCAGACTCTGGAGAGATTCTCAGGACCAGGTAGACAGTTTGGTTGGTAAAAAATCAGAGAACGGGGCCTTCGCCCCCACCTGGAGTGAGAGCCCTGCTTTGCAGTGGCTGAGAAGAATCTAAAGCAAGGAAAGGAAGGAATCTGAAAATATTCCCAAGAATACATGTAAGGAGTATTCATTCATTCATTCATTCAATATCAAATTGAGCACCTCTCCCCTGCCAAGCTCTGTGCTAAGCAAGAGAGACAGCCGCCACTCTGCGGTCATGCAGTTAACAGAGGAGTGAGGACAAGCATTAACAAGGCTTCACAAAGCTAATTAATTCTTGATCATTGTGACCGAGTACTAGGAGAAGTCCTGGATGCCATTCGGGGAGTAACCTAGCCTGGGGGGCAGAAGAGCCTTCCCCAAAGTGGCCTTTTAGCTGAGGACTGGTAACAAAATGTCAGCTAGGTGCCTGGGCTACAGGTGTGTGTGCTGGGGGTGGAGAGATAGGAGCAAAGGGAACGCCCCAGGCTGAGGAACAGCCGTGAAAGGGCCTGAGGAGGAAAAGGCCTTGGCGTGGTCAGAGAATGCTGAAAGAAGTGCAAGGCGGCCAGGCGGCCGTTGCCCAGAGACAGGGAGAGAGTAGGAGCGTGGGGGCGGGAGGAGGGGGAGTGCTGGGGAGCCAGGGAGCCCGGGCCCCGCCCGCCCACACAGGACCGTGCTGAGGGTGCTAACTTTATTTATTTATTTTTTAATTATTTTTTATTTTTTATTTTTTTAATAATTTTTTATTTTTTTAAATAATTTTTTATTGCGGGTGCTAACTTTAGACCAGAGGTTCTCAACTAAGACAATTTTGTGCCCCACCCCCCCCAACCCTGGGGATATTTGACACTGTCTGGCTGGTGAGTGAGGTGCTACTGGTAACTAGGGAGGGGAGGTCAGGGATGCTGCTAAACTTTATCCTACATTGCACAGGACAGACCCCACCACAAAGAATGATCCCACGCAAAATGTCAGCAGTGCGGAGGCTGAGAAGCCCTGTTGCATAATGAAGATGCGGGTTCTAAGCGGGCCGATGTTGTAACGAGATTTGTTCCAAAAAAGATCACTCTGACTTCAGTGTGGACTGATGGGGGAGAATCCCGAGAGTAGACATAAAGGGATCTGTGAGGAAGGCATATATTGTGGTCTAAGCAAGAGAAGATGGCAGGGAGGGTGGAGAACGTCAGCGTGGGTGGAGAAAAGTGAATGGCTAAGAAAGATTTTTAAAAGCACAGATCAGGGGCGCCTGGGTGGCTCAGTCGTTAAGCGTCTGCCTTCGGCTCAGGTCATGATCCCGGGGTCCTGGGATCGAGTCCCACATCGGGCTCCCCGCTCAGCGGGAAGCCTGCTTCTCCCTCTCCCACTCCCCCTGCTTGTGCTCCCTCTCTTGCTGTCTCTCTCTGTCAAATAAATAAATAAAATCTTAAAAAAATAAAAATAAAAGCACAGATCAGATTTGGTGACAGGCTGTGGATGGCAGCTTAGCCCGTGTCTCCAGAGCACAGAACCAGAGGCGAGAGGTCAATGCTGATGCTTTATTTGGATAGTACAACAGCCGGGCAGCCGGGAGCGAAGGGAAAGGGCGGAATGATGGGAAGAGTGTGTTTCCACCTGGGCCACTGCCCCAGCTGAGCTGGAGGGAGCCAGCCGCTCGGGATGTCTGGGGATAGGCTGTGGGAGACACCGCGCCTCGGGACCGCCCTCTGAAGGGAGGAGAGGAAAATGTTATCTTCCATGTCCTGTCTCCCATTGGTCAAAGTTTACCCTGGGGCAGTTTTAATACATATCTCCAAATTCCTTGAGATTTCTGTCACCATGAAGTGGGGGCTACATCCTCTCCTGTGAGTCTGGACTGGTGTGAAGCACGCGCTCGTAGCCTGGAGCAGGCAGCGGAAGTGATGTTCTATGACTTCCAAGGCTCGGTGGTCATAGGCCCTGCGGCGGCTTCTGACCAGCCCCTCAGCGGCCTGGTCAGAAGTCAGCTACCCATGGCCGCCATGCTGGGATGAAGCCCGGCACACGGAGAGAGCCCGAGTGGGAGGCTGTGCTTGGCAGCTCCGCCTACAGGCCCAGGCAACAGCCAGCACGAACTGCCAGACCTGTGTGTGGGGATGCTAGTGCACAATCACACAGTCGCTCTCAGCCCAAGGCTGGCTCCCCAGCTGCAGCCTCAGACATTGAGGGGCAGAGACGAGCCAGGCCTGCGGTGGCCTACTGACCCAAATAACGGATGAGCCTACTTCCGTGGGTGTTTTCAACCCCTAAACTTTGAAGTAATTTATCACGCCTGAGCAGTCACCGGCACAACCTCATTGCGAGTTAATGACTCCACCTTCCAGGTTGTACCATTTGCCCCTTTCACACCACCCCGTGCCCCGCCGTGTGGCACTTCAGACAGGAGCCACGGACTCCAGGAGGATGGCTGGTGGCTTTCAGGTGGCAGATTACAGATACCCCACGGGGAGTCAGTCCACCACAGTGGAGCCGAGGTGGAGGGCTCAGGAGAGAGACGAAGCCAAGAACATTGGGCATGGCCTGCTAGAAATGTCTGAGAAGGGAGTAAGGTGGAGGGTACACAGGACGTAAGGATTCCCACATTTCTGGTCTCTGAACTTGAGCAAGCAGGTAGGGTTCCTGAGATAGGAATTAAATAAAAGGAGAGGGCTCAGTTTCAAGGGTCTGTGGGTCCACTGTATAGGGCAAGAAGAGGGAGCGTGGGTCACCAAAGACAGTCAAGGTTGTTGGTCTTAAGGCTGCAAGGCCCCAGGAGGATTTCAGGTCTATCCCGGATTCTTCTTTCCTCTGTCATGAATACTTTCCAGGACTTCGGGTGGGACCCTTGCCTGGCTACATCATGTGTTCCAAGAATAGCATGTTAGAGAAGACAAAGGTGGCCCCCCCAGGAGAATACATGAGGTCTGCCAGAGCCGCCATATACAGAAACACACCCTCCACCCCAGTAAGATACAGGAGAGATGGCATCAGAAGTGTTTTTAGTGTATGGGGAAAATGTTTTCATTATTTTCAAATATGTTGGAGTCCCTTCTCAGCATAGAACTCTCCTCTATCTCCTCCCTCTTTACCTTTAACCCAAATTGAAAATGTTCTGCGTGAGCATAATGTTCGTCTGTTTTGCATTATTTAGATAACTTGGGCCTTTGACTCATGTTCTTATCAATGTTGCTTTAGTTCATGGACTCATCATATTCCCAGGCCTGGAGGAGATCTCAAAAAGTAAGAATGTAAAACCGGTTGCCCATGCCCTCCACCTCCTGTTCTTGATCATTAACAGGCAGGGCCCTCTTCTAAACTGAGAAGTCAAGGTCAGGCCCGAGACACTAGCTCTGATTCCTTCAAGGGCAGTGCCTGGGGGTCCCCCAGTCTCCGCTGGGACTCCCATGACCCACGTGCTCCTGTTCTCCCAACCTGCAGATTCAGGTATTTCCAGGCCTCCTAACCGCACCGCTCAAATCAGGAGAACAGTGCCTACAGCGGTAATAACATTTGACTATTTACAAAATCACGGAAGGTATGGTGGGGAGCGGGGGAGGGAGGACTACAAGAATGAAGAAGGGAAGGAGGGAGAAAACATTTACTGAGGCACTACATTCCTGTACCGTTCCTGGGACTTTTGTCTCCGTGAATCCTACAAAATCCTGTTGGTATTAGTGACCCATATTCTTTGTTTTACACGAAGAACCTCGGGGACCGAGAAATGAATTAACTTGCCTAAGATTATGCAGCTAATCAGATGCAGAGCCAGAGTCCACTTTTGACTCCAGCCCGGTGCTCTCTGCACTATCACCTTCTTCCCAAAGGTCTTTGAATCTACCTCTCTGTCACTCTTACGGAACAGAAGACAGTTCTGGAAGTTCTGGGGAGACGGGGCTGCGTGCACGAGAACCACTGTACCTCTCCCGAGCGCCACCAGATGGCGCAGTGAGAGGCTAAAATCTGCGGGTTTTTATTAGTGCTTTTGGAGAGACAGACAAGCGTGGGGGAGAACAGCTGCAAGGAGAATGTCAAAACAGAGTTCTATTTAGGAAAGTGAAGCCTTCTGCCTGGCCCTGTCTCCCACCGGGATCCTTGGTTGGCTCTCTGCAGACTATAAATGAATTTGCTTCTTTCTTCCTTCCCATCCTACTGCTAACCCACATCTCTGATTCTATTTTCTCTCCAGCCCTGACATGAGGGCACTAGTCCCACCCACATCAGGGAATAGTGTGTCCTGAAGAGAGAGGGCAGTAGCCAAGCTGGAGGGTGGAATCGGGGCCTGCAATCCTCCCGCATGGCAACTGGTGGACTGTTCCCCAGACATGTCCCCTCCCCGCCATTTACCCAACACACACACACACACACACACACACACGCACGCACACACACGCACGCAGCATTCACACAACACACACATGCTGGTCTCAGGGACCTGAGTCTGCTCCGGCTGCCATAACAAAGTACTACAGACTGGGTGTCTTAGACAACAGAAATCTATATTCTCACAGCTCTGGAGGCTGGAAGTCTAAGATCAAGGTATTGGCAGGTTTGTTTTCTTCTGAGGTCTCTCTCCTTGGCTTGCAGTTGGCTGCCTTCTCGCTGTGTCCTCTGTATGTGCATCCCTGGTGTCTCTGGGCGTGTCCTAATCTCCTCTTCTTATAAGGACACCAGTCAGACTGGATTAGGACCCTCCTTAGCGGCCTCATTTTAACTTAGTCGCGTCATGGAAGGTCCTATCTCCAAATACAGTCCCATTCTAAGGTACTGGGGATCAGGGCTACAATATATGAGTCAGGGAGGGGGCACAAAATTCAGTCCATAACAGAACCCAATCACTTATTTTTTAAAATAAGGGCAAAAATTTTTTGTTTAGTTTTGGACCCAAGAGGGTATAGGAAAAAGTCAGAGGTCACAATGTGCTCAGGAAGTTCACTTCAAGATCTTCATCAATTGTGTAATGTTAAGGATAAAGACGGCTGAAGCAATCCAAGTAATTGCAAGATGGTCTGTCCCAGGCGCTCATGTCATAGCCCTGATGGATCTCTACGTGTCTCTAACTGATGAACTAACTAGAACACAACCAGCTATCTGCTTCTCTATGAAAAGCCCCGTTTCCCTTCATGTCTCTTTTTTGAACCCCCTCCAATGCCGAGCACTACTAGAGGTCATAGAACTCCCTCGTTAGCCGGGCTTTCTACCCCGGAGGTGATTTGTGGATGGCTACCCAGATCTCCTTGACATACCTTTGGGGGCTGTAGGCGTGGCAGAATTGTCCCCAGGTTGAAAGTTCAGGTCTGTTCAACCTGGGAGTGCCCCGGGCCAGGCTCCATGGTGCCTTGTTTAGAAGAAGGTCATAGAGAATTAAGATATCCCGAAGAAGTTGTCCCTTTGAGGGAAAACTATAGAGGGGAGACAAGGGAAATGCCTAATTAGAGAATAAAGAAGACAGTTCCTGTGTGATGGTGGCCAACAGGGCCGGGGCATGGAGGTCTGGGTTTCCCTGAGCTGGGAAGTGACTGTGTGCTCATTTGGGTGGCTATGAGTCTCTAGCCCCTGCTTTTTCCCAGACTGCCCTGCTATCCCCTCAGAGGGCAAACCAGCACTAGTCAACAACCTAAGCCATTCTAGGCCCACTGCCTCTTCGGCCCTCGAAAGGGCAACTTGGTTTCTTCAAGACAAGATTTCTGCACTTGGGTGTTCTGTCACAGTCGCGTCAAGTCCTAGGGTGCAGGCACCACAGCGGGGTCCATATGCCGCTGTTACGAGGCCAACTGCACAGTCAGGGTCACGGTTTTGTCAGACACATGGCAGGCAAGGAAGGGGAATCGGTATCCAGAATAAGCGTCTATTTTAATGAGAACAAAGTGTGCCCCTTCCATTGTGGAAGTGTCTTTGGTCATCAACCTGCTACCAGGGGACGCGAGGATTACTTGGGGAAAGGGGACATTCTCTAGGAAAGTTCTGCTTCCCATCCCTACAACTTCGAGCTTTGCTGGGCTAGACATTTTAGTTCCCAAAGAAGGAATGCTGCCACCTGGGGACACAGCAATGGTTGCATTAAACGTGCCATCTGGCCACGTGGGGTTCCTCAAGCCAGGGAATCAACAGAAAAAGAAGGGGGTAGTGTACTGTCTGAGGTGATCAGTCCTGATTTTCGCGGGGAATTTGGTTTCCTCCCGAGGAGTCTGTGTGGAATGCAGGAGTTTCCCTCTGTGTCTCTAAGTACTCTAAGGCCTTGCATTGAACTCCACGGAAAACTACATTATCAGGACTGCCAATGGCCCAGACCTCTTGGGAATGAAGACAAGGAATCATGTCTAGTCAAATTTGCTATGGACAAAGGAAATATGAAGGAAGTAAAGGAGGAAGGAAGTTACAAATGTCAGCGAAGACCATATGATCCACTGGAAACAACAATGGTGGTAGTTAGGAGCATTTCTCTTTTATTTTGATGTGAAGTTGTGTCTATAGTAACTAGTTCTTTCTTTTCCCCTCTTCCGTTCACCTACCATCCAACATAAATGCATTCATAATTTTTAACTTTCTATTTCCCAGAGACAATGTAACTCGGTGAGAAAGACAAATAATTATCACCCAAAGAGGGAAAAGGGGACTCTGGGTCATCTTTTGGAGGAGTATGTTTTTGGTTGTATGAGAGGCAGTTACAGTGTGATAGATGGAAGCATTGTTTTGCTACTTTCTTAATTTGGAATTAAACCTAAGTATCATTAAAAGAAGAATACAAACTCCATCCTGAGATGTATCCGGTGGGTTTGTATAGTGTCGGTTTAGTTAAGCTAGAAATATGTCCCCTTTCTGAGAAGTTCTGGGTTCATCTGGGCCGCAAGGACATTTTGTGTGAGATTCAGAAGGCTGAAGTGAAGCAGCAATTTTCTTCTTTTTGTACGAGAAGGTCAACCCCACAGAATACAAGGGGCTGTCATCACTCATGCACACGGCCCTCGTGTGCTGGTTCTCCTTGCTGGCGTGGGGCCCAGCTGGTCCGCAGCTCCTCTGCCCCTGGCAGATCTCCTTCCTCAGCCTCTTTGACTCTGGGCCAGGCATACGTTTCATCCTGGGATGAAGGGCACCAGATTGTACCATAGATCACTCCCATCAAGCAGGCTGGAGGTGGGGGGGAGATGAAAGGCTGACATGATTTGCAGTCTATCATTATGGTTTCAGCCCAACCTGGGAGAGTCTAGTATATCCTTGCTTCCTCCCCTCACATCTTCCCTCCCCAGCTGCCTGCCCCACTGACGTCAGGCGCCAACAACAGACACAATAGCCACCTAGAGACTGGATAACCAGGTCCCACACTGCACAAGGTCAAGTTCCCATAAAATCCCTATATTTATTTATTTAATTAATTAATTTATTTATTTATTTATATAAAATCCCTATATATATATAAATATATATATATATTTAATTTTTGTGTCTCTCTAAAAATCATATGTTGAAATCTTAACCCCTAATGTGTTGGTAGGGGAGGGGGCTTTGGGGAGGTGATTAGGGCATGAGGGTAAAGCCTCATAAATGGGACCAGTACCCCTGTAAGAGAGACCCCAGTGAGCTCCTCACTCCTTCCACCATGTGAGGACATCGTGAAAAGAGGGTCATCTCTGAACCAGGAACTAAGCCTTGCCAGACACCAAATCTGCTGACATGTTGATTTTGGATTTCCCAGCTAAAGAACTGTGAAAAATAAATGTCTGTTGTTTATAAGCTACCCAGTCTCTGATACTCTATTATCATAGCCCAGACAATAACGGAAACACGTGTGTGTGTGTGTGTGTGTGTGCACGCACGCATGTGTGTGCGTGTTTCTGCTTCTCAGACTGAATTCTCACCCACACAGATTGAAAGGACAAGAAGAGCCAGAGGAACAAAAGGGAGGGACTGTACCAGTCCTGTTTCTCCCTACATCTCTCCTCACCCTTTCCCTGCCCTGCTCCGTGGCCCCAGGCTCCTCCATCAGCTGGCCAATGGAAACCTTAAGAGAGCTGAGAGGGCAGAGGAAGACAAAGCCAAGGAATTTCTCTGTCTTGTTCTGCTTGCACATCCTACCTGGCCCTGTCTGCCTCTCTTCTCTATCTCCAGCTCCCTCACAGCACACTCACCATTGTTTTGCCCATCACCTGGTACCTTTGGTCCTGGGCTCTGGTGATGCTGTCTCCATCTCTGTCTCCAACCTAAAGGTGGTAGAACTTCATGTTGTTTGTTGCTGACTTGCAGGGTACCTCCTCAGCCCATTTGACTTCTCAGTCCATCCATCCCTTAGGGGACCAGTTCCCTGTATTGGAGTCCCACTGTTGTAGACGCTCAGAGTAGTTTCTGTTTGCCTGATTGGACCCAGTCTGAGTCTACCCTCTTGAAGTTAGAGTTCATGAATTTAAAGTGAGAATAATCAGGACCACGTGTGACTTTTCCCAGCTCTTCTTTGGGTGCAGGCAGAGAGGAGGGAGAGAATTCAATTTAACGAGGGCTAGGGGAAATTTTGATGCAAGGAGAAGGAGCTGATGGTGATTTTAAGGATGGCCCGAAGACCCTCGGCTGGGTTAGGAGATGAGTGAGGTCATGGAAGGGTGAACAGCAATGCAAGGATGGGAAAGTCAGTGGGTGAAAAATGAAAATCCACGTGTGTTTGATTGTTTTGAGAGCAAAGGTGCTGCAGGAAGTGAGCAGGAAGGATATGTAAGGGTAATCGACAACTAGGATGCTTGAGGCCAAAACCTTGGACGAGAGGCAGCAATTTCTGCTGACAAGATCTACCTATGAAGTGGGAGCAAGTGGCTGAGACAGGCCGGGGGATGAGAGCCAAGGAAATGAGAGGAAGGGACAGCGAGGCCACAGTGTTGAATGGATTGTCTAAAGGTCAGTGCCTAGCCTGAGGGTGCTAAAGGGTCTGTCTCTCACCTCTTGCGTGAGCCTTGGAGAATCAGGATCCAGCTTGTTCTCCTCCCTTCTCCATCCACTCCCTCACCATCACCCTCTGTCCGTGGCCACGGTCACTCCATTTTCCTAGTCCCAATGGCCCAGTAAGTAGAACAGACATTTACTAGATACAGGCACACCTCATTTCACTGTGCTTCGCTTTATTGAGCTTTGCAGATGCTGCGTTTTTTACAAATTGAAGGTCATTGGCAACCCTATCTGGAGCAAGTCTATCAACACCATTTTCCCCACAGCATTTGCTCACTTCGTGTCTCTGTGTCCCATTTTGATAACTCTTCAATATTTCAAACTTTTTCATTATCATTATAATATGTTATGATGATCTGTGACCAGTGATTATGACTCGCTGAAAGCTCAGATGACAGCGTTTTTAGCAATAAGGTACATACTCTTTTTAGACATAATGCTCTTGCACACTTAATAATCTTCAGTATAGTGTAGACATAACTTTTATATGTACTGGGAAACCAAAATATCCATTTGACTTGCTTTATTGTGATGTTTGCTGTATTGGGGTGGTCTGGAAACAAACCCGTGACATCTCCAGGGTATACCTGTTTTTGCAAATAAAGGAGGAGACCACGGAAGAGCATAAGGCTAGAAATAATTAAAACTGAATATTCCGTAATAGCAAGGACCATTTTATCCCTTGGGTTCCAACTCTGCCAGTTTTGTTCAGGTCTCCACCTTTCTTCCTCTCCAAGTTATCTGGCTCCCCCAAGCCTTCTTTGGTACAACCTTCCAGGGCAATGCTCTGGCGTTCACGTGAGTGAACACACATGCAGTGGGCAGTTCTCCCACAACCCTTGCCACATGGGGGTCCCACCATGTACTTCCAAAAGGGCTTTCGAGGTATTTTTCTTTTTTTTTTTTTTTAAGATATGTTTATTTGTTCTAGAGAGAGAGAAAGAGAAAGAGAAAGAGTGCAAGCGGAGAGAGGAGCAGATGGAGAGAATCTCAAGCATACCTCAAGCTAAGCATGGAGCCCAACACAGGGCTCAGTCTCAGGACCCTGAGGTCATAACCTCAGCCTAAACTAAGAGTCTGAGACTCAACCGACTGAGTCACCCAGGCACCCCTCAAGGTATTTTTCTTTTTCTTTTTTTTCTTAAGATTTTATTTATTTATTTATTTAGAGAGAAAGCATGAGCTGGGGGAGGGACAGAGGGAGAGGAGGAGAGAGAAGCTCGAGCAGACTCCCCACTGAGTGCAAAGCCTGATGCAGGGCTCAGGGCTTAGGGCTTGATATCACAACCCTGAGATCATGATCTGAGCCGAAACCAAGAGTCAGACGCTTAACTGACTGAGCCACCCAGGCGCCCCTCAAGGTATTTTTCTAAAGAAAAGAACCATCAATATCTAAGAGGAATTCTGCTCCTCTCCCAAAATACAGATGGCATGGTTCTAATAAAGCGACTTTATCATGTTCCTACTCCCCAAGATAAAATGACACCATGTGGGCGACAGACAGTGTTTAAAAGCTGAATAGCACTTTTCTAATTCAAATGTAAGAGGAGAGAAATTTTATGTACAATCCCACAACCCAGTCAAGTAAGGAGATGATCCAGGAGCTGAAGATCCATTTGTCTGCGGGGCGCTCGTTGGGCCAAGGTGGGGAAGCTGGGTTGTGGCTTCATGCGATGCTCAGTTGAATGCATGCTTGAATGAATGAAATGTGGTAGGTCTATATGATATTGTGATTTATGATAAGAAATGTACATTTGGTGTTCATTCCAGTTTCTGGCACAGAGCTCCTAAAACCCTTGGAATTTCCAAGGCGATAAGAGCAATGGGATCGTCTTTTGTTATAGTATTTTGTCTTTTGGCCTCAGTTCCTGAAATAGCTCCAGAGCCATAAAGGTGAAAAGAGTGTCTTATTATTTATAACAAACCTTTTTCAACTTCACCTGAGTTTATGTTAATGAGGCGACTTTTGGAAAGCCCATAAGGATGGGGGCTGGTTGCCAGGAGAACCAACCCTGTGATTAGAGGGTTAGAACTTTCAGACACACACACACACACACACACACACACATGCACACATGCACGTGCACACCAACCCTCCCCGGAGGAAAGAGACTAGAGCTTGAATCAATCACCAATGGCCAGTGATTCAATCAGTCATCCCTACCTAATGAAGCCTCCGTAAAAACCTATTTGGAAAGGGTTCAGAGAGCTCCTTGGGGGGTGAACACATGAAGGTGTGGGGAGAGTGGCTCCCTGAGAGGGCATGTGGAAGGTCCTCGCCCCTTCTCACATGCCTGGCCCTGTGCATCTCTTCCATCTGGCTGTTCCTGAATTTCATCCTTTTATAACACACTGGTAAGCTAGTAAGTAAACTATTTTTTTGAGTTCTGTGAGTTCTGCTCTAGAAAATTAATCAATGGGAGGGGTGATCGTTGCAACCTCTGATGTATAGCCTCTAGGTCAAAGGCACAGGTGATAACTTAGACTTGCAATTGGCATCTGCCGTGCACTTCCTGTGGGATCTGACATGATCTCCTAGTAGTGTCAGAACTGAATCGAATGATAGCCCCCCCCCGGCAGAATTGATCAGTGTGGCAATAAACACACACATGTGGTGTGAGAAGTGTGGTCCATGTAGCAGTGTGAGAGCAGAGAAACATTGGGGGGGGGGTGTTCCTTTACAGTGCAACGCAGGGAGATGTTCAGCAGGCAGTTTTTATCCATCTCAATAAAAAACATTCCAGAATTGTGGAGAAAACCAGGCTAGGTTGGAGAATGGATGGGAATGAGAAAATGGATACACGTATGCCTCTCCTTTTCTAGAGGCTGGATGTAAAAAGGCAATAGACAGGGTAGTGACCACTTAGTTGCAGCACCGCGTGTCCCAGCCCGTGCTCGGCCCTGCACCCCAGCCACTGCGCTCATCATGTCTTCACACAAAGGACACCTTTCCAGCGCCCAGCTCTCCATCCCCCATAGGCCTAGGGCCCTGCCAGCTCCACACCTTCCTGAGTGAAGTTTTGGTAGAGTTTTAGGGAGAGAAATAAAAAGGACAGGCCTGCAAATGTGGAAAGAAGAGGAAAGCGTCGTGCTGTGGACAGAACGGTGTGCCCCAAATTCCGTTATGCTGAAGCCTCACACCCATTGTGACTGTGTTTGGAGACAGAGTCTTTAAGGTGGTTAGATTGAGGGTAGATGAAATCATGAGGATGGGGCCCCGATCCTCTAAGACTGCAGTCCTTGGAAGAGGAGGAGGGGGAGAGGCCAGGGGAGGACACAGTGAGAAGGTGGCTGTCTGCAAGCCAGGAAGAAAGGCTTCACCAGAAACTAGCCCTGCCGCCATCTTGAGCTTAGACTTCCAGCCTCCAGAAGCATGAGAAAATGAATTTCCATTGTTTAAGTCACCCAGCCTGTGGTACTTCGTCATGACAGCCCAAGCAGACTAATACAGGAAAATAACAACAACAACAATAAATAAACAAAACATAATAATAAAGTGGGGAGGTTAGTGCAGGATACTGAACCTGGATTTTTCTTCACAAGTTTTCATGGGCCTGGCTCTAGTTGGCCTAATTGGCGGGAAAGGGAGAAGGGAAGAAACGGGACACCAGATTGTCACACAACAGGACACTGGCTCCTCCCCGACCAGCCTGCCCACCTCCCCCCACCCCTGTTCGCAGGCCTCCATTCCCTGGATTTCTGGGTCTGGCCATCAGACTGAAGCAAACACTTGGCCTCCAACATAAGCAATTGTTGGCATTGGGAGCTCTCTGCCTTTGTCTCGGGTCACTTTGTAGCATTCTCAAAGGCCCGCTTAGTTTTTAAATCTCCCAGTGTAGACGACAGAAGTTCCACGGTGGGAGTTGCAGATTTTTTTTTTCCTTCTGATTTCTGCCAGGATCAAAAGCAGCTGGGCCTTTCCTGTTGTTACCGACCCATGGAGAGCTGCCCTGCAGCCCAAGGCCTCGCTGTGATCCCCACAACGCCAGGGATTGGGGAGGATTCCGCCCGAGGTTGGCAGGACTGCACAGAGCGCACGCACCTTGCGTCTCTCGTTGCCAGCGTGTAATAGACCCAAAGTGGTGTATCGCTCACAAATCCACCCCCCTTCATTGCTAACCTTAAGGGGGGAACTGCATTAATTAGTTAAACAGTTGAGCGTCTCAAAGGCTTCTTTTCAGCGGCAACGCTCACGTGTCAGCTTCTTTTATCCGGGGCAGCTCGCGGCTGCCAGGGGTGGGAGACAGGAGGGCGGCCTTGCAAGGAGCGCCTGTTTAAACAAGGCCAATTTCCAGCCTGCTTTGCAATGCAAATGCTTACAAGAGCTTCCCAGCTTGTTCCTTAGAATTAGATGGAATAAAGACACTTGGGAGGGATATGGTTTGTTTCCAGGCTTTTCCTCTTATGGCTTCAACTAATTTCTCCAGATCGGTCCTCGGTTTAGCTGGGTTCAGAGTTTACAGCATAAGGAAAATTTCTTTATTCCACAGGATGAACAGTTTAAAATGGGAACTGTGTAATGTTGTTTTTAAATGTATTTAAGATAGTGTCTTTTAAATGGGTCGCTTAAAACTATCAGCCCTGAAAATGTTATTTTGATGTGCACAATTCCAGGCTCGTTGGGCTTCTGTTCCTCAATAGGGCATCTTACAGAGACCCACAGGAGGCAAATGTGCTCTTAGCAGTTCTGTGCCTGGTCATGTGCCTGCCAAGCACGCAGTAAGCCCTCACTAAATAATTTCTTTGGTGAGTTACGTGCAGTTGCATTAATCTCTTACTTCACGCTAAAATGTTGGTTTGGCCATTTTGTAAATCTTTGTCACAAATGAGCATTGTCCCTCCATTTGTTGCATCGGTAGCAATTCAAACGAACAAGCAAAAAAATGTTACCATGTGCTAGATGATGTTCTTTTCTGTCTAATTTAGTTTTTTGGTTTTTTTGGTTTTTTATTAAACGAATCCCTATTAATCCCTATAATATGACCAAGATTGCCCATCTTCTGATAGTTCTTCTGGGAGCAGTTCTCAAACTCCTAAGCATGATGAAGGAGGAACACCCTTTTTGGGGTCAGCAACATTGTTATGGAGGAAATGAAAAATGGTAAGAGGCGACGGTACAGTGGACGAAGGAGTGCAGCAGGGACAGGCCCTGCGTCCTATTCACACACTGGCACCTGCATTAGCCTGGGACTCAGCCCTGCAGGGAGAACCCCCCAGTCTAAGGAAACACGCAAGGAAAGGATCACAAGATGAAGTGATAACGATGGACATTTCCAGAGCTTTTCTATTTACTAAATGTCACCATTTGGTTGGCCCAGAAGCAACTGACAAAGCAGGTAGGCTGTAGCAGACGCAGGTACTCAGATGAGCCCGGCTCCAGCCTCAGAGCCCTGTGGCCGTGGCAGCCTCGCCCCTTGTTCCGGGCAGGAGGCTGGTTAGCTGAGCGACTGTGCTACAGGGCGTGTGGTGGCCAGGGCTGGGCAGAGAGGGGCTGCTCAGCCTCCCATAGCACATTACCCAAGGCCCCATGCCAGGCCTCTTGGCTGCCTTTCCGGGAACAGCTGCCTCTTTACCATTCCAAGAACCCCCCACCCCTCCTCCCTGCACCTCCCCCTCCCCCGCCCCGCCAAGCCAAAAAGGCAAGTTATCTAAAAGGTCACTAGCGAAAGCCTGTTGTCCTTTTTGACAGTTCAAGCCCAATCAGTGCTGCATGCTCAGTCACCAGCTATGTGGAAGAAGCACGCCCACGGCGGACAATGGGAATGGGAAGAAAGCCAGCCCTTCTGGCAGGACTTCTAATGCCCAAATACAAGGGCAGCCATGTCCCCAGGAACCCCCCAGGTAGAGGCACGAAGCCTTCCTGTAAATCCATCTTGGAGGACAATTCACCTTGGCCAGGTCCCTCCGAGGTAGTGTTAGTGCAGCAGAAAAGCCCTGGCTTCAGCTGGCTTCTTATCTTACCCACAGCCACATTGTTGCAAGCAAATAGTATCAGCGCTTTGGAAAACCTTGAGAGAGAGTCAAGCAAAGTGAGCCCAAGCTGCCCTCCCTCTCTTTGTGTCTCGGTCTGTTTGCCCCTGAAAGAAGTGAGACCAGCAAACTGAGAGGGAGGAGGCTCAGCGCAAGCTGCTTTTCTGCATCCCACCCCAGTGCATGCTCCACCCTTCTCCCTCCTGTCCATTCCCCTGAAACGGTGTCTTCTGGAATAAGCTGCCTTTCATCTTTGTCACCTCCACTATGGGCTCTGTAAGATGTAGTACCGTGCTGGGTTAAGATTACAAAGAGAAGCAAGAGAATTCAAAGACAATTCAATTCAAAGAGGGGACAACAGTTCCCTTGACTGTGCCAGGCGTCTGTTTTTCCCCCCTGACCAAGACAGCCTTACCATTCCCATCAGCTTTTCTAAAAACTCCAGACAGACTTTTTTTTTTTTAAGATTTGTTTTTTTAATTTATTCATTCAAGACACGGAGATACAGAGAGAGAGAGACAACATGAGCAGGGGGAGAAGCAGAGGGAGGGGGAGAAGCAGGCCCCCCACTGAGCAGGGAGCCCGATGCAGGGCTCGATCCGGGGACTCCAGGATCATGACCTGAGCCACCCAGGCGCCCCTCCAGACAGACTCCTAACTGACCTCCTTTTTCTTAGAGCATTTTCATTAGAAAACTGGTAAATTCTTTCTCTGCCCCTTTGAGATGTATATAAATCCTTTTTAAAGCCTCTTGCCAATGTTACAACTCAGGAAGGTCTTTCTCTAGGACCTAGGGACCATCTCTTCGAAATGTAATCATCAAAGGAGATAATTCCTCTATCTCCAGTCTCTGTGGGACAGCAAGGGGTTGACTTCAGCTGCATCTCTTGCTCCAAGTTGTAAAACTACCTTCTGTCATAAAATAGAAGAAGTTTGGTGCCTGGATGGCTCAGTAGGTTAAGCGTCTGCCTTCAGCGGGTCATGATCCCAGGGTCCTGGGAGGGAGCCCCACATCCACGTCCGGGCTCCCTGCTCAGTGGGGAGCCTGCTTCTCCCTCTGCCTCTGCTCCCCACCCCCTTGTGCTCTCTTGCTCTCTCTGTCAAATGAATAAATAAAATCTTTAGGAAAAAAAATAGAAGTTTATTAGCAAACACAAATGAACTAGGACTCCTCCCCGTTCCCGCCCCATCGTCTCCCACCAACATCCTCTCATACTTTGCCACTAGCTCACCCCAGTCTTTAAGTGTTTTTTGTTTGTTTGTTTGTTTTAAGATTTTATTTATTTGACAGAAAGAAACACAGTGAGAGAGGGAACACAAGCAGGGGTAGGGTCAGAAGGAGAAGAAGGCTTCCTGCTGAGCAGGGAGCCCAATGCAGGGCTCGATCCCAGGGCCCTGGGATCATGACCAGAGCCGAAGGCGGATGCCCAACGACTGAGTCATCCAGGTGCCCCTCACCCCAGTCTTTAAAATCCCTCCCCTCCTCTGGGGCAGGGCAATTGAGTTCAGACTGGGTTGTTCCAACCTCTCCTTTTTGTAATAGTCTTGCAAAAAGTTTTCCTTGCCCGTTTAACTTTGCCTGGTGAAATCTGCATTGACACCCCCCTCTTCACCCTCCAAAAGCCACCTCATCCCTTTGTGGCAGGGGCTCTCAATCTTTGGTGTGTTTCTGAATCACCTGTTAGAACACAGTTGCTGAACCAGTAGGCCTGGGGTGGGGTTTGATACATTTCCAGCAAGTCTCCAGTTAAGACATGGCTGGTCCAGAGACCTTACTTCGCCTGGTTTTTGCATAGACTGTTCTAAGCTTCTGAGGCCCCTGGAGTTGATGGAGGCTCTGGTACCCTTCTCGTAATGAGGTCATTTCTGGAACTGATGGAGATGCGTTCTTCCCCGACAATCTTCTCCTTATCTCCCTTCTTAATGCTTGTTCTCCATTATTCTCTGGCCTCTCCTTCCCCCTCCTTCCACTTCTCTAGGCCTTCTACTCCACTTCCCCCTCCCCCAAACAGTCGCCTGCTACTCCTTAGGATAGCCCTTAGTCTTTCCATCTTCAAGGCTGTAGTTGTTTTTGTTTGTTTCTAACCACCAAATCCTTCTCGGGGCCCCCTTGGCACTCTGCTTCCTTGGCGCTGGGGGAGGGGGCTTCCCTCATAATTCCCTGGTTACCTAGCAACTGGTCTCCTTGCTGACAAGTCACCGCCCTGCGGAGATGCCAGCTAATGTGCACACAACAAAGGGAAAGTGACACCACCACTCCAGGTCCCCCCTTAGAAGGCCTCCCTGTTCATTAGCACTGTGATAAGGGCTTGCTATGGGCAGCCCCCCCCCCCCCCCCCCCCCCCCCCCCCCCCGATTAAGCCAGCCACACTGCTCCTCCTGGGGATCTTGGACAGATGGCAGCTTGTCAAGCTCCGAGACACTGGGGATGTACTAGAAATTTCAGATTAATCCCTAATTACATCCAGCCCATCACCTTTGTAATAGAAGCCATGATAGTCTTTTCCTTGTCATTTTCTAGTTAGTGGGGCTGTGTGGAGAACTGTATCCATATTCATGCCTGTGTTTTCTATTTTGCTTTTCTGTCCTCTCATTACACTTCAAAATGAAGGGCTCTTCTTTTCTCCTGCAAAACCTTTATGAAAGAAGCTGTTTGTTCAACACCTTTCAAGGTCCTCCCCCCACCCCCACACCACCACCACCCCTTGTTCCTTCTCTACACACAGGCGTGAATGAACTGCCCTGGGCCCAGAGTTGGTCACCGACTTTCCTTTATCACAGAAGACACAGATGCCCTCACACGGCACTTGGAGAGTGAAAAGTTGGTTGATCCTGGACCAACTGAGGAAGGGAGATTTCTCAACCTCACTCTCTATAATCCCGAAAGGGACAAGAGAATAGGAAAGAGGGAAGGGGGAGAGATAGAAAGAGGAAAAAATGAATTCCGCTCTCAAAAAAGGCATTCGTGGCAGCAATACTTGGAACAGAGAAGAGTGATAAATTGCCCAGATGCCCAATAGGCGAATGCGCAATCAGTAGACACAACAGAAGATCATTAGATTGACTTTATGACCGATTGGTCATTTATACAGACCACAGCAATCAAAGAGATAAATATATATTTTCTATTTAAGTATACATAATGCATGCAACATCTAAGTACGTGTGAAATTTATTTATATATACAGTAATTCAGGGGAAAAGAACGCAAGAGAGTTTGAATACACTGGTTCAAAATGCATGCAAAATATATGTGACTGTTCAGAAAAATTAGAATGTGTGCAAAGATATGAATAGTAGAGAGGTGCACCGCCAACATGGTAGTGCTAGCCACATTTGCTATCAATAGCACTAGAAATACGGCTAGTCTGAACTGAGATGTGTCATGAGTGTAGAAGAGGAGTCAAAGGCTTAGTATGAAAAAATACATATCTCATTAATTATTTTATGGGGTTTCATGTTGAAATGTTTCTATTTTTAATATATTGGGTTCAATAAAATATATGATTAAAACTAATTCCACTTGGCTTTTTTTACTTTTTTAATGCGGTTGCCAGAGAATTTTAAATTACATAGGTAGCTTGCATTGTATTCCTTTGAGCAGTGCTAGTTTATAGTTTAATGTTTATTAGGTCCTTTTTTCCTATAAAATTGCTAAACTTCTTGCTCTGTTTGTATTTATAAGGTGTATGAGTGATGGGATTTGGAGTGACTTAAAAGCAATATTTCCACAAAGACTGGTCTAGAGCTGGTGTTCTTGGTCCTATAATCAACTATAGACAAATAATGGAAACTGTGGCTTCCCTAGGAAGATGGGAAGAAGTGAGGTGTGGAGAAAGGGAAAGAAAGCATGGAGAGGGAAGATGAAGGCCACATACTTCAGAAGTGATAGGATCATTGAGAAAACTACATGCATGGCCTGGCAAGAGGAGTAGATATTCTCCTTCTAAAATGTCATTTGTCACTCTTCCTTCCCAGACCAACTCTTTCCCACTGGCCTGTCAGCTTGATCTCTCAGATTTGAGAAATGTCCTTCTATTAGTTGTCCACAGAGAAAGAACACATTCATTAAGCTATGAGTCCCAATTCTGTATCGTGGTGTGGAATTTATTATTTTGATCATTTATGTGTTTGACTCCATTGTTAGAATTCTTCCCTTCAGGACTGTTTGCTGACCACAGATTTTGATGGGGGGTGAGTGGGGATGGTAGTGTGCTGAGCAGAGCAGTAGAGGGGCTGAGGATGGGGCAGAGGCATGGCAGTGCCACAGGGTAGAGGGACATGGCAGAGCAATGAGATGTACTGACCTACAATAATTAATTTTTAGCTACCACTAGTCATGGGGGTGCGACCAGGATGTTCTACTAGCCAGAAGAATTTCAACACATGCTCTCAGAAGCCATTTGGGAGAGGAGGAGATAAAGAACCTAGGCAGAGTCTTCATTTCAGAGAGTCTCCAGACTTAAGAGAGAATAGTCTGGGGTGCCTGGGTGGCTCAGTCAGTTAGGTGGCTGCCTTCGGCTCAGGTCATGATCCCAGCGTCCTGGTATCGAGTCCCGCATCGGGCTCCCTGCTTGGCGGGGAGCCTGCTTCTCCCTCTCCCTCCGCCTGCCTCTCTGCCTACTTGTGCTCTCTATCTCTCTGTCAAATAAATAAATAAAATCTTAAAAAAAAGAGAGAGAGAGAGAATAGTCCTTGGATTCAGGTCTGATCCTGCTGGTGGCTGCCTTGTAGGTCACTCTTACTACAATGGAAAAATGCCCCCCTAATTAACCCATGGTCACAGAAGCCCATTAAATTTGGAAGAAAAATTTTTAAGAGAAAAAAATCGAGATACAACACATTCTTTCTTAAGAAAGTGAAATCGTTATTCAATTACTGTGTCCCATTTGTACAATAAATATTTACCGGGTACCGTTCATCCATTTGATAAATCGTGAGCCCCTACTATGCAGAAAATGGTGTAGTTGGGACCCTAGCCTCTGAAGGCTGCCAGGGTTCAAATCTTGGCTCTATTACTTTCTATCTAGATGACCTTGGACAAATGACCTAATCTCTCTGAGCCTTTTTCTTCATCTGTAAAGGGGAGTAATAATATAGTGTTTGTGACAATTAAATAAGTGAATACATAACTTAATACATGAAAAACACTAGCCAGAGTAGTTGATATATGTGTATTTGCTACTATATGCTAACCAGTGTGTGATAGGGATACAAAGATAGCACAACACAACCTTTGCCCTCAAGGAGACTCCATCTGGTGGACTTTCACACGTATTACTTAATTCAACCTTCACAACCAGCCCATGAGTTAACATTGTTAATCTGAGGCTGAAGTAGATTAAATTACCTGCCTGGGATCACACAAATAATAAATAAGGGGTGTGATCTGGGACGCCTGGGTGGCTCAATCGGTTGAACGTTTGCCTTCAGCTCAGGTCATGATCCCAGTGTCCTGGAATTGAGTTCCCCGTCGGGCTCCTTGCTCAGCAGGAAGCCTGCTTCTCCCTCTGTGTGCCGCTCCCCCTGCTTGTGCGTGCTCTCTCTCTGACAAATAAATAAAAACCTTCAAAAAAATAAGGGGTATGATTTAGAACCAGTTATTCTGACCCAAGGTGCATTGCTCTTTGCTCAATAGTATGCTGCCTTTCCAGTCTCCCAGAAGCCAAGTCTTAGCTCAGTCTATGAAGCAGAAGGCTCTGCTCCCAATAGCATTATAGAGATCTTTTCTTTGCTGCAGTATTAGTCAGGATGTCTGGGAAAGCAAGTAACAGCAAGTCCTAACTGAATATGGTCTCCACATTTAAAAAAATTAATTATCCCGCATTTTTGAAAGTTTCAGTGTAGGTTTCTTCAGGGTTTGACAGTTTAATGATACTATGGAGGACCCAGATTCACTCCGTCTCTCTGCTCTCAATGTGTTGGCTTTGTGCCAGTGTCACAACATGGCTACCATGCTCCCAGGCATCCTATACAGATCCAACAGCCTCCAAAAGAAGAGAAGACACTTTCTCCAGGAAATGCACGTGTCTTATTAGGTCAGAAGCCCAACCTTAAAGCAGTCACTGACAAGGAAAATGGAATTATCATGATTGGCTCAGCGAAATCATCATTTACCCCTTGAGGGAAAAATAGGGTGACCATTACGTAGCATGTGAAGCCCCTTCATGTGAAGAGGGGTGGACACAACCACAAAATCAGAGCTCCTGGTGTTATTACAAAGGCAGTCAACAGTGTCTGTTACAAGTGACATCAAGCAATATTTATCATCACCAACTAGCATTTATCGAGTGCCATTACGTTAACAGCTAATAGAGTTCTCATCTCAATTTAGAAAAATCCAAAATCAAGGTAGACTGTAGATAAGGTAAATGGGGATTTCTGTCACACCATAGTGATGACATCTTTACAGTTCTTCCCAAACTCTTTTTATTTTGAGAGCTTGGTTGGAGTCATCAAAACATCCAAGTTGTCCCAATCAGTTCAAAACTTTTAAAAACATTATTTGTGAATGTTTCTCTTTGGGACATGCTTTTCCTTTTTCTTTTCTTTCTTTTTTTAACAGATAAAGGGGGCCTAAGTAGTAAAATATGCAAAGAGATGTAGAGTAACCAAAGGGAAATGTTATCCTTCCTAGGAGACAGGATTTTATAGGATTCCTAGATCTTTTTTGTATCTGATTTTTGAGGTCTTGACAGCTTTTCAATTGAGGTATACAGTCATGTCTGTTAAACTAATTGTAGCTATTCACTCCACTATATAATTTTACAACATTTCAGCTTCAAATAGAATGGCTTCAATAAACATAAAGCAGACTGACACATCCCAGATTTCTGCAGTTTATTTTACACCAAGAAATTACATTTAGAGATTTCCAGACATATGCTATAAATGAAAATTCAACAGGAAGTTTCTTTCACTTCCTCTAGATCTGACCTACATTTCAAAAATATATGAGTGGGCTATAACCAGGAATTTCTTCTCTTGCTGCCATTATTCACACTGTATTTTCTAAAGATCTTTTTTCTCCTCGGTGACTTTAATGGCCACTGAGGGAACTGTAGACATTGAGAGTCTTTATATAGCCCTAAGTGAAATGGCAAATGTTATCAATAGGGGTGGCCAAGTTGTATGGCTCTGGGCTACCTGAACCTGTCAGATTAACCAGAAAAGTCAAATCTCTGTACTCTTAGCATGGAAGAGATGAAAACCATGGCTTTTACATCTATATAACCTTAGATATTTTTAGTATGAGCAGCCATTTGGTGGCTATATGTTCTCCAGATCATATGCCACCCACTTATCCACTCTAAAGGAGTGATGTGGTGATGCTTTAGATCCAATATGTGTAACATTGCTTTTTAGAGAACAGTGCCATATAAATTTAACACCTTGTTAAAAATGAGGGGCTCCTGGGTGGCCCAGTCGGCTAAGCATCTGCCTTCGGCTCAGGTCATGATCCTAGGGTCCTGGGATCGAGCCCTGCGTCGGGCTCCCTGCTCTCCCTGCTCTCCCTCTGCCTCTTCCCTCTGCTCATGGTGTCTCTCTCTCTCTATCTCAAATAAATAAATAAAATCTTAAAAAAAAAAAAAACCTAGTTAAAAATGAGCCAGGACCCATAACACACCAAGTTAGATGTATTTGATTGTACTCTGGGCTGCAGTATAAACATGGAACATTCCCACATCTCCTCTACCTGCCATCTTAACAGTTCTGGAACTCAGAACACAACTCGGGTGTTGTCCCTAGATACATGTATGTGACTTTATGCCTGGCAAAATATGCACTTCATTGAGGCTTTTTGCCATTTCAGAGCAACTTCCACAAGGTGGGTGGATAAGATACTTCTACCAAAGCCACTGCTCTGTCTGCATCCAGGCAAAATGCCAGGGGACATGGAGGATATAGGGGGAAGCACCGTTGAGCGATACATGTTTTAATTCAGTTTAAAGGTCTGAAGTTGCACAATATACAGAATGAGAAAGTTACAGGCACTCGAATCTTCAGCAAAAATTTAAAAACTCAAATGCATCCAGGGATCAGCCAGGTCATATAAATTGTCAAGTGGCTAAACTAAGACAATAAGAAGTGATAAGGATTGGGGTAAATAGGAGAGTATACACTCTGCTTATGGGCATTCATGTTTTAAAAGTGAAAAACACTTTTAAAAAAAAAACAAACCTCCCTATCCAGATAAAATGTTAGCCTCTACTGATTCCACACGGTCTTATGTAGAAGCAACTAGGAAGATGGTTGTTGTTGGGGTTTTTTGTTTGTTTTTTTTAAGACATTGGGTGCTTCTGCTTATAAAAACCAGCTAACCAGACTCTAGATAATTACAAAGTATTGCATGCACTGAAACTCATACTTGGTCTTGGGTTAAATAAGACACTGTGTTCTCTGACGGTGCTCATCACAGAACAGTTACAACAATAAAACAGTAATCACCAATAACTCATATGGTCCTTACTATGTGCCAGACACTCTCCTAAGCAGTTTACGTAATTAACTCATTTTTAATTCCCAAAACAACTTTGTGAAGTGGATACCACTGTGCCCATATCATGTGTAAGGAAACAAAGGTCCAAGGTCACACTGGTAGGAAGTAGTGGAGGCTGGATTTGAACCAGTATACACGTTTACAGAATGCTTCTCAACTAAACGCACTATGATTTGAACTTCAAAGAGATTTCAGTGGCTTACTCATCATTTAGAGATCGTATTTTCCCCAACTCAAACACTTCATTGATTTAAAGTCTGAATTTCAAATTTGTCTTTAAAACACTTTTTGTAGTAAGAAATGCATTTTACCTCTTAATCCAGTAGACACATCCACACTACAATTCTCACCCTCACGGCACACAATGCACTCATATCTGTTTTATCCTTCTCTGTCTGTGCCATTTTTTAAAATGTGGCCACAAACAGATTGATTTCTGTAATTCATTGTTTTTTAAGATTTTATTTATTCATTTGACAGAGAGAGAGATTGAGCACAAGCAGGAGGAGTGGCAGACAGAGGAAGAGGGAGAAGCTGGTTGTCTGCTGATCAGGGAACCCGACGTGCCCGACGTGGGACTCAATTCCAGGCCCCGGGATCATGACCTGAGCTGAAGGCAGATGCTTAACCAACTGAGCCACCCAGGTGCCCTGATTTCTCTAATTTGGAAATCACTATAAAAGGATCTTTTCTTAGCCCAAATATGTGCATGGTCAAACATTGACTGACACTGATAAAAAAAAAAAAAAAAAGACTTTATGAAAATTATTGCCACTGCCTTGATTTCTACCTCCCAAATATAGGCATTAGCATACTAGCAAAAGAATGAATTAGCAGGAAGGCAGTTCGAGATGTTGGTGGAGTAAGATCCTGAATTCACCTCCTCCATGGACAGAACAAATCTACAGCTACATATGGAAAAACTCCCCTTCAAAAAACACCTGAGAAAGCTCTTCCATAACAAAAGATAAAAGGGCAACACCAGACTGGTAGAAGAGGCAGAGACATGGTCTCACCAAAAATCCTACCCCAGTGGGGCAACCTGGAGTCAAGAGGGATCTCACAAATACAGAACTTCTCCCTGAGGAGCAGGGCTTTGTGCCTCACATCAGGTATCCCAACACTTGGCACCTGCATCAAAGAAACAAACATCTGGTTTTGAAAACCAACCAGGCCTACATCCAGGAAAACCATAGGGCCACAGGGAACAGGGATTTTTTTTAAAGGGCTCAGGGGCAGAATCACGAGCCCTGGGATCCAGCACGGAAGCTGCAGTTTGAAAAGCACCTAGAGGGGCGCCTGGGTTGTTCAGTCGTTAAGTGTCTGCCTTTGTCTCAGGTCATGATCACAGGGTCCTGGGATCAAGCCCTGCATCGGGCTCCCTGCTCAGCAGGAAGCCTGCTTCTCCCTCTCCCACTCCCCCAGCTTGTGTTCCCTCTCTCGCTATGTCTCTCTCTTTCAAATAAATAAGTAAAATCTTAAAAAAAGAAAAGAAAAGAAAAGCACCTAGACCATAAGTGAAAGAGATACATTCACTCATCTGAAAGCATCTGCCAGAAGGGCAGGAGCCTGTTGGGATTCTATCGGACAGAGAAGCTGGTGGGCACCATTTTTAATGTTCTCCCTCTACTCTGGCTCTGGCAGATGCCATTTTGCTCTCTCCCTCTAATCTGCGAACACTGGTGGGCACCCCTACCCTCACATGCTGCTCCCTGGGTGCCACCTCAGCCAGCCAGGCCAGCACACCACCTCCACACACCACTTCACCACAACCTTGTCAAAGCTAGATGGGCGAGCTCCTTGTCCCCACACATCACTCCATGGTGGCCCCGCCAAAGCTGGCTTTGAGCACCTGGCTCTGATGTCCAAGGGGGATTGCAGTCAGTCCTGGGATCTACAAATCTGAAACAACTAGACTAAAGTCTCCAATACAAATTATAGAGAGCAGCTGCATGGATTAAAAAAACAAGACCCATGCATGTGCTGCCTGCTAGAGAGTCACTTCAGATGTAAGAACACACACAGACCAGCACGAAGATACATTTGTAAGTATTTATGCATCCAACACAGAACACCTAAATATATAAAGCAAATACTAACAGACCTAAAGGGAGAAGTTGACAGCAATACAATAATACCACTTTAATCTACTTCACTGACTTTAATTTACTGACTTCACTTACATCAATGGATAGATCATCCAGACAAAAATTAATAACGAAACATTAACTTCAATGACACCTAGACCATATGGACCTAACAGACATATACAGAACATTCCATCCAAAAGCAACAGCATATACATTCTCCTCAAGGATACACGGAACAATCTCCAGGATAGATCATATGTTAGGACACAAAACAAGACTCAATAAATTTAAGAGGATTGAAATCATATCAAGCGTTTTTTTCTGACCACCATGGTATGAAACTAGAAATCAGTTACAAAAAGAAAACTGGAAAAATCACAAATAGGTAGAGATTTAAAAATATGCTACCAACCAACCAATGGATCAATGAAGAAATCACAAACAACCTTGACACAAACGAAAATGGAAATACAATATCCCAAAATCTATGGCATGCAGTAAGAAGGTTCACAATGATATAGGCCTACCTCAAGAAACAAGAAAAATTTCAAATAAACAATCTAACACTACAGCTAAAGGAATAGAAAAAGAACAAATAAAGCCCACAATTAGTAGAAGGAAGGAAGCAATGAAGATTAGAGTGGAAATAAATGTATACTAAAAAGACAATAGAAAAGATTGAGGAAAGTAAGAGCTGGTTCTTTGAAAAGATTAACAAAATCAACAAACCTTTAGCTAGACTCACTAAGGAAAAAAAGGGAGGGTTCAAATAAAATTAGAAATGAAAGAGAAGTTAAACTGATACAAAAGAAATACAAAGGATCATAAGAGACTACTATGACAGTTACATGCCAACACATGGGACAACCTAGAAGAAACAGATACATTCCTAGAAACGTATAATCTTCCAAGACTGAATCATGAAGAAATAAAAAATCTAAATAGACTGCTTGCTAGTAAGAAGTTTGAATCAGTAATCAAAAAACACCCAACAAACAGAAGTCCAGGACTAGATGACTTCACTGATGAATCCTACCAAACATTCAAAGAAGATTCAATACCTATCCTCCTCAAATTCTTCCAGAAAAAAACAAAAAGAAAGGAATGCTTCCAAACTCATTTTACAAGGCCAGCATTACCCTGAAACCAAAACCAGACAAGGACACACAGAGAAAGAAGAAGGAGAAGAAGGAGAAAAGGGAAGGAAGGAGGGAAGGAAGGAAGGAAGGAAGGAAGGAAGGAAGGAAGGAAGGAAGGAAGGAAGGAAGGAAGGAAGGACAAACAAGGACCCATATGCCTCAAGAACATAGATGGGGGTTTCCCTGGGTGGCTCAGTTAATGGAGAACTTCTGATTTCCCATCAGGTCCATGACCTCAGGCTCCTGAGATCTAGCCACCTCTACTCCCCCACTCAGTGTGGAGTCAGCTTCTCTTCCTCTCTCTCTGTCCCTCCCCCTGTGCTCACTCGTGCTCTCTCTCTCAAATAAATAAAATCTTGAAGAAGGAGAAGGAGAAGGAGGAGACGGAGAAGAGGGAGGAGAAGAAGAACAACAACAACATCATAGATTCCGGCTGTTGGCCTGTGCCGCGCCTGGAGCTGAAGATGGACCTAGTGCCCTGGCCCCCACCCGCCGCCCACCGTCCGTGGCCCCCATGCCTTTCTCCAACAGCCACAACACACTGTTCTGCGACCTCAGTGGCCACAACGACCACATGGCCAAGGCACTGACGCCCCCCCTGAGCTGTACGAGGAGCTGCGTGCCAAGAGCACACCCTGCCTTCAAGTCTAGGCTTGACAGAGCTCCCACCGCGAGCTGGCACCTGGAGGGTAGGTACTATGCACTCAAGAGCACGGCGGGAGTGCAGCAGCAGCTCAGCGAGGACCACTTCCTCTTCCACAAGCGCGTGTCACCCCTGCCACTGGCCTCGGCATCGGGCACAATGACAATAAGACCTTCCTGGTGTGGATCAACCAGGAAGACCCCTGTGGGTCACCTCCATGAGAAGGGAGGCAACATGAAGGTGTTCCCTCGCTTCTGCAATGGCCTCACCCAGACTGAAACCTTCTTCAAGTCTAAGAACTACGAATTCGCATGGAACCGTAACCTAGGCTACATCCTCACCAGCCCATTCAGTCTGGGCCCAGGGCTGCAGGCAGGCGTGCATATCAAACTGTTCCACCTAGGCAAGCATGAGAAATTCCCAGAGGTGCTCCAGCGGCTGTGGCTTTGAAAACAAGGCACAAGCTGTGTGGGCACAGCTGCTGTGGGCGGGGTCTTTGATGTCTCAGTTGGTGGTGGACAGTGTGAAGCTGCTCATCAAGGTGGAGCAGCAGCTGGAGCATGGCCAGGCCATTGACGACCTCGTGCCTGCCCCGAAGTGAAGCACCTGCCCACCCTGCCGCCACCACCAGCCCCGCTGCTTCCTAATTTGCTCCCCTGCATTGTTGCCATGCACCCCTGATGTTCACCACCTGGCAGCTGAACCCTTCACCTTGCTATAGAGACCTCTGTTGCCCTTGGTAGAGTTTATTTTTGTGGCTGATGCTGAACTAAACTAAGGTGTTGGCCTGCCAAATAAATAAATAAATAAATAAATAAATAAATAAATAAATAAACAAAGAACATAGATTCAAAAATCCTCAACAAAATGTAGCAAACCGAATTCAACAATACATAAGGGATCATACACCTTGATCAAGTGGGATTTATTCCAGGGATGCAAGGATGGTTCAACATCTGTCAATCAATCAACATAATACACCACATTAAGAAAAAAAGGATAAAAATCATTTGATTACATCAATTAATGCAGAAGAGGCATTAGACAAAATTCAACATCCATTTATGATAAAAAAAAAAAAACTCTCGGGCGTCTGGGTGGCTCAGTCGTTAAATGTCTGCCTTCGGCTCCTGTCATGATCCCAGGGTCCTGGAATCAAGCCCTGCATCAGGCTCCCTGCTCATCAGGGAGCCTGCTTCTCCCTCTCCCACTCCCCCTGCTTGTGTTCCCTCTCTCGCTGTGTCTCTCTCTGTCAAATAAATAAATAAAATCTTTAAAAAAAAAACAACTCTCAACAAAGTGGATATAGACCAGCAGACTAGGCCTAACTTAACACTAGACTACTGCCCTTTTTGCTTATTTATTTTTAAATTTTATATAAGTATAACATATGTACATGAAAATGCACAAATCATAGTAGTCAGCCTTAGACACAGCCAGGTCCTGAGATGGAGTATGATCAGCACCCAGGACCCCTTCATGTCCCTTTCAGCCTCTGCCTCCTCGGGTGTAACCACGACCTTGACTGGCTTCTAACCATGACAGTCTGTTTTGCCTCATTCTGAACTTGCATAAAAAATAGAATCACACAGTTATACACTCTTTTTTTTAAGATTTTATTTATTTATTTGAGAGAGAGGATGAGAGAGAGAGCATGAGAAGGGGGAGAGTCAGAGGGAGAAGCAGACTCCCTGCTGAGCAGGGAACCCGATGCGAGACTCGATCCCGGGACTCCAGGATCATGACCTGAGCAAAGGCAGTCGCTTAACCAACTGAGCCACCCAGGCGCCCTGGTGTATACTCTTTTATGTCATTTTTGTTACTCAACCTTATGTTTGGGAGAGCCAACCATGTTGTATGTAATTATAATTTGTTGACTTTGCATTCATTGTTGTATTCTGTTACATATATATATATATATATATATCACTTCTGATCAGAGCCTTTGAGTGGTCTGGTTTGTGACCACATGTACAGTGTTGCTGTGAACATTCTAGCCCATGCCAGATCATATTTTAAATTTTTGATGCAGAACTGCCCATCATTGCTCTGATCCACTTTATCAGGAAGATGACTCACTCCCAAGATTCACAACTTTTTGGAGTTATGATACCCTATTTTTATTTCATTAGACACATACTTCCTCCCAAAATGATGTATGGCATAGATTTTTAAAAATTAAGTTAACCTGGGACGCCTGTGTGGCTCAGTTAGTTGAGCGGCTGACTCTTGATTTCAGCTCAGGTCATGATTTTGGGGATACTCACTCAGTGGGGAGTCTGCTTAAGGATTCTCTCTCTCCCTCTCCTCTCTCCCTCCCCCCCACTCACATGCACACATGCATGTGCTTTCTCTCTCTAAAATAAATAAATATTTTTTTAAAAATTAAAAAAATAAACTTAACCTGGTTGAAGGACAAAAAAAAAAGCCTCAAACTATGTGGAATATACCTCAACATAATAAAAGCCATATGTGCCAAGTCCACAGCTAGCATCATATTTAAGAGCATAAAGCTGAAAGCTTTTCCCTTAAGATCAAGAACAAGGAAAGGACGCCAATTTTCACCACCGTTATTCAGCATAGTATTGAAAGTTCTAGCCAGACAAATTAGGTAAGAAAAATAAATAAAATAATCCAAATTGGAAAGGAAGAAGTAACATTATCATTATTCACAGACAACATGGTTTTATATATAGAAAACCCTAAAGACTCCACCAAAAAAACTGCTAGAATAAACAAATTCACAGTAAAGTTGCAGTATACAAATCAATATACAAAAATCTGTTGTTTTTATACACTAACAATGAACTCTCAAAAAAATTAAGAAAGCGATGCCCTTTACAATTGCACTAAAAAGAATAAAATACCTTGGAATAAATTTAACAAAAGAGGTGAAAGATCTGTACCCTAAGAACTATAAAACACTGATGAAAAAAATTATAGAAACCACAAATAAATGGAAAGATATTCTTGCTCATGGATTAAAAGAATTAGTATGGTTAAAAATGTCCACACTACCCAGAGCAATCTACAGATTCAATGCAAGCTTTATTAAAATTTCAATGACATTTTTCACAGAAATAGAACAAGCAATCCTAAAATGTGTATGGAACCACAAAAAAAAAATCCTGAATAGCTTAGCAACCCTAAGAAAAAAGAGCAAAGCTGGAGGTATCATGCTCCCTGATCTCAAACATTTGATTATAAACCTATAGTAATCAAAACAGTATGGTAGGGGCGCCTGGGTGGCTCAGTTGGTTGGGCGACTGCCTTCGGCTCGGGTCATGATCCTGGAGTCCTGGGATCGAGTCCCGCATCGGGCTCCCTGCTCGGCGGGGAGTCTGCTTCTCCCTCTGACCCTCTTCCCTCTCGTGCTCTCTATCTCTCATTCTCTCTCTCTCAAATAAATAAATAAAATCTTTAAAAAAAAAACAGTATGGTATTGGCATCAAGTAGACACATAGATCAATTAACAGAATATAGAACCCAGAAATAAACTCATGCATATATGGTCAATTAAATTACAGCAAAGGCGGCAAGAATATACAATGGGGAAAGGACAATCTCTTTAATAAATGGTGCTGGGGAAATTGGTCAACCACATGCAAAATGAATGAAACTGGATTGCTTTCTTACACTATATACAAAAATAAACTCAAAATGGATTAAAGACTTGAATGTAAGACCAGAAACCATAAAACTCCTAGAAGAAAACGTAAATGGTAAGCTCCTTGACATTGGTCTTAGCAATATCTTTTTGAATCTGACTCTAGAAACAATGGCAACAAAAGCAAAAATAAACAAATGGGACTACATCAAATTAAAAAGCTTCTACACAGTGAAGAAAACCATCAACAAAATAAAAAGGCAACCTATCGAATGGAAGAAGATATTTACAAACCATATACCCAATGAGAGGTTAATGTCCAAAATATATAAAGAACTCATATAACTAACAAAAAAAAAAAATCCAATCAAAAAATGGGCAGAGGACCTGCATAGGCATGTTTACAAAGAAGACATCCAGATGGCCACTGGCACATGAAAAGATGTTCAATATCACTAATCATCAAGAAAATGCAAATCAAAACCACAATGAGATACTACCTCATACCTATCAGAATTGCCATGATCAAAAAGACAAAAAGTAAAATGTGTTCATGAGCATGTGGAGAAAAGGGAACCCTTGTACACTGTTGGTGAGAATGTAAATTGGTGCAGCCACTGTGGAAAACAGTATAGAGATTCTTCAAAAAATTAAAAATAGAAATACCATATGATTCAGCAATTCCACTTCTGGGTTTTTTATCTGAAAAAAAACCCCACTAATTTGAAAAGATATATGTATCCCTATGTTCATTTCAGCATTGTTTACAATAGCTAAGATGTGGAAACAAACTAAAGGTTCATCAATGAATGAATGGCTAAAGAAGATATGATATAGATAGATAGATAGATAGATAGATAGGTAGATAGATAGATAGATAGATTAGATAGATAGATAGACAGATATACATACAGTGGAATACTACTCAATTATAAAAAAAGAATGAAAACTTGTCATTTGCAACAACACAAACAGACCTCAAGGGTGTTATGCTAAGTGAAATAAGTCAGACAGAAAAAGATAAATACCATATGATTTCATTTATATCTGGAATCTGAAAAACCAAACAAATAAACAAACAAAACAAAACTTATAGAGAGAACAGATAGAGAGAACAGATCCCCTTCTTCCTAGCCAGTGGAACCCAGAGGGGGGGGGATTGGTGGGTGGGGAAATGAGTGAAGGGGATTAAGAGGTATAAACTTCCAGTTATAAAATAAGTAAGTCATGGAATGGAATGTACAGCACGGGGACGACAGTCAAAAATATTGTATCACAAATTTGAAAGTTGCTAAGAAAATAAATCTTAAAAGTTCTCATCATAAGAAAATAAATGTAACTTTGTATGGTGACAGATCGTAAATATACTTAATACAGTGATTGTTTCACAATGAATACAGATGTCAAAGCATTATGTTTGTGTGCTCAAAACTAATACAATGTTGTAGCTCAATTACACTTTAATGTGTTACAGACGAGTAAATTGGGGTGCCTGGGTGGCTCAGTCGTTAAGCGTCTGCCTTCGGCTCAGGTCATGGTCCCAGGGTCCTGGGATCGAGCCCCGCATCGGGCTCCCTGCTCCGCAGGAAGCCTGCTTCTCCCTCTCCCACTCCTCCTGCTTGTGTTCCCTCTCTCACTGGGTCTCTCTCTGTCAAATAAATAAATAAAATCTTAAAAAAAAAAAAAAAGACGAGTAAATTAGTGTCAGCCTTCTCAAGCACAAATTCCTCTTTCACAATTGTCTTAGTAAAAAAGAATTAGTACACACACAGTATGAAAGTTAAGCAGATGTTTGTCCCTGCAGCAAAGGCTTAACATTACCGTCCTCTACTCAAATACCAGGCAGTATATCTAAGGCCATTGAATAAAGAGAATTTCATTTCTTTTCTTTCTTCCTTTCTTTTTCAATTCCTTTCTTTCTTTTGACTTCTTTTTCTTTTCTTCTTCCTTCCTTTTTGTCTCCTTTAATTCAACAAATAAGTATTGAGCATCACGGAGACAGACACATCCCCTGGCCTCACGGAGTTTCCAATCCAGGGAGGGGTTGAAACAAACAGGAGGCTCAGCCCAGACACTTAATGTCGACGCCAATTTAGTTCCTTTTTTTTTTCTTTTTTTGTTAACAACTGACATATCAAAATATTTCTCAAAAGCAGTTCAATCAATATTTTATGTCAAGACACCAAGCATCTAAAGCGAAAACAAAACACACCCCCAAAAAACCCTCAATACTTCTCGGGTATTATCATGCTGATTTCACGGGAAGATATTTGCATGGCAGCCAAGGCCTGAGAACGAAATGTTTGGCTTTACTTTTCAATAGCTTCTCCTCTGGGTCTCTAGACCAGTCACTTAATGTTTACCTTGCCCCTGAGTTTCACAGATGGCCTTTGGATTGAGTCAACACATGTATGTAGATCAGATATGGGGGGAGGAATATCTGTTTTCACCTCTTGTTCCAATAGTTGAGACCAAGCATATATTATTGATTACAGTTTCCAGTAACTTGATATCTCAGTTTGAGTCCTCTGCTTAGTGAACATTCGAAGGAGACTACATATAGTGCTATAAATTCAGTATTACCCTATAGATTGGAGGTAGCAGATATTAGACTGGCTTAAATTTCACTGAGAAATATAGAAAAAGGGGAATTGGATAGGATTCCAAAGAACTTCTCCACCTTTAATTTGTGCTCAAACCCACCTTCTCAATGAATCCTATCCATATACAACCACTCCCAGTCCCCATTACCCTTGCTCTATTACCTTTTTTGTATTATACCTAGCACATTCCAACATACTTCATGATTGGCTTATTTAGTATGTTTAATGTGTTAATTGTCGGTTGTTTTATTTTCTTGGCCCCTACTCTATCCCTCACTGTAGCGTAAACCTCTAAAAGAACAGAGCACTTATCTGTTTTGTTTATCGATGTATATTAAGCCCAATAAATAAATATCTAATGATTGATTGGATAAATAAAGGGAAAATACATTTATTATCATAATCCATAATGCAAAGTATGGACTTTGGAATCAAACTGCCTATGTTTAACTCCCAGCAATTCTACTTATAAGCTAATAACTTAAGCAATATCCATTCTCCCCTTCTTCCTAGCCAACGGAACCTACAATTTTTAAACAGGTAGCAATGTGCCTCATTAAAAATATTCATTTCTCCCTTGCAGCTAGAGATGACCTTGTGACTCATTTTGATCAATGACATTAAAGCAAGCAGAAATCTCTGCTGAATGGGGTTTCTGGAAATACTACTGTTTTCATATTTAAAAAAAAAAAGCACAGACTCACCTACTTCTTCCCTATTGCCCTTCACTCCTTTCCTCTATTTCCCTCACAGAACACAGATGTGGTCATGGAGGTGGAGAGCCATTCAGTGAAGATGAGCACCAAATCTAATGAGGGTAGAGTAGGAATCTGGAAGCGTCCTGGGTCCTTGGTGACATCCATGAACATCTATCCCTTGACTGACCACCTCCAAACTGTTTGTTACATCAGAAAAATGAGCCATGATATGGCTTAGCCACTGAGGTCAGTATTCTTTACATTCAAAGATAACCCTAATGGATATAACATCCTATAATGTATATCAAAGCTCTAGCAACAGGGTCCCTATCAATATGCTTTTCCCTCACTCTGCTCTAACAAGAGTGGGTCTGCTCCACATACAGGGAAAAAGAGAGATGGAACACAGGACTTTTTCCTGTACTCAACACCTGCTTCCTTTCATGGTAAAAATACTCAACAAACTAGAAATAGAAGGGAACTTCCTCAGCCTAATAAAAGGCATCTACGAAAAACCCACAGCTAACATCATACTTAGGGGTAAAAAGCTGAATGCTTTCCCTCCATGATCAGGAATAAGACAAGAGGGGCACCTGGGTGGCTCAGTCGTTAAGCATCTGCCTTCGGCTCAGGTCATGATCCCAGGGTCCTGGGATCAAGCCCCACATCGGGCTCCCTGCTCAGCGGGAAGCCTGCTTCTCCCTCTCCCTCTGCCTGCTTCTCCCCCTGCTTGTGCTCTCTGTCAAATAAATAAATAAAATATTTTTTTAAAAAAAGGAATAAGACAAGAACGTCTGTTCTTGCCACCTCTATTCAACATTGTACTATAGGTTCTACCCGGGCAACTAGGCAAGCAAGTAAAATAAAAGTTGGAAAAGGAGAAATAGAACTATCTCTGTTTGCAGATGTATACAGTAAATCCTAAATAATCCACCCAAAAAACTATTGAGCTAATAACTGAGTTTGGCAAGGTTGTAAGAAACAATATCAATATACAAAAGTCAACTGTAGGGCGCCTGGGTGGCTCAGTCGGTTTAAGCGACTGCCTTCGGCTCAGGTCATGATCCTGGAGTCCCGGGATCGAGTCCCGCATCGGGCTCCCTGCTCAGCGGGGAGTCTGCTTCTCCCTCTGACCCTCTTCCCTCTCGTGCTCTCTATCTCTCATTCTCTCTCTCTCAAATAAATAAACGAAATCTTAAAAAAAAAAAAAGTCAACTGTATTTTTGTATACTAACAGTGAACAACCCCAAAGGGAAAATAAGAAAACAATTCCGTTTAAGTCACATCAAAAAAAATATTAGGAATAAATTTTTTAAAGCTTTTATTTATTTATTTGACGGAGAGAGAGAGAGCACAAGCAGGGGGAGCGGCAGGCAGAGGGAGAAGCAGACTCCCCACTGAGCAGAGAGCCCAACGTGGGGCTTGATCCCAGGAGCCTGGGATCATGACCTGAGCTGAAGGCAGACGCTTAACTGTCTGAGCCACCCAGGGGCCCCCTGAGGAATAAATTTAACAAAAGAAATGTAAGATGTGTACCTGCAAACTATAAGGCATCATTGAAAAAATTAAAGAAGACCTAAATAAGTGTAAAAACGTCCTGAGTTCATGGATTGGAAGATTATATCATCAGGATGGCAACACTCCCCAAATTATCTACAGACTCAACACAGTCCCTGTCAAAATCCCAGCTGCTTTTTTTTTTTTTTCTGAATTGAATGGACAAGCTGATCCCAAAATTCAAATGGAAATGCAAGGGAGCCAGAATAACCAAAGTAATCTTGAAAAATAAGAATGAAGTTAAGGGGATTCATACTTGTCAATTTAAAAACTTACTATAGAGCAACAATAATCAAGACTGTGGTTCTGGCATAAGGAAAGACATATAGATCAATGGACTATAAATGAGTCCAGATTTAAACTCAAAGGGTAATAGCAGGCAAATTCTGGTGAGGACCTGCCACTGACATAGGATGGCACATCGAAGAGTCAAATGCCAAAGATGAACATCTGACGGGCTTAGCAGTAGTCACTTTCCTCCTCGCAGGCTAAAGAAAGGCAGGGTTTCGAATTATAGTCCTTTCACTCATGAAAAAGAGATGATTACTGGGGCACCTGGGTGCTCAGTCATTACACATCTGCCTTTGGCTCAGGTCATGATTGGGATCGAGCCCCAGATCATATCGTCAGGGAGCCCGCTTCTCCCTCTCCCTCTGCCATTCCCCCACTTGTGCTCTCTGGCTCTATCTCTCTGTCAAATAAATTTTTAAAATCTTTAAAAAAATAAATAAAAATAAATACATACATAAATACATAAGTGAAAACTAAAAATTTATTCAAGGCAGTCCCAAATCCCAAATCCTTGGGATTTTCATGGAGTGAAAAAGAGAAAAAGCCTATTCTCAAAGTGACAAAGGTCTCCCACACCTCACTTCATAGTTTTGCCATTAAATATATATCTGTGCTTATTTACTTTCCTTTCCTTAGTTCTAGTGCTTCTCTGTCTCACTTGTTCCCAAACCTTTCACACACTCTTTATTCTCTCTATGCCTGTCCCTGTCTTCCCAAATCCTCACCGAAAATCTCTTTCTCACTCTCATACACGTGCACACACATGTGCGCGCACACACATACACACACACACACCCTGCATTCTTACCACAGTAGGAAACAGTTCATTCATAGCATGAATTTTGGATTTGGACTGATCTAACTTTGAATTCAAGTTCTGCTTTTCATTTGCTTGTGCCCATCAGGCATGTATTCAAGTTCTGGGCTTGTGTCCTTGTCCCATAAAATGAGGATAATAAAAATACCTACCTTATGGGGGTTTTGTGATGTTTAAATTGGGTGTATATAAGATATTTAGGCCAGAGCCTGGCACATTGGAAATTCTCATTTAACGCCATAGACTCTCTGGGACTGCTGCATTGAGCTAGCCACCACAGACGTTTGGAAAAATAAACTCATCCTGGACTAATTTTCGTCTGCTCAAGATCAGAGAAAGAGAGACCCTGGCTTGCCCCGGGATAGCAAAAATTGTGTCTGCAAAAGAATACAAATTCCTTGCTATAGTAGAAATTTTCCTAAGCGTGATCTCTCCAGTGCTCAAGTACTGACCTGACTTCAGACATGCTTTATAAATACATGGTTCTACAAAGCTCTTGTTTTTTAAAAGTGGGATTCTCAGGCTACATATAAACTTATTAAGGGGTATACACTGTGAAAGAGGTAACAGAAGCAGGATTTGGCTTGGGAAAAAGTAGGCAGGGTGTGTGAAATTAATAGCTGTCTTCAATAAGGATATTAACGCTCTGATGATGAGTACAGTGGTCAGCTCTGGTCCATCCCCACTGAGCCAGAAATGAATAATGAGGCTTAAGTGTGGCATTTAAAGTAGAGATTTAGCCAACTCTGGATTAAACACACTTAGAATAAAAGAAACTGGTAATACAAACCTGTTTATAATGTAAAGAACTGTTTGGCTTTGGACAGGAGTCCAAAAGTCCAATAAGTCCACTTATTTTAAAGGAATGCCTTTATGAAAACAACCATTGACTGTTCCGTGGGGTTTTTTTTTCCCCTGCTGCATCCATTTATTGCACAACTGACTGGGTAAGTTGGTAGATAATTTTTGGTAAGTTTTTAGCTCAGACATTTTAATGAGCTTTTATCACAGTTTGAAAAAACATAGCCACTCTTTAGACCGGTTTGCAGACCTTTGCCAGCCAGAGGAACACCTGTCCCCAGTCCAGCCTCCTGCAACCAAGACTCTTCCATCTACTTGCCTTGAAGCCACAAAAGGCTTCTGTCTTCCAGTAAAGATCTTGGCACCTGCTTTGAGCTCTTTCTATCTACCCCAAGAGCTGTCAGCATCTTAGGTGACCTCAAGATCCATGTTGCTGACCAGAGCTCCTCTTTTCATGGACACACGTTGACCTTGTCCCACCAGCCCTGCTCCTCCTCTAAAATAATACACAGAACCGTAACTTGTTACCCTTCCAACTAGCTTACTCAGAGATAACATCTCTGACATCAACAGCCCCACCTTGTTTCTTGAGTCAACTGTCTCCTGATCTCCAGGGTGGCTGCTTCAAACCCCACCCCCTGCACCTCCAGTGGATCCCCCCACCACCACCCTGGCCACCCAGGCGCAAACAGATCTTGCCAGAAAAGAACATCTATAACATTTCCCACCAAGTCTTCACCCCCTGGCTTCTTCCACCTTCCCCCTTCCCTCTAGTTACAACACTCAAGGTCACCTTCATCCATCTTTCCCTCCTGAGCTCTGGACCCCTCCTCAATCACTTATCAGGGATGGACTGGCTCCTCTTTTTTGTCTTCAGTCTCTCCCTTTCTATGGACTCTTCCCATTCATATTTAAACATGTTCATTTTCTCTCATCTTAAAAAATAAGATAAAAATCTCCCTGAGTCCCCCCTTCTAATCTGTCTCCTGCCCCTCTATGAAAGACCTGTTTTCTCCGTCCACCCCTTCACCCATCCCACTCCAGCTCTGGCTCCGTGAGCACCAGAATGGCTTTCCCTGGGGCCACCCACTGACGAGGTTAAGGCTTTCTGCAGTCAAACCTTCTTTCGTTTGTTCCTTTCTTGACCTCCAGGCAGCATTGGGCCACTGCAGACTCAGCCCTGCTTTCTCACCTTCTGTGACGCCAGCTCTCTCTTGGTCTCAAATATTCTCCACCTCTCCTCTCCTTTCCCAGTCTCCTTTCTGGTCTTCTTTCTAGATCCCTCCACCCTCAAAGGATGCATTTTGTCTTTTATTTTCTCCTAGGGCTTTGCCCTAGGCTCTTCTCTGTCTTCACTCTCCCAAACTCTCCTTGGATGAGCTCAGTTACTCTCCAGGTCATTTCCTGTCTAAAGTCTGGCCATTGTCCTAAGACCCACGACCTGCAAATATTACCTTATATGGCGAACAATGTTATTAAGCTAAGAATCTTGAGAGGAGATTATTTTGGATTATCCAGGTGGGCCTTGTATTTGTCTGCTTGGACTGCCATAACAGAAGTCCACAGACTGGGTGGCTTAAATAACAGAAATTTATTTTCTCATAGTTCGGGGTGCTCTAAGTCCAAAGATCCAGGTGCTGTCAGGTTGGTTTCTTTCTTTTTTTTTTTTTAAGATTTTTTTTTTTTTTTAAGATTTTATTTTTTTATTTGAGACAGAGAGAAAGAGAGAGAGAGAGAGAGAGAGCGCACATGAGAGAGGGGAGGGTCAGAGGGAGAAGCAGACTCCCTGCCGAGCAGGGAGCCTGATGCAGGACTCAATCCAGGGACTCCAGGATCATGACCTGAGCCGAAGGCAGTTGCTTAACCAACTGAGCCAGCCAGGCGCCCCTGTCAGGTTGGTTTCTAAAGAGCCCTCTCTTCCTGGCTTGTAGATGGGTGCTTTCTTGCTGTGTCCTTACAAGGTCTTTCTTTGCAGGGAGAGAGAGGGAGAGAGAGACTCTTGTATCTTTTCATCTTCTTTTAAAAACACCCGTTCTATTGAATTAAAGCCCCACCCTTATAACCTCATTTCACCTTAATTATCTTAAAGACTCTATCTCTAAACATGATCACATTAGAGATTAGAGTTTCCAGGTGGACTTGGGCAGGGGGAGGGCAGGAGACACAGGATTCAATCCATGACATGCCCCAAATGCAATGACATGTATCTTTATAATGTAGACACACAAGGGAGAAGACACACAGAGAGGAGGAAGGGGTAACATGACCACAGAGGCAGATGATGCAGCCACAGACCGAGGAATGCTTGGAGTCACCAGATGAGGGAGAGACGAGGAACAGATTCTTCCGGAGTCCCTTGGCAGGGAGAGTGGCCCAGCCAACACCTTGTTTCAACTTCCGGCTTCCAGAACCGTGAGAGAATAACGTTGTGTTGTTTTAAGCCACCCAGTTGTGATCATTTGTTACAGAAGCCGCAGAAAACCAATACATGACCATGACTTCACGGATGAGGTTAGGCCCCTTCTCTCTACTCCCATGGCCCCTGGCTGCTCATGTCACACTCTGTTGTGGGGATTTGTTTGAAGCTAGTCTTCCCCTGTAGACCACAGATTCATGAGAGCAGGGACTTTGCCTTTCTTGTCTGCCTCTGAGTTCCCAGAGCCTAGTGCATAATAGGTGCTCAATAAATATCGATGAGCCGGATGAACAAGTGGTATTGAGAATTTCTTGGCCAGGAGAGTGTTAAATAGTAGACTGAGGTAAAAAACAAAACAAAACAAAACAAAACAAAAAAACAAAAACACAAGCTAGAGAAGTTATTCCTTATAGGAGACATTCTCAGTCCTCTGAAATAATTAGGGAAGGCCACGTCTGAAGGCCACAGAATGGCCTTGCAGGGGCTTTCTCACCCCTGACGCCCAGACCCTGGAGCTTGCAGTCTTCCTAGGAACTTGAGCTTTGGCGCCCTCTGGTGCCAGAAATGAATCGTTTCTTGTTCTAAATCTGTCCAGATTGACACACATCTAGTTCCCTGCGGCTATATGGGATTTTTCTCATTATGGAGAAATTAAATTTCATCTTTACAGTTAAAAGAAATCTACTGGAATTATGTGTTTGATCATAAAATCAAAAAAACTTACAAAAAGCATATAACCTCCAAAGCCTTTGCAGATGTCCTATTGAGTGTTTTGAATACTAAGATTTTCTTGTGAAATAACAAAATTTCAGGTTATGTTGGCCACAGCATTTTCTCCTCCAATAGCCGTGGTTTTTATGGTCACATTTAATTAGCATTTGGAAAGCCAACATTTTGTAAGCAACTGCTTACAATCACTAAGACATAGTGCTCTCCAAAGCCCTTAAACCTTCCTTGTGAGAAAAAATAAGTTGTTATTCTTTAACAAACCACACACATAAAAAAGACTGGAATGTGTGCTCTCTGTAAATAAGAAGTTATGGTCTGGCCGCCTGTCAACGGAGCTTATGAAAATGCTGACAACTACACTGTCTTCCAGTTTTCATTCTGTGTGAGTTGCAAAGCCAGACTGTTCCACACGGCAACGCTGTGTACAAGTCTGCTTAGCTTCATGTCAAAGATGTGTCTTCCAAAGTGTATTTTAGGATGATCTGAGAGGAGAGAGTAAGTAAATTCTCTTTTCTCACCAATTACATAATCATTTTAGCGATAATTCACCATCATTTCTGATTAATCTTCAAAAGGTCACATTGACCTAAAAACATCTTAGTTTGGAAGCTTTTCTGACCCTAAGCATTTAGTCAAACAAACAAGCCCTCATTTGCACTAGGGAGTTGCTGTTTATAGGCACTCAATACTGGTTTCTTTTCTAAATTAAAGAATCCTTTTGTAATGTAAACAACCACCCTCTGACTTTGTTTTCTATATTCATAGTTTCACTCTCCTATTTGTTCAAAGCACTATACATCTGTATATACCCAGGAGACACTGACATTCTTAATTTGCTTCTTACAAAGGGCCAGAATTAAGCCTCATGATGCAACTGCTTTCTGGAAGATGCAACTGTTTGCAAGATGATTCTTCAGTTGGTGAGATCTTACAGTTTGTTTTTTCTAGAGAGAAATAAGTTGAGAAATATATACATATGAATAGGGCAGAGAGGTGAAGTGATGGTTTTAAAGACCTGAGAGACAATAGAGTATAATAGTTGAGTATAAATTTCAAAATCAGACTCCCTGGGTTTGAAACTAGGTGTTGCCATTTACTAGTTCTACACCCTTGGGAAAGTCACTCTATCGCCTATGCTTCCTATTCCTTATTTGTAAAATGGCGGTAAAGAACCCCGTTAACTCCATATAGCCCAAAGAATCTTGAAAAAGAACAAAGCAAGAAGCATCACACTTCTGATTTCAAAAGATATCACAAAGCTACAGCACTTAAACAGAATGGCACTGGCAAAAAGACAAATGTATAGATCAATAGAACAGAGTAGATAACATTGAAATAAATCCACACATGTATGGGTCAACTGATCTTGGACAAGGGTGCCAAGAATACACATTGGGGAGAGGGTAGCCCCTTCAGCAAATAGCTTTGGAAAAACTAAATACCCACATGCAAAATAATGAAATTGGACCTGTATCTTAAACCACACACAAAGATCAACTGAAAATGAAACTTAAACATAAGACCTGAAATTGCGAACTCCTAGAAGGACACATAGGGGAAAATCCTCATGACATTGGTCTTGGCAATGATTTCATGGATATAACACCAAAACCATAGGCAACAAAAGCAAAATTAGAAAGTGAGACTGTATCAGACTAAAAAGTTTCTGCGCAGCCAATGAAACCACAAACAAAATGAAAGGGCAACCTATGGAATAAGAGAAATATTTGCCAACCATATATCTGATAAGAGGTTAATTCCCAAAATACATGATGAACTCCTACAGCTCAACAGCAAAGCAACTAATAACTTGATTTATTTTTTTTAAGATTTTTAAAAATTATTTAAGAGAGCGGGAGAGTGAGAGGGGGGCGGGGAGGTGGGGGGAGGGGCAGACAGAGAGGGAGAGAGAATCCCAAGAAGACTCTGCTGCTGAGCACAGAGCCTGATGTGGGGCTTGATCTCACAACCTGAGATCATGACCTGAGCTGAAACGAAGAGTCAGACGCTCAACTGACTGAACCACCCAGGCATCCCTAGTAACTTGATTTAAAGATAAGCTAAAGATTTCAATACACACTTCCCCAAACAAGACATACAGATGGCCAACAGGTATATAAACGATGTTTAACATCACAAATCATCAAGGAAATGCACATAAAAACCAAATGAGATATCACCTCACACCTATTAGGATGGCTATCATCAAAAAACAAAAGACAAGTGCTGGCAAGGGTGTAGAGAAGTTGGAACCCTTGTGCACTGTTGGTGAGAATGCCAAATGGGGCAGCTGCTATGGAAAACAGTATGGAGGTGCCTCAACATTTTTTAATAGATTTCATATGATCCAGCAATTCCAGTTCTGGCTATTTATCCAAAAGAATGAAAATCAAAATGAAGAAATATTAGCATTTCCATGTTATTGCAGCATTGTTCACAATAGCCAAGATGTGGAAACAACCTAAATGTCCATCCACCATTGAACAGATAAAGAATACACAGAATAGTATTCAGCCTTTATTTTTTTTTAATTTTTATTTATTTATTTGACAGAGAGAGAGATAGCAAGAGCAGGAACACAAGCAGGAGGAGTGGGAGAGGGAGAAGCAGGCTTCCTGCCGAGCAGGGAGCCCGATGCGGGGCTCGATCCCAGGACCCTGGGATCATGACCTGAGCTGAAGGCAGACGCTTAACGACTGAGCCACCCAGGCGCCCATTATTCAGCCTTTAAAAAGAAGGAAATCCTACAATGTGCAACAACATAAATGAACCTTGGGAGTATATGCTAAGTGAAATAAGTCAATCACAGAAGGACAACTACTGCATAATTCCACTTTTTTGAGGTATCTAAAAAATGTCAAACTCATAGAGGCAGAGAATAGAATGGTGATTCCCAGGGCTGGAGTAAGGGGAAAATGGGGAGTTACTAATCAATGTACATAAAATTTCAGTTCTGCAAGATGTACGATATTGTTCCTATAGATAACAATACTGCATTGTACACTTAAAATTCTGTTAAAAGGATCACATATAAATGTTCTTACATGCATACATAAAATAAAGTTAAGAGAACCGAATGAGTCAATGTTGCAAAACACTTATAATAGCCTCTGGCACATAGAAAATATATACACGTATTGTTTTCTAATTATTATTTGATAGCCTCACAGTACCTCACTGCCAGCAATAAGGATTGTTCCTCTTTGCCCAATTTCACCCCCTCTGCCTAAGCCAGAGGGTCACTTCTTCCAGGGAGAGAAGTTCCCTATGACAGTCCTTTAATTCTGGTTGCACAGACTGCCTGCCATCTGAGTTAATTCTCAGAGTTTATAGAGATTATTTCATGAAATGATGAGTTGACTTGTACCCACCAAAATGGGAGCAAAGCCCCTTAAACAGATCACGTAGGGATGAGTGGGTGAGTTCTAGAAAGGATGCTGTGGCAGGAGAGGGCTTTTTCCGGCCTATAATCCTGCCCAGTTCCCTCTGCCATCCCAGCAATGGGCCCAGCAAAGCTGGTTGACATCTTGGGAAACAACTCGTGGGGAAACCCTGTGATACATGGTTTTCAACATCATGGCTTCCCCCTGGAGTCAAGTTCGGTGACTTGTCCTAAGCTGGACAGGCAGTGAATGTGGTGAGGGGGGTTGGGTCACTCCTGGGGAGCCCAGTTGGAATAATAGGCGCTACTGGAAAGCACAACTTTTCAACTTAAAAAGGAATAAAATTCTGACACATGCCACAATATAGATGAAACTTGAGGAAGTAATGCTAAGTGAAATAAGCCAGCCACAAATAAGCAAATACGATATGATTCCACTCACGTGAGGTCCATAGAATAATCAAGGTCTTAAAGACAGAAAGTAAGATGGTGGTTGTCAGGAGTTGGGGGGGAAGAATGGGGAGTTATTGTTTAATGGGTATAGAATTTCAATTTTGCAAGATGTAAAGAGTTCTGCGGATGGACGGTGGTGACGGTTATACAAAGATATGAATGTACTTAACACCACTGGACTGTATACCTAAATATGGTTAGGATGGGGGCGCCTGGGTGGCTCAGTCAGTTAAGTGCCTGCCTTTGGCTCAGGTCATGATCTCAAGGTCCTGAGATCAAGCCCTGCATCTCCCTCTCACTCCCCCTGCTCATGCTTAATCTCTCTCTCTCTCTGTCAAATAAATAGATAAAATTGGAAAAAAAAAATGGTTAGGATGGGGGGGGCGTCTGGGGGTGCAGTCGGGCAAGCCTCCAACTCTTAGTTTTGGCTCAGGTTGTGATCTCAGGGTCGTGAGATCGAGCCCCACACGGAGCCCCGTGTCTGGTTCTGCGCTCAGTGCAGAGTCTGCTTGAGATTCTCTCTCCCTCTGCCCCTTCTGCTCCTGCTCTCTCTCTCTCTCTCTCTCAAATAAATAAGTAAATCTTAAAAAAAAAAATTGGTTAGGATGGTAATTTGTGTATTTTACTACAATTAAACATTTAAAATAAATAAATATATAAATACATCTTGTGTGGTATGGAATTCTCTCCCTTTCCTTGGTCTCCAGAAGATGAATGGGAACATAAGATAGCAAGGATGTGCCATTTTGTTGCATTTATTCCTATAGACCACTGCATTGAGGCTTTCTGATTTTCAGTTATTCCTTAAACAAAAATTAATGACTATGTACTCAGCCTTGTTGTAGAGGATGGAGTTACTGCAGTGAACAAAAAAGTTCCCCCAAATTCCCTCTCCTTAGGGATCTCACCTTCCAGCAGGTGAAGAGAAATGGTAAATAAAATGAACCAGTAAGGTATGTGGTATTTGGATGGCAATAAGAGCTACAGAGAAAGAAGACGGAGCATGGATAAGGGTTGTAATTGTACATAGGGTTGTCAGAGTATGAGAAGATGATATGTAAGACTTGCATGAGAGAAGGGAAAGAGTTATGTAAGTGTCTGGAGGAAGAACATTTCAGACAAAAGAATAAGCGAGTGCAAAGGCCCTGAAGTAGGAGTGTGACTGATATAGACAGGGAAGAGCAGAGGAGCCATAGTGGCCGGATCAGAGGCAGTAAGGGGGAAGTATTCTAAGACAAGGTTACAGACATAAGAGGCCAGCACAGATCATGAAGGCCATGGCAGCCCATTCTTAGGAAGATTTTGGCTCTTACCCTGAGATGGTAGCTAGAGGAATGACATGTTCTGACTTCTGTGTTGAAAGGATTACTGCTGGGGCTCAAAGGCAGAGCCAGGGAGACTAGTGGGATTGCAATACTCTAGGTAAGACATGCGGGGAGCTCAAGCCAGGTACATAGCAATGGAGGTGGTAAGAAGTTGTCAGATTCTGGGTCTAGTTTGAAAATAGGGTGTTTTGTGTGCCAGTCTCAGTCTACCGATAACCAGTGGTGTGGTTGGACCAGCCATTGTGGTTCTTGTTAATGATTATAAGACATCTATTAGCAATAACCCTCAGGAAACTTTGAAAAAACAAAGGCTTATTAGTTACGGGACCTGGAAATTGCCTAGCACCCCTGGCGCCACACAGCAAGATGGCCGGCAGAGAGGGGGCACAGGCCTGAGGTCCGGCTTTCATTGGGTTGTCAGGGGGTTCCCTAGGGTTTCACCAGGCTCATTCTTCACGGTTGAATGAAAAACTCCAGAGCAGGGATTTAAAATGTGGGAAGAGCAAAAAACAAGTGGTCCAAATGGTCAGTTACTGAAATCATCCAAGACCTCTAAAACAAAGGAGCTTCCATGTGGGAAGGTGGCCTGGCTTTTTACCTAGTCCTGTGGCTGGCGGTGTGTTTTTCATGTTTTTCAAGACGGCCATCTTTGAAGTGATGCCTCAGTCATCAAAGCTTAAGTGGGCACTTGCATTAAAGAAAGAAAGAAAAGAAAGGAAGGAAGTGAGGACGGAAGGAAGGAAGGAAGGAAGGAAGGAATGGAGGGAGAGAGAGAAAGGAGGGAGGGAGGAGGGGAGGGAAAGGAAGGAAGGAAGGAAGGAAGGGAGGGAGGGAGGGAGGAAGGGAAGGAAGAAAAAAGGGAAGGCGGGGAGGGAAGGAGGGAAAGAAAGAGAGGGAGGGAGGGAGGAAGAGAGAGGGGAGGGGAGGAAGGGGAGGGGAAAAGAAAAGGAAAGGAAAGAAATAGAAAAAGAAAAAAGAAATCCACTGTCATGGTTCAGAGGATTTGCTGTGAGACGGACATGAGTCTCAAGAGAAAGAGAGAGAAAGGCTGAAGATGACCGTGTTAGTTTCCTGAGGCTGCTATAACACAGCCCCACAAACTTGGAGGCTTAAAACAACAGAAATTTCTTCTCTCACAGTTCTGGAAGCCAGAAGCCTGAAACAAAGGAGTTGGCAGGGCTGCTTTGTCTCCAGAAGCTCCAGGGGATATTCTGTTCCTCGCCTCTTCCAGCATCTGGGGGGCCCAGGCACTCCTTGGCTCATGGCTGCAGGACTCGGGTCTCTTCCTCCGTCCTCACATGGCCTTCACCTCTGCGTCTAGGTCATCTCTTTTGTCTCTTATGAGGACACTTGTCACTGGATTGAGGATTGAATATCACCCAGATATTCAATGTGATCTCATCTGAAGATCCTCAGTTTAATTACATCTGCAAAGATCTTCTTCCTAAATCGGGGCACACTCACAGGTACTGGGGGTTAGGATGTGGACTTCTCTTTCTGGGAGCCACCATTCAACTCCCTGTAGTTATTTCAGCCTGAGAAACTGCAAGGACGAACTCACCACCAACTGAGATGGGGAAGAATGTGGATTGAACAGATTTGGGAAAAGAGTCCAGGACCTCAGGGTCAGATGCGTCAGCCTTGAGATGTCTATTTAACATTCAGGGGCGATGGGTGAACAAGCCTGCAGCTCAGGGCAATGTACGCGTTGAGATATAAAGACAGAGGCACCAGGATGTGGATAGCACTGAAAGCCACGAGACCCTGATGCCCGCCAGGGGAGGGGTGCTGGTAGGAGAGGGAAGCATGCCAGCATCCAGAGGGCCCAGCTGAGGGACTGAGAGAAGCAACCAAGGAGGTGGGAGGAGAAGCAGGAAAGGGTGAGGTCCTAGATGCCAAATGAACTTACTCCAAGGAGGAAAGATTGATCAGATCCCTACTCCGACTGTGGCATCACACTTGCAAATTCTCAGATCTGGCTTTCCAGGCACGAGTTGACATCTCCTCTGTGGTTTCCTGTAATAAGATTTTACATTTTCACGTAACTCCTCTTGTATGATGTGGGAAAGCCAAGTGCCGTCTACGTGAAATCATCTCAAATACCCTAAAGTTATCTTACAATGAAGCATATTTTCAAAGTGCTCTGTTTTTGCGTTCATCAGCAAAGACTTTTTGTTGGGTCAGTGTTTCAAGCCCTTGACTCTGAAAGAAAGGCACGTGTCTCCTCCCCACACAGGGTCAGAAGAGACGCCAAGACTGAGTCCTAAGCTTTTAAGTTTTCTAGGTTCCTGAGGTAAAGGGCTTGTTATCCCTAATAGCCCTGGAGGCTGTGTGAGGAAAACCCCTCAAGAGAGACTGCTTTAGGAGAGAATAGTGCAGCCGCTTTAGGAACAATGCAACCATCAGTGAGAAACTCCCTTAATTCCACTGGTTTAACTGAAATCTGTCCCACACGGCCAAATCCATCAACGGAGCTAAGCATCTGAAACAGGTTGTTTGCCATCCAGTGAGGGAGAAAGCCGCGTGACGTGATTGACTGGATTTTCGCATCTGAGAGATGCAGCTTAAATCTTGAGCAGTTTTTGGTTTTTTAGTGAATGATCATGAATAGTTAAATTAGAGAATTGAGTGCTACATCCTAAAGAATACATCTTGTGGGAATTATTTTTGTGTTATCTGTGGCCCAAATGTCTCAGGTTTCACTAGCCGGTGACCGCAGATCGGATTTCATATATATTAACACCTAAATCTCCATGACTCACAGCCTCCACCAGTGTGACATCAAGATTCCCCTCACTGGAGTATATCTGGGGATCTCCGAGGGATGTTTGCAAGCTTGGCTGAGAGGGGACCTCAACGCTCATCCCAGAGAAGCTCCTCCAAGCTGGTGGTTATTCTGCTCGCCCAGAGCCGCTGCTCCACCCGGGTGCCTGTGGGGCCGGGGCGGCTCTGAAACTCCAAGTGGGAGAAAAGCCTCGTGTCTCTGGTGAAGTAAGAACATTCCTTGGGGCACCTGGGTGGCTCAGTCAGTTGAGCATCCGACTCTTGATTTCGGCTCAGGTCATGATTTCACGGTTGTGAAGTGCAGCCCTGCATCAGGCTCCGCGCTCAGCGGGGAGTCTACTCTCTCTCTGTCTCTTTCTCTCCCTCCCTCTCAAATAAATAAATAAATCTTAATAAGAATAATAAAAAGAACATTCCCTGCTTTTATTCAGAGGGTTGACAACACAAGGGCTCTTGAGCCTCAGAGTGCCACAAGCCTTAGTCACAAGCCCTTTCAATTCAGGCACAAAGCCCTCTGCTCCCCAGGGCATGAAGTCAGTGCTGCCTGTGTGGGAGGCAGCTCTGAAAACAGCCCTTTGAGTGGAGTCTGCCTCGCTGGCAGGGCGTTACCATTCTCCCCAGGGGGCTCCTCACCCCTGGGGACATCAGCACAGTGGTCTCCCTTATCCACGGTTTCAGTCACCCAGGGGCAGTCCAGAAGCACATGATCCTCCTTCTGAAGGCTCTTCAGAGGGTTGGGAGTGGCCCAACGCCGCGTCACAGTGCCTCCGTGGTCCACCTCACTTCATCTCCTCATGCAGGCATCTCTCACTTCATGTCACCACAGAAAGAAGGGTGAGTGCAGTACAATAAGACATTCGGGGAGAAAAACAACATTCACATAACTTTTATTTCAGCATATTGTTACAACTGTTCCATTTTATTATTGTTGTTGTTAATTTCTTACTGTGCCTAATTTATAAACTAAGCTTTATCATGGATGTGTATGTGTCAGGAGCAAGAAATCTTATCCCCCTGGACACCTGGGTGCCTCAATCAGGCAGCGTCTGCCTTCAGCTCAGGTCATGGTTCCAGGGTGCTGGGATGGAGCCCCTCATCGGGCTCCCTGCTCAGTGGGGAGTCTGTTTCTCCCTCTCCCTTTGCCCACCCCCCACCCTCCAGCTCTCTCTCTCTCTGATTCTCTCTCTCAAATAAATAAATAAAATCAAAAGAAAGAAAGAAAGAAAAAGAAAGAAAGAAATCCTGTCCCCTCAAAGGTCCTTCTAGCTTGACTAAGAATCAAATTGCCATGCGACAGATTAACAGGAGAAAATCAAATTTAATAGTGTATGTACAGGGAATCCACACAGACATGGGAATTCCAAAGACAGTCAGGCAAAATGAAGTATCCATGTCGTTCTGAAGTAAGGGGAAGGAGGTGGGGGTCTGGGACTTCAGAGGAAAGGACTGCACTTCGCAGGGTGATAAGAAGACAGATGTTTGGTAATTAGACGTTTGCTCTGCCAAGCAGATGGGTCACTCAGGTAAAATTTATCTCCAGTAATACCCCTTATTCTGGGGAGGACCCTCGGTTTAGATTTTTCTGTGTGGTTAAGGGAGGGACAAAAGTTTCTCTTGAGCCCACAGGGTCTCAAGTACCTTCAGTTCAAAATAACCCACATGCCAAAGTGGCACATTCTGGGGATACTTGTCCCGATCCCCCTCATATGCATAGGAAAAAACAGCATATAAAGGGTTCAGTACCAGCACCAGCATCTACTGGTGATCCTGGAATATTTCCCCTGCAGATAACGGAGGAGGACTATAATTGTCACCTAATTTTACTTTCCAGAACCATCTGAATCTCCACTCTGTCTCCAACTGAGACATTTCTCTAGAAAGCTTTTCTTTTTTTTATGATTAGAAATGTTCTATCTTCTAAAACGATAGCCCAGTAGACTGTTTCCAATTCCAGCAAAAGACAGGAACCATAGGGAAAATAAGAGCTGTGGTTAGAACCCTTTGGAAGAAAGATCCATGCCTCAGCTCCTCCACAGGCCTCCATACCCTTCTACCTGACAGAAAACCCTCGGCTTGCCCACCAGTAGAATTATATTAGCCTTGACCCAGCCTCCCAGCACCCGAGTAAAGGGAGGGACTCCTGAAGTGGAGACCACAATATATTTTTTCTCCACCCCAGTTCTCTCAGATTCACAGTGTTAGGTTATCTTGTAGAAAGAAAAAGATTCAGGGCATCTGGGTGGCTCAGTTGGTTAAGCGACTGCCTTCGGCTCAGGTCATGATCCTGGAGTCCCAGGATCGAGTCCCACATCGGGCTCCCTGCTCAGCGGGGAATCTGCTTCTCCCTCTGACCCTCTTCCCTCTCGTTCTCTCATTCTCTCTCTCTCTCTCAAATAAATAAATAAAATCTTTAAAAAAAATTAAAAAATAAATTAAAAAAAAAGGAAAGAAAAAGATTCAGCCACCTGGAACTTTTCAACAATGGATCAAATTTATAGTAGCGTTAATAAGATTCTTAATTTTGGGGCACCTGGGTGGCTCAGTCGTTAAGTGTCTGCCTTCAGCTCAGGTCACGATCCCAGGGTCCTGGGATCAAGCCCCGCATCGAGCTCCCTGCTCAGCGGGAAGCCTGCTTCTCCCTCTCCCACTCCCCCTGCTTGTGTTCCCTTTCTCGCTGTCTATCTCTGTCAAATAAATAAATAAAATCTTAAAAAAAAGAAGATTCTTAATTTCTTTGAATATTTACTATTGTTAGCCATTGTGCTTATTTATATAAAAATATATATTTACATATTTAAGAATATATTCTTATTTCTTATGTATACATATATATGTGTATTTATATATACGTGTATACATATTCTTATTTAACCCATACACCAAGCTCATAACATGGATTTAGTATCCCAATTTTACAGAAAAACAAATTGAGTTTCAGAAAGTTATTAACAAGGCCACACAGCTAATAAGAGCTGAATCCAGGAGCCCAACCCACTGTAATTCCAAAGCTTCAGCTTTGAACCACAGTGCCATATTAGCTTTTAACATTCAGATGTAAAAATATCACCCCAAACCCTCTCTGAAAACATAAAAGCCCTTCACAAAACACAGTTTTATTGATGGGTTCCTTTGGACATCATTGCTGTAAATTTGGTCCATGCCCCAGAAAGACTAGTATACTTGCGAGAAAGAAAACACACACTGGGTCAGATCCTCCTAAGCGCTGTGCTGCTGAGAAACCTGGCCCCGTGAAGCTGCTGGGAGTGGAGCTCTGGGAGAGTTATATGTAGGAAACCTCCTGCCAGTAGTCCCGAGGGCCAGTTTCACTTGATTCGGGAACTGTGTGTCCTTAGTAAATTTATGGCACCTCCCAGGACTTCCTCAACCCCACACCTGCAAGGTTTCCAACAAAGGTGGCAGGTGTGGTCAGATGCCCCGCCACCAGCCTCCACCAGCCTTGAAGGAATGCTCAGGGAGATTGGGCCAGGCTACTTAGAAGAAGCAGCTCATCACCGGAGGATGCTACCTTTATTTCAGAAACCAAGGAGTTTTGGGGCGCCTGGGTGGCTCAGTCGTTAGGCGTCTGGCTTCGGCTCAGGTCATGATCCTGCAGTCCGGGGATCGAGCCCCATTCGGGCTCCCTGCTCTGTGGGAAGCCTGCTTCTCCCTCTCCCACTCTCCCTGCTTGTGTTCCCTCTCTCACTGTATCTCTCTCTGTCAAATAAATAAAATCTTAAAAAAAAAAGAAAAAAGAAACCAAGGAGTTTTGTCTGCCAGGCCATGGCTCTGGTTTCGTTCACCACCTAGCAATTTCTCTAAAGATGAGCTCAGGAATGAAAAATAAAGTGGTCATTAAAAGTTTTATTACAGTACCTGCCCAGTGGCTACTTTCAAATAACATCCCTTTGAAATCTTATTCTTTACATTTTTTTTCATCATCCAATGATTAGAACCGCTTTTTGGGGTAAGTGAAATTTCACTTTAGAATTATGTTGCTTTATAACTGCCCCCAAAAATGAGATGTTCATTTTAACTCTTTTCATCCAAAAGAAACATCAAATTCAAGTCTGGAGAAAAGAAATTGTGACAATTTTCTCCTTTTCTTCACTGTAATTGCATGAGACTTAAAAAAAAAAACAGTTAAATTATTAACCTTCAAGAAATGAGACAGATGATGCAAACTGAGATGGCACGTGAACGTCCCAAGCACGCGGACAGCAATCCTTGCAGGAACTGTAAATCTAAGCTTTGCGATGAAATGCACCGACAGAACCAATTCATTTGCATTCCATTTTATAGGACACTAAATAGAAGCGTTAGTGTCACTGTTTCATTATCCCTGTCCCTCATGCATATTGCATGATGAATTAATGTAGTGATGCAAAACCTGAAGCAACCTTAAAGGCGACAGCAGGAGCCTCAGAGCCACTTCCTCCAAGGTGCACGGTTCTGTCCCCTAAAATCTACCATCATGGTGTTAATCTCACTCTCTTGCCATAACCTAATGATATCAGAGGCATTGAATCTGGAAAAGGAAGTGACAGGGCAGGCCTCTGTGCTGCAAATACTACTTAGAAGAACTAAGCAACTGGAAAGAGAACCCTCCCCTTGGGGAATGGGCAGCCAATGAGAGATTGCTCTGATGATGTCATGCCTGTCTCCCTGGTGAGTCCTTGGTTAAATAGAAACAAAGATAATGATAATGTGCTTCAGGAGTTTGTGAATTCCTTTTGCCTAAACAACTCCTGGCATTTTGCAGACATCTCATTGATCTGAAGAGATGGGCATGATCTCTGCTTAGGGAATGGCAAGAATTTCAAACGTGGCACCAGGCTAGAGCCCAAAGCGACAGATGGACCTTAGCTGCCTCAGAGCAGCGACATGACTCTCTTGTCCCTAGGGTTTGCCGGTCTCCCTGGGTTGGGTGGTGTGGGATGTTTTCCAACACCATCAAGCAATTCTCCGTTTCTGAGGGGACACTGACGGGGTGTCCTACAAATTTCACTCAGTTATGATGCGACCTGTAGCCTCAGATCACACAGGTTAAGGGCTAAAATCCCACGGTCCCCCTTTCAGACACCAACTGAAAGTCCAACTTGTGTTCTGAGCAACTGGCTTTAAGTCGGAAGTCCCCACAACCCCTTCTCAGGTTTGATGAATTTGCTAGAGCAGTTCACAGAACTCAGAGAAATATTTATTTACCTTTGCCATGATATTATAAGGGACACAGAGGAGGAGGAGGAGCCCAGTGAAAAGGTACATAGGGCAAGGTCCGGAAGTGTTTCCTGCACAGGGGCTTTTGTCCCCATGGAACTGGGGTGTACTACCTTCCCAGCACGTGGATGCTTTCATCAGCCCAGAAGCTCATCAAATCTTGCCCAGAGTTTTGGGAGAACTTAATTGACAGCCCCCCATCCCCCTTTCCCAGAGATGAACTTGTGGGGCTGAATGTTCCAACCTTCTAATCACTTGGTCTTTCCGGGGACCAGATGCATCCCGAGGCTATCTAGAGGCCCCACCTTAAGTCACCTCATTAGCATAAACTCAGGTGTGCTCTAAAGGGGCTCCTTATGAATACCAACAGATCCTTCCATCACTCAGGGAATTCCAAGGGTTTGAGGAGCTCTGTGTCAGACACCAGGGACAAAGACCAAATATATTTCCTATCATACCCCTGATGGGCATCACCCATGCTTTTCAGTGATGGTGGGCAGGGACCACTCCAGCTAAGAAAGGATGGTAAACCCCCGGGGTGAGGACTCCAGGACGCAGCCCTACATCTAGTCCCACTGCCTCCAATGTCACCTCCCACCGCCTCCCATCTGATCTATGCCAGACTCATTGCAACCAAGTGTATCTCTGACCACATCTTCTCCTGCTCAAAATAAAGTCCTGGCACCACCATGATCTTGTCTTTCCAGATTTACCTCCAAATGCTCTCTGCCCACACTCCCGGCTCCAGCCCAGCTCTCTCCTCACTCACACCTGTGCGGCCCCACCTCTGAGCTTTTTTCACACTGTCCTCTCTGCCCACCACGCTCATCTCCCTGTGCATGACCCAGTCCTTCCTCACTTCCACGTGAAACCGTCCCCAATGCTTGTCCCAATCTGCTACCCCCTCCTCGGGAGAAAACCCTTCTTTAGTTTAAAGATAGAAAGAGGTGCAGGGGGGGCGCCTGGGTGGCTCAGTCGTTGAGCGTCTGTCTTCGGCTCGGGTCATGGTCCCAGGGTCCTGGGATCGAGCCCCGCATCGGGCTCCCTGCTCCGCGGGAGGCCTGCTTCTCCCTCTCCCACTCCCCCTGCTTGTGTTCCCTCTCTCACTGTGTCTCTCTCTGTCAAATAAATAAAATCTTTAAAAAAAAAAAAAAAAGAAAGAGGTGCAGGGTCCGGTGTGGCGGTCCTCAAACATTTTCACCTGAGGACCTCAATAATTTTTTCTGAGACCCTGTGTCCCCTCACATATTTTAAATTGACATAAAAAGATATTCATTCTAAGTGTAAGTAACTGCAAAGACGGTCATTTCTGATGCAGCGGTTCTCAAATGTGGGCGTGCGTCAGAGTCACCTGGAGCACAGGTTAAAACACGGATGGCTGCGCCTGCTCGCAGAGTCTCTGGTTCTGTGGGGCTGGGGCCAGGCTGAGAATCTGTCAAGTTCCCAGGTGATCCGGATGCTGCTAGCTCAGGAACCACACTTTGAGAACCGCTGCCCTGGCGTGTTATAAATATTGACATTTCAAAATAAACTGTCATATCACTCTTTTAAGTGCATCCAGTGAGATCTAAATATCACAGCAATATGAGAGCCACCATCATCCACTTTAAAAAAAATACAAGAATAAGCTCTTCTTGACAATTGGAAATATTATACTGTTCCTTTTTCTCCTTGAGCTTTCATTCCATTCTATTTCCTCCATTGAATTTTGTGCTAATGCACTATATTTATTCTTAAAAATATTTTATTGATCATTCTTTCATACATCTGTGTGTAGAAATTGGAATGGAAATTCATTTCAATTTCCTATAACTATTAGGCTCTGAGGGTTTGAAATGTTTAGTTTGGATTGAGTTAGAACCACAGTTATTAGGAGTATACAATTGAACAAAACAACATATATATATTTATTACAGATGAAATGTAAAATTGTGTTGGAAATGTATCTCTTAACTAGATGGGGCTGCTTTTTTATAATTAGTTCTTGTATTTTTTCATTAATATTCCTTATTGGTAGAATGACACAAGTTTCTACATGAGTTCTATTTCTATTTCTTTTGGGGGTGGTGGCATGGGGCAAAGGGAGAGGGAGAAAGAGAATCCCAAGTAGGCTCCACGTCCAGCACAGAGCCCAACCAGGGGCTCGATCCCATGACCCCTGAGATCATAACCTGAGCTGAAATTATGAGTCCGATGCTTAGCTGACTGAGCCACCGAGGCACCCCATTTTTCTTTCTTTCTTTTTTTTTTTTTTCCTATTTTTTAAGGTTACATGCACCAGGGCATCTGGGTGGCTCAGTTGGTTAAGTGTCCGACTCTTGATTTCAGCTCAGGTCTAGATCTCAGGGTGGTCAGTTTAAGGCCCAGGTTGGGTTCCAAATAAAAGTAAAAAAATAAAGACACACACATCAAAGAATACTGTTGACATGAATAAGTAGGTGAAAATGGAATGAATTTTGTAACTTCAGTTTTACTTCATTCGCTGAATGCCTTCCAGGTTATAGACCAACAATCATATTGCGATCTAACATCTAAATTTATTCTTTATGATCTATCAGCTAAAATTTTAATTAGGTTCTCCCTCAGTACAGTTGAAAGCAATGAATTAGAAAACATGTAGTTTGCAAAAGGGTTTGCTAGCCAAATATTTTCAGTATTGACACCATTATTTCAAATTGTAGCTTTCTTTACTGTACTGGAGGTTTTCTTTTATTTGTTTGCTGGGTTGGGGGTTTTTGATTTGGGGTAGTTGCTTTTTTAATTACTAGGACAGAGGTTAGCAAACTAAGGTTGGCTGGTGGTGGCCAAATCCTGCCCAGCCTGCTTTTGAACAGCCCTCGAGCCAATAATGGATTCTACATTTTTAAAAAGATTGTAACATACACATACACACACACACACACACACACACACACAAACACACAAGAACATACAAACAGAATGTGGCCCACAAATTCTGAAATATTTACCCTGTAGCTCTTACCAGGTAAAGATTTCCAACTCCTGATCTAGGACAAAGCAACCTGGTAAGAATCGGGAAGGTGCATATACAACTTTGTTTGTTTACAAACAAGAATGAAAGAATGGCCTTTGGGAAGGATCTCTCTTGATCCTGGGTTCTCAGGATGATCCATTTTAGAAGAGATACATGCGAAAGTTTACAATCTGGAAAATGATTCCGTATCTACTGCTGCCTAACAGACCACCCAAAATTTTGTAGGTCAAACAATTAACAATAGTGTACTTTGCTCACAAATCTGTAACTTGGGCAGGACTACTCAGAAGGGAGCATCCTGAGAGAACAGGTAAACCTACCTTGGGAGTCTTGCAGTTTCACTTCTGCCAACTCTATTACTTGACATATTCACAAAGGCCTACCCCAGTTCAAGGGGAGAAGAGACATAGACTCCTTCTTCTTGTTGGGGTATGCAAGATTCCAGAAAAGCATATGGGTGGGAAATATTGTTAAAGCTATTTTTGGAAAACAAAATTGACCATACCCTTAAAACTGTCTTCACCCACATACCCTTTGAAATATCTTGGAATACCTCTGGGTTAGGTTCCATAATTTGAGACTACTGGTACAGCAAATAAAGCTTTGGCTTTTGAGTCAGAAAGACTGGGTTTGAATCCTGGCTCTGTTACTTCTTGCCTATGTGATCTGGGGAGGGCTGTCACTTGCTTTCTCTAAACTTCAATGATCCATGTTATGATATCCATCTCAAAATTGTTTGGAGAATCGCACGAGAAATTATTTCTGCAAAACTGCCAACCACCGAGCTAAAATCAGTGTAGAGAAATTTCCTTCTCCAATTGCCCTCCTCCTAACATCCCTTCTATGCCTCTACCAAGCCACTTGTAACTTTGAACTTTGTTCTGTAGTTACTTGCATACAAACTAACCTCCCCTACTACAGCATAACCTCCTTCTGGGCAACAGGTAGACCTTCCCTCTTCACTTCCCCCACCTGCTGTTCCCTCCCCCAACACCCACCCACGCACGCACACGCGCACGCGCACGCACACGCACACAGCTCCTAACCCAGTACTTAAACGTGGCAGTCATTTAGCAAATCTTTGAGGAGTGCTAATTTATGGACATTTTCCACTGAGCTTAATTCAGTGTGATCACAAAAATTACTCAATCCATGCTTATTGATTAGCTTGTTGCCACAAGTCCACATGCCAGTTACCACCTTGAGTTGCACCAAGGAGAATGCTCCCCCTGAGCGCATGGTCATTTGCATGCATGCCACAAACACACTTCTTCAGGGGTTCGTGGGACACGGTCCTTTTGGTCCACAGCTGTGCTCATGATTAAAAGAAAACAAAGTGAGTCGGTACCCTTTTGGCCTAGGGAAGAATGTATATGTCATGGTAAAGCATTGGCTTTGGAGTCAGATGGCACTCCTCTCATCACCTGCCTTTTCTTTCTTTTAATTGTGATAAAATAGATCTAACAAAAAACTTACCATCTTAACCATGTCTAGGTGGACAGATTAGTGGCATGAACTACAACCATTGCTGCCATCCATCTCCAGAGCCCTTTCCAGCTTGCAAAACTCCATGCCCCTTAAACAACTCCCCATTCCCACTTCCCCGAAGCAATCACCATTCTACTTTCTGTGTCTATGAATTTGACCATTCTAGGTCTCTCACAGAAGTAGAATCATACAGTATTTCTTTTTGTGACTGGCTTATTTCACTTAACATAATATTCCCAAGGTTCATCCATGTTGTAGCATATGTCAGAATTTCCTTCCTTTTTAAGGCTGAATGATACTGAATTATTCCAATATTCCAATATTTATATTGCAATATTCCATTATATATACACATATTTGTATGTGTGTATATTTGGTTACTCCATTTATCCACTAATGGACATTAAGCTTTCATCCACCTTTTAGCTATTGAATAATGCTGCAATGGATATGGGTATACCAGCCCTCTTATGCCTACCTCTTCATCTAAATAGTCTTTTCTCCCCAATTCTAGTCTATCTGTAATTCTCTTAATTTCCAACATCAAATCCTTCAACTTCTCAAGCATAGCAAGGACACAAAGTTAGCTCCTACTTAAAATGAGATATACAGATAAAATGTACCTACTTTGTCTATAATTAGTTTGATCTTTCTTAACCCTGAAACTGTGGATGTGTCAGAAAAAAACTAACTTAGGTCCTACCATGTTTAAGTTTGTTTTGATCTGATCATTTATGTGTTTTTAGGATTCAGTCTTTTCAGATAAAAATACTCCTCAGGACTGGATGAACGTCTGTGGTGATAAAAGTGTTCTACGTCGTCATTGCCGCATTCATTGGTTTCGTAAATACATTTGTCAAAATTCAAACTATGTACTTAAAATCTGTTTCATCGCATGTAAATAATATCTCAGTAGGGGCGCCTGGGTGGCTCAGTCGGTTAAGCATCTTGCCTTAGGCTCAGGTCATGATTCCAGGGTCCTGGGATCAAGCCCCACATGGGCTCCCTGCTCAGCGGGGAGTCTGCTTCTCCCTCTCTCTCTCTCTCCACCCCCCCCCCGCTTGCACTTGCATGCTCTCTCTCTCTGTCTCTCTCAAATAAATAAATAAAATCTTTAAAAAATAATATGAAAATATTATGAATAATATATATAATTAATATATATAACATAAAATAGTGTGAAAAAAATAAAGTTAATTATAAAAACTTTAAAATCTCACTCTTTCAGATAGCCTTTCCCTCCCATTGCTTCTCTCCTATAATGGCCCCAGGCTATATGAGGGAAGAGACCTTTGTGTCCCTGGCTTGTCCTGGAACACAGTCTAGCCAGTTCTCCAACAGAAGAGGAATATAGAATATGAGAAGACAAGGAAATGGGTGGGACCTGCATTTGCCTCCCCAAGAGGGGAGAGGTAGAGTTTTCTAGCGTGGTATAACCCAAGCAAAATCTGGTACTATCCCCCTGGATTGTCCCAGTGTAGCTGTGGTCCAGAGTTCTTTCTTTGCTGCCATTCATTCCCTTACTGACAAACACTTGCACATGCACCATCACAGGATAACCAGCCAGCTTAGAGTCTTGTTTGGCATCTTTCTGATAGGTTTGATTAGCACACGTGTTTGACTGTCCCCATGGTCCTGGGTGGAGGTTGTGACCCTGGCTTGGTGCATGTGTCTGCATACTTGCTGATCACAATCTGCTGGTCTCTAGATGATCCGCCTCTTTTTGCTGGTTCTACTGGCCTCAAATGCTGAAACATGCTGGTTCAGCAACTCTAGGGCAGGCAATGCAGGAACGTGGCAGGGGTGGGGTAGGGGACTCCTCTCTTATCAACCCAGCCTCATGTCTGTTCTCGCTGCAAAATCCTGGGCTTCCCGCCAGCCCATATGGCCAGCTGGTCCACCCCAAGCCCTGCTGTGGGGCCACTCATCTAGTGCTCACAAAGGCCCCCATGGTAAGACCACCAACTATCAGTTCAGCTTCTGCACCGCGTAAGAGCTGAGGGCAGCTCAGGAAAGCTAAGCTCAGGGCCTCTCTTTACCTGATCAGACTGTTTGACTTTTCTATGGCTGTGTCCAAGACTGGATGGCACAGAGATCATGTACCAAGATAGCGATGCTCATTAATAACTTCCAGGTATGCATACTTGTTAAAGGATCTGAGGGTTTAGGATCAGTTCTGTTAGACCCAGAGTCCAGTTATGAAGCTTTGAGAATTTACTGATTTACTCATCCCTTAAATATTTATTGAGTGCTTTCTACGACTTGGTACTGTGTTAATGTCAGATGTACAACACTTGGTGAAACTGACCCTGGCCTCACGGACCTCACACAAGAGGAAAAATCCGACAATCAAAGGATCCCAAACGAGTGACCACACCTTATGTGACATTCCAGGAAGAGAGTCCACAGTGCTATCTCCCCTAGAATATAAGCTCCACAAGAGTTTTGTGGGTTTGGTTCCCTACCTAGAAGGTGGCCGGACACAGATTCGGTGCAAAATAAGTATTTGTTGAATGAATGAAAGCTATGGGATTACTTCTGAGGAGATCGGGGGAATTGCTTGAGGAAGTGCTATTTTGGCTGATGTTTAAAGATAAGAAACTCAGTTTTCTGAGCTCAAATTCTACCGAATGAATTCATATTAACCATACTCTCAGGAGACTCATTTACACACCAGGATACACTTACTACTTTTGCATTATGAGATATACCTGACTTAATATTTCCCTAGGAAGTGCCCCCCCAAATTCCAAGGGGCACTATCTTCGGTATTGCTACAATTCTGTTGAGTTGAGCAGTATTTATGTTTTCGGGGGGCCAAATTAATTATCCACAGGCTAATACAGAAGAACTTGCAATCAGTAAAATGGAAACTACCTGGATGTAAAGGATATTCACACACGTCATTCATACAACTTACAGAAAACTACTTTCCTACCAAGGACATTCCTGTGCAGATCAAAGATCCCCCCCTCATCTTGGTAGAATGACAGCTAATCATGTTATTGGACTCTAAGCTAGGAACTACACTCATGAATTATTTTGCCTTTGGTTGTGAACCTATTCTCATCAAGGCACTCAACTTCTCGAACTTGTGCCAATTTTACTTTCTTCCTAATTCCCGCGATCCTTTTATTTTATTATTTTTTAAAGATTTTATTTATTTGAGAGTGAGAGAGAGCACAAGAGTGGGTTGAGGGGCAGAGGGAAAAGCAGACTACCTGCTGAGCAGGGAGCCCGATGTGGGGCTCCATCCCAAGACTCCGGAATCATGACCTGAGCCGAAGGCAGCCATCTAACTGACTGAGACCCCCAGGCGCCCCCCCCTCCCCACCCCAGGATTCTTTAAATCAGGAGTCTGTGGAGGCATTTTGTATGCCTCTTACAGGAAGACCTTTATGCATCCATGTGCTCTCTCTGGATAATATACCTATTTCTGTATGGATATGTGCATGTTTCTGTGTGGCTCCCCATACGTCTGCATTTACATGCGCGGATTTAGAGTGTGAAGCAAAGTCTTGTGCTTTACTTGACAAGCCCCATGTGAACCTTCACCTCACTGCTTAGGCACATCAGCCACCCGTGGATACATCCATGTACATACCTACTGTTGAAAATATATTCATATATTTACTACCATGAGTTCTTCAGGGGCACTTGAGGACTGCGCAGGACTGCTGGCTGCCCAGAAGTGACAATCTGTTTAAACCAGATGAACATTGAGTCAAGGGGGAATCTAGAAGGCTGGGCCCTTCTTGGACCCCAGAGAATCTGTCATTTTCTCAGCCATGGAGAAAAGCAGAGAATGAGTTAATGTGGACGCTGGCAGATCTCAGAAGAGTATTTTGCTCACAAAAACTGAAAATAGCATGTGGAAGTAGGACATTTGAGCCTTATGGAAAAGCATTAAAGGATACTTTGTAACAAAATGCCATTCAGGAGGTAAGGGATCTCTACAGTCCATATGGGCCTGAAGCACTGTGGATCCAAAGGGTCATTTTTAGCTCATGAAAGATAATAAAGTTAATTTCTTTACAACGAAGATTTCCCCCCATCTGCCTTTATAAAACAGATGTTCCTAATCAGAGCCTTCCATATCGACAGCAGGTATTTCCTTCGAGCAGACACACTAGTCCCCAATAATTGTCCTAGAAGATTCGAGAAATAAGGGCCAACAGAGCACAGTGAGGAAAGAGTGAGAAGCTGAGCTATCTTGAATGCACTGGCCTTAAGACCTCTAAGGTCAATGTATTGGGCTCGCTGAACCCACACCTCTGGCCCTCCCCCACCCCCACCCTTGACACCTGGCTTTGCCTTCTCATGAGTGCTGAATGTATCTTGAATTAAATGTGTCATTTGAAAAAAAATACATTTTCATCATCACGTATTAACCGTCTCCTATGATATAGTCATATTACATCAGAGCTGCTGCTCATCCATGTGGTGCTTTGGGACAAATTAGAAAAGGTGTCCCTTACACTTTAATTTTTCTTTATTAAAAACTTGTAACATACTAATTTTTTTTGACTAAGACCCTTTAGCACCCCCTGCAGGAAAACATCTATGACATCTAGGATGTGAATAGAGCCCTCTTAGAGTTAAAAGCACAGGTCCTAAAACCCAACAATGTGATTTCAAACTTTAGCTCTGCGTCTTCCAGCCATGTGACCTTGGACAAATGGCTTCCCTTTTCTGAGCACTAGGTTTTCTCCATTTGTGAAATAGGGATAATATACCTATCAAGCTTGTTGCGGGGATTAAATGAGACTATGTATGTAAAGCACCTAGTAGTATATTCATCAAATAGGATGTGTTGGAATGGGAACACGTGGGGTAAATTAAAAACAAGATTTATTGGGGAAAAGCATACAGGCATAGAAGTAATGAGTGTGGACAAGACTCTGAGGTTCCATGATTCCCCAGAGAGGTGTGTAGGACTCAGCAGAGGGGGACAGACACACCCTGGAAAGATCCAAAGAGAGGGAATCTGTGCCTTTAGTGCTCCACACAACTTTGGGGAAAGAAGCACAGGAACTTCTGGATAATTCTGTAGCAATGGAGCTTCCTGAGCCGAGAAACAGCCTTGTTAGAAAGGAGAGGCTCCAGGGCTCAGCCTCTGGCATCAGCCTCATCCTCCCATAGCTAACTCCCACCAACTGAGCTGGCTTCTTACTACAAAAGAGAAGGAAATGAGCCTCCAGGGCCATGTGATTTTCTCTCCTCTGAGAGTGTCACACAAGAAAACATGGCAAGGGTTGGACTCAGCTTTTCCAGTGTCTGCCTCAACTCACAAGTCAGCCCAGAAATCATAAAACCACTTTAATTGAAACTAAGTCTACATGTCTCAGAGTCATGCACTGAAAAGGACATTAGAGATCATGTAATTCAATCCTACATTTGTGGACAAAAGTGAGACTCAAAGTGCGTGGTTTATTTGGTTACCAGTAAGAAGTGCCAGAGTCAGGACTCGAATCTTCATATTCCAAATTCCATTTCCTCTTAAATTGCAACGAAGTGCTTTTTAACCTTGTTTAGCACACCAGTCACAAAGATCCTATTAAATACAAGAGACTGAAGAAAAGACAGTAGCTTCCAGAGTGAACCAAGAAAGCAAGGAGACCCGGTGATGATTGATTAATTTTGTTCAAGGTCTTTGACTTCCATAAATAAGAAAAAAAAGCTATATAATTTAGCAAATAATGATCGGGGGAATCTACTGAAAATACTACTTAAAATCTATGAGATATAGTCAAAGACTTGTTCAGAAGAAAAGTTACAATCTTAAAACCTTTCCGTTTTGTTTTTTTTTTTAAGATTTTATTTATTTGTCAGAGAGAGAGAGATAGCAAGAGCCGGAATACAAGTGCGGGAGCGGCAGACAGAGGGAGAGGCAGGCTTCCCCGCTGAGCAGGGACCCTGATGTGGGACTCGATTCCAGGACTCCGGGATCATGACCCGAGCTGAAGGCAGTTGTTTAACCAACTGAGCCACCCAGGCACCCCGAAACCTTTCTGGTTTAAGAAGAATGCGTGTGAAGGAAGTGATTATTCAAAAAGGATAAAATAAGGTAAAGAATAATTTTAAGGGATGTCTGGGTGGCTCAATCGGTTAAGTGTCTACCTTTGCCTCAGTTCATGATTCCAGGTCCTGGGATCGAGTCCCACATCAGGGTCCCTGTTCAGTGGGGAGTCTGCTTCTCCCTCTCCCTTTGCCCTCCCCCTGACTTGTACTCTCTCTCTCAAGTAAATAAATAAAATCTTTTTTTTGAATTCTTTTTTTTAAAGATTTTATTTATTTATTTGACACACAGAGAGAGCGAGAGCGAGAGAAGAGAGAGAGAGAGAGGGAGAGAGCACAAGCAGGGGGAGCAGCAGGCAGAGGGAGAAGCAGGCTTCCTGCATGAGCAGGGAGCCCGATGTGGGGCTCTATCCCAGGACCCTGGGATCATGGCCTGAGCTGAAGGCAGCGGTTTAACCAACTGAGCCACCCAGGCGCCCCTAAATAAATAAAATCTTAAAAAAAAAAGAAAAGAAAAAAGGGAAAATACGAATAAACTTAGGAATTCGAAAGTGAATTAGCACGTGTATAAAAGAAACCAAAATTCTTTTTTAAAAAACTTGTATTTATCGGTGGACCTGGGTGGCTCAGTCATTAAGTGTCTGCCTTCGGCTCAGGTCATGATCCCAGGGTCCTGGGATCAAGCCTGGAATCGGGCTCCCTGCCTGGCAGAAAAGCCTGCTTCTCCCTCTCCCACTCCCCCTGCTTGTGTTCCCTCTCTCGCTCTCTCTGTCAAATAAATAAATAAAATCTTTAAAAAAAAAACCTTATATTTATCTATTTGAGATATAATTGACATTATATTGGTCTCAGCTCTACAACATAATGATTCAATATTTGTATAAAGGAAACTATCATTCTTATTAAAGAATCGTTTGTACAAATATGTGCTAATATTTTGAAGGTCTGAGTGAAATGGATAATTTTTGAGGAAAACATAAAATATCAAATATCATTCCAAAAGAAGCAGAAAACCTTAACAGCCAATCTCATGGAAGAAATCAAAGGCCAAAATCGCTTCTTGGCCTTTTGGCTAAGATCAAGTGTAGAAATCAAAGGCCAAAGCCAAGGTCTTGATCTGCTCAGCAGATGAGCCACCTTCTTCCCCTGCCTGCCTGCTTGCTTTTCCCTGGCTCCTGACCAAGGCTGGATGGCCTCATCTGCCAACAGGACCCAGGTTTGGCTTTGCTTGAACTTGATGGTGGAGGTCAAATCTGCCAGCCTTAACTCCAAACACTATGATGTGATAATATGACCAAGTAAATTGCATCTTTTCACTAGAAAAAGGAGACGAAAAATAACTTTTATTAAGTAGTATGCATACATATTTCTTATGAACCTTATCCTTTACATTTAATGCAGTTTTCTTTACTTATGAAATAACACTTTTGCTCCAGAAATTGATCTGACAAGGACAGTAAGATTACCAACAAGAGTCTTTTGGTGCCTGTCAGTGCATTGCTTTGGTTCAATCCGCAGCCAAGCGGGATGGCCCTTCCCTGGACCCTCGCCCCCATTATAACAGAGAGGTGGCTCCCAAGCAGCTGCATCAGCCTCACCTGAAAACTTGTCAGCGATGCACCTGTTAAAGCAGAAACTCTGGGGGCCAGACCCAGTTATCCACGTTCTAACGAGCCCCTCCAGCGGTTCCTGATGCACAACCGAGTTTGAAAAGTATTGCAACTGACTTCATTCATGTCATAGAATTTAGCATCTATCACGGCCCACTTCCTGTCGGTTGCATCAAAACGACTCAGAAGGAAAAAATTCCATTGCTTTGCAGCCCCCCTTTCGCTATAAATAGTGAACACTTGCTCACCAGCAGCTGGAGTTCCGGCCCATCCTTGGTGGAGCTCTCCAGGCTCCTTAAGGCACAGCTGCTGCAGAATACCAATAGCCAAAAGAACAAGGGTATGCATACATGCTGAGGGCGAAATGCGACCATGACCATCGTCGGCTCCATAAAGTCATAAAGCAGTTTTGCAGTAGAAGAATAGGAAAGCAAGAGTTGCCCCGCTTTTTCTTTTTCTTTTTTTTTAATGAGGAAGGTTAAGGTGGAAATAATTCATAACTACAGCCCCGAATCCTAACTAAATGTGGGATTTAAAGCAACAGCGAGATCTAAGCCTGAGTCAACGAAACTGGGAGGACCAGAAACTGGAATCCTTTCCCTAGCCCTGTTCCTACTTCGCCATCTGACCTTGGGAACATTACTGAAGCTTTTAATTGTTTAATATTCCCATGCGTGAAGTAGGAGAGATAATAACCCCTCCTTCCTTCATCACAAAATGGTGGGTGGATTCATTATATGATCCAGAAAAGAAGTTTAAAGAGAGCCACACGCAGAGCTGGCCCTAAGGTACCACAGCCCTGTCTCTTCCCTACTCTCTCAAACTCAGGGAGATAAGGGGGAAGGGCTAGTATCCTAAAGGCCCCTCCGCTCAGCCACATGCATAACCTGAGCTGCCAACCCAGAATCCACCCCACTGTCAAAGCCTACTGGGCCACTTCAGGCCTTGGCTTGTTTCTCTGACTTTGAGTGTGATGGGGAGAAGCGGGCGGTGATTTTTCATGATTCTTTCTTATCCCATGGCCACCGTGATCAAATGTTTCAAGCCCAATAGAGTGGCCCATGCCCAACAAATGAAAGGTGCCTATGGAGAAAGGAGGCAGGATGTTTAAAATCAAAGGGCATAGGTTGCATTCCCTCTCCCCTCCTGGATAATCTCTCTCACCCCACCCCCGCTTCCTTCATAAGCCCTTCCAAGAGGTCTGTAACCTGCCCACATTTCCTTCCATTGGGAGCTCCTTAAGAACTGTATCCTAGCTTTGTTGTTCCTTTGCACATTCTAGGTATTTGATACATGTTTGTTGAAGGAAAGATAAAAGAAGAGTGAATGGATTCGTTTTTCCCCTTTGCGAGAGCACCTGACACACATTTTACCCTACTTTTACCTGCTTCTTGCAGCTAACAATGGGTTGCCTGCATTATCCCCACTGTGGACTGCCCTGGGCCAGTGCTTCTTGAGATGTAGGATTTTATCATGATGAGGGGCCCTAGTTGTGGCTCAGGCAACCTTCTTTTACATAGGCGAGGGAAGCTCGGAGAGAAGAAATGATCTGGATCTCTGCTCTGTCTAGAAACATCATTGTCAATATGTCAAGTGATTGGATGCTAATCAGTGTATCAAAAGACTTAGCAAACTTCAGAAGTGCAGAATGGATTTGGGATATAAATAACACCTGGACATTGTCTCTAAGAAATGAAGGCACACTCGCACACAATGCAGTGCTCGCCCCCCGTGTTGATACAACCCCAACTAATTCAGCCGCAACCACAGAGAGCAAAAGATAAAGCTTTTGAAAATAGGGATGATGTAATTTGACTGCCACAGGCCTGCCTAGTCCTTTCCAGGGTTACAGACCGCCCTCTCAAAGCTCTAGAAGAGAGGGAATGTGTCCTCGACATCTCTTAATGTATACCGAATACAATCAAAACTTTTATAGCCATTCTTGATCTACTGCTTACGTTTTCTAATCAATTTATGAGGGAGGCCTTGGGTTTTGTCCATCTTAGAGATGAAAAAGCTGGGGCTTGGAGAGGAGCATCCTGCCGAGGTGGACCAGTCACAATCAGGAGGAATTCAAAGTTTACGACAGAGATCCGCCCCCCCTCGCCCCCCGCCCCAGCAGGGTGGGCCTGGACAGAATTCTAATTCTAATCCCCTTCCTCTGCTCCTACTTGCCCTGCTTGCTTGCAGAGATCTCCTGAGCCTCATGCCTGCCCTAAAACCTGGGTGTGGGGTTACCCTCTCTGGCCTGGCACCAAGGCCTCTTCACAACCAGCTACCCTTGTCTGTCCTAGACCTCCTACTTGATCTCCCCTCCCAAAGACGATTTGCTTTACCTGCATTGATCTCATCTGAGCAAGGGTTTCTATGCCAGACTCACGAATGGCAGACCAGAAAGGGGGACGGATGGCCAGAAGGAGCGCCTCGTTCTCTGCTAGCAAAGTGAGGCCACATTCAACTCATACGGCTTACTCTGCTAAAGTGGGATGCAGATCCACTGTTCTCCCATGGAAAGATAATGTGCAGAAGGCCTCAAGCAAGTGACAGAAAAAGTTCCCCCACAAGTCCTCAAAACATAATTCTTGGGTGCCTGGGTGGCTCAGTTGGTTAAGCGACTGCCTTCGGCTCAGGTCATGATCCAGGAGTCCCGGGATCGAGTCCCACGTCGGGCTCCTTGCTCGGCGGCGAGTCTGCTTCTCCCTCTGACCCTCCCCCCTCTCATGTGCTCTGTGTCTCTCTCTAATTCCCTCTGTCTCAAATAAATAAATAAATCTTTAAAAAAAACACATAATTCTTGCATGATAATAGCCTGACCGTTTGTACACGGTCTGCCAGGAATCAGGAATCCCACATCTCACCACAACCTATGAGGTGTTAGTACCCCCACGTGACAGATGAGAAAGCCAGGGCTTGGAGACATTAGTAACTGGCCCTCTGGTGATAGAGCTTGAATCTGAACCCAGGTCCGCTTGACTTCAACACCCACGTTCTTAACTCGCCCATTCTTGCACAGTCACCCTATCTCTGAGAAGGCTGACTCGTCCCAAGCTGCACTGGTACCAGACAGTCTCTTACTGTAGGGAGCTGGATAATGCCCCACGGTGGCCTCTCCCTCCTCTTCCTCATCCCGAACTCTCGCCTCTACAGGAAGCTGATCTCCTCCCACTTTTCTCTCTGGACTGTCCCTCCTTCCTTTAATCTCTCTACCTTTCATGGGTGGCTTCTGATAGAAGGGTGTTGATGGCTCTTTATAACTAACCTTTTAGTTCTTCTGGGAAAAATGGGAAAAAAACCCAAGTTTATATTTTAAAATGTGGAAGCATGATTCAGTGAAGTGGAAAATTATGTCAGAACAAAGAACAAAAAAGCTTAGAGGGAGACATACCAAACCTGGACAGCCCATGGCAAAGCTATTTTACAGTTGAGAGGCTCTCTGGAACCACTGTAGGCAGTGAGAGCATCTTCGTGCTCTCCTTGCAAACACCACCAGTATTAAAGCCCTAGCACCATCCGGGAGAAAAAGTTGGAAGGGCGGAAGCAGCCCTTAACGGGGGCGTCAGTCAACTACTTGACACCTGACCAACCCTGGTACTCAGTCAGCCTCTCTGGGCCTCAGCTCCCCATCCGCCAGGGACTTCCAGATATGGGTGCCAGCTTGACTGTGACCAAATCACCTAGAGAGCCTTTCAAAAGGTCAACTCTACCCTGCAACTCTGATGGAAGATCTCACAGCTGAAGGCTAAGAATCAATATGTTTTAAAATTTCCCTGGGTAATCCTTACTTGCAGCCAGTTTGGGAAACCACTGAACTAGGTGATATCTAAGATAGCTTCCAGCTAACTCTGGGGGCAGCCTGGTCGTGACGATTTGCAACATGCTCTGGACAGAGTCGTGCTGGAAAGAATGCCTCCCTCTTTAAACAGCAGATGCCTTGCTTTCAAGTGTATTGACAAACAGAACCAACTTAAGAGTTTCTGTTTTTATACCTCAACTTTCTTGGGGAGTGCCTGGGTGGCTCAGTCATTAAGCGTCTGCCTTCAGCTCAGGTCATGATCCCAGGGTCCTGGGATCGAGCCCCACATCGGGCTCCCTGCTCGGCAGGAAGCCTGCTTCTCCCTCTCCCACTCCCCCTGCTTGTGTCTCTGTCAAAATAAATAAATAAATAAATCTTTAAAAAAAAAAATTCTTGCTGAGCAAAGTCTCTGTGATGATAACAGCTTGCAGGGAAGAGATTTTAGAGAGCAAAATGTAAGACACCAGTTATTTTAGAGAATGTTTGAAAGAGAGAACTATCGCTCTTCAGAGTTGCATTGTGTCCCCCACAGAAAAAATAAAAAGGATATGTTGAAGTCTGATTTTCAGTACCTCAGAACGTGTCCTCATTTGGAAATAGGATCTGTGCAGAGGTAATCAAGTTAAAATGAGGTCACTAGTGTGGGGCCTAATCCAGTATGCCTGGGTTTTATTAAAAAGGGGAAATGTAGACACAGAGACAGACACACTTGAAGATGCCACATGAGGGGAGTGATGCATCTACCAGCCAAGGAACACCAAAGATGGCCGACAAACACGACACCTGGATGAGGTGAGGAAGGACTTCCATGCATGCTGCAGAGGGACTACAGGCCCCGCTCACACATTGGTTTTGGACTTCCAGCTTCTAGGATTGTGAGACAATACATTTCTGGTGTTTTATGCTGCTGAGTTTGTGGTGCTCTGTGGCAACCCTAGGACACAGATACAATGACCAGCCTGGATTTTAAAATAACGAAAACAATGGCCACCAGTGGTCCCAGGGTTTTACATGTGTGATCTCATCTAATCCTATCCATAACCCAATAACTGGGTTTATGATCCCCGCTTTCATTTTACTGTCATCCCCATTTTAGAAAAGAGGCAGACTTGAGAAATTTCCTAAAGATCAGACAGCTCAAAAAGGGTGGGACTTGGATTTGGTCTGGGCTATATGACCCCAAAGCCCTCCGTGTTATGTTGCTGCTGACACTATAGAGGAGGCTCCATGGAAGAACCACATCTAGAAGAGAAAACTAAGCTATCCCTAGAAAACCGCTGAGGCTAGTCTTTATGGCCTCGTCTCATTACTTTGCTTAAAGTACAATTGCAGATCGGATAGAAAGGCTAAATACCAAAACACAATACTATGTAAAATATAAAATGGTTTTAAATTAAGTCATCTGAGACTGTCCAGACCCTGCTTCTAGCTCTTAGCATAAATTAATCAATAACTGAGTCTGCATATTTTATAAATATGATAAACATAGTCATGTAAGAAGTACGACTGTTTCCATTTTACCGTCAATGAAACTGAGCACTTCCGAGCAAGAAGGAACTGGCCTGGAGGACGTGGCTGCACCGAATCCAGAACCAGAGCCTGGGCAGTGGAACCTCCTCACTCTTAGTCCAGAATGCTCTGCTTCTGTCGGAAGCAAACGTGTGTGATGTGTTCCACATATATAATGTGATCTTTTTTTTTTCCAATGAGATTTTTTTTCCCCTTGAATTTGCCCAGTTGGGTATATAAACTATTAGGGCTATAGATGAAAGAGTCAAATGCCTCTAATACTTAAGAAATTAATTTGGGGGGGCGCCCTCTTTGGGAGGCCTAAATTTTAGGTGTTAAAAGCTTTGGCCTCAGGGTAGTGGCAGAAAGATCAGCTACAAGGAGGAAAATGCCTGAAGTTCCTAAGTTACCTAATGGGAATTTCAATGATTTTCAAAGATGAAACCAAAACTAAACCAATGATTTTTTTTTTTAAGATTTTATTTATTTATTTGAGAGAGAGAATGAGAGACAGAGAGCATGAGAGGGAAGAGGGTCAGAGGGAGAAGCAGACCCCCCCACCCCCGCTGAGCAGGGAGCCCGATGTGGGACTCGATCCCAGGACTCCAGGATCATGACCTGAGCCGAAGGCAGTCGCTTAACCAACTGAGCCACCCAGGCGCCCTAAACCAATGATTTTTTAAGTTGTATTATCATGTTTATACTTAGATAACTCAAGCCGAAATTCCCGGATAAAGGTCCTGAGTCACTGATTTTATGTATGTATGTATGTAATCATACTCGGATTTCGGTTTTATGGAAGAAGTCTCACATGTTGAATCTAGCCACTCAAATTCCACGAGTGGAAGCGTTGATGTCGGCCCGCTCGTGCCCTCTGTTGCATGCAGACCTGCAGGAACGTTCCTTTGGACAGGCTCAGACCTGCCTATGCCCGAGCCGTCCTGAGAGGCGGCGAAGCTCTTGTGCAGTGCACAGCCTCAGCCCCTCAGCCGTGTGGGGCCGGGGCAGCTGGGCCTCTGCTCTGCTCTCCGAAACTTCCACACCCCTGGCCCTCGCCTCATCCTCCTTTGTGGGAAGCTGCTTTTCCTCAAGCACTCCTATTCAAGATAAACATTTAAATTGTACTTTGCATTCGTTTTCCTCATTTTGTGTCCTAGAATTGCAACATGCTTTTTTCTACTGAGCATTGTGGGTTAAATAGGCTTTTGTGGGATAGTCTGGGAACATTGTTTCCAGTGAAAAATGCATTCTGTGTTGGAAACAAACAACATACACAGAGAAATGTTGGGAACACGACCTCTTTGTAGAGAGGGGACTGCCTGTCCAGCCTTACGTATCAGAGTTAAAGCATACAAGCATTCTCTTTTCAAATCTGGGCAGCCTATTTTTTTTTTTTTTTAAGTCTCAATCTGGGATAGAAAGCTATGAATCTGGCCCCATGTGGGGAACCCTGAGAAACAGACCGTTTTGATTCTATCATCCTTTTTCTAACTGGGAGAGGGGTGTGGAAATAAAGTGATTTGATTGCCTTCTTCTTCTTTAGGAAAATGTCAGCCTTTTTTAAGGGGAAGGTGGTGGGAGGTGGTGGTTGAATTGTTCATTCAGTTGACAACGATCATCTACTTAATTAATTAAAGCATCCAACAACCATATATCGAGCACCTATGATATGTTAGACACTGCTCTAGCTGTTCCAGTGAAACCTCTGAAAAAACCAACAAGGTTTATGGGGACACTGACACTAGGTAACAGACTAAAACAAATAAACAAGAACATGTAAAGTAGTGACAAATACTTTGATGAAAATTAAGCGGGGCGGGGGGAAGTACTGAACAGGAAAAGTGTGCTTGGGGAGCTACTTTTGGTTGGATGGTCAGGGAAGGCCTCCCTGAGAAGGGACTTTTGCACTGAGACCAAAACCCAGCTATGAACAGACACAGGGAAGAGAATTCCAGGCAAAGGGAACAGAGAGTGCAAAGGCCCTGAGGTTAGCCAGAACTTGATTTTATTCCATGAACGAAAGGGTCAGTGTAGCTGGAGTGTAGAAACTGAGGAGGGAGGGTAATGTGAGAATTGGTTGCAGAGGTGGTGAGAAATCAAATCCTGTAGGGCCTTGCAGCCAGGCTGGTTAGATCAGGTCCTGAGTACAAGGGGAGCACCAGAAGGATTTAAGCAGGACAACAGCTTATGTGATCTGACTTGAAAGGCCACACTCCTACTCCATGAGAAGGTGAGAGTAGAACCAGAAGCTTTCACTAAGACGAAGAAGTTGGGATGGTGGTGGCCATTCGGCTAGTGGGCACTTACCCTGTGCCTGCAACTCTTTAAAGTGCTTTTACCTGCAATACATTGAGTAATCCTCACAACTGCTCTCTCCAATGGAAATTATTAGAATTTCCATATTACATACAGGAAAAATAAAACCTAGAAAAGTAAAGAAGCTTGCCTCTGGCTAGTAGGATTAAAAAAAAAAAAAACTCCTTTCCTAATTATGTAAGTTAATAATAGTTATTATAAAAAAACTTTCTTAAATGACAAAAAGAAAAAATTAAATCACTTGAGATCACATCACTCTGACTTAACCACTGTTAACATTTTAGTTCATGTATTTAGAGATGTGTGCTGTGAAATATATTATCTATTTTCAAAAGCATATGACTGCTTACTTGTATGTGACATAATTCTTAGATTACAGGGCTTTTACATTTTTATTATTAATTTTAGAAATACTATCCACAAATCCATCTTGAATGAAAGTATGAAAAAAAATGTCGAATTGTAATACATAGTAAATGATGGTTTAATAGAGTAAGATTGGATTTTTTTAATATAATGAAGTTCTCCGAAAAGCATATTTCTGTCCTTTTCTGTGCTGAGAGTTCAAAAATCATCTGTCAGACACAAATTGCTCCCAAGATGGCCATACCCAACCACCTGCCACGGTGGGCTTGTTTGGGTCGGTCAGTGGCAGAGGACGCCTCCGGCAATAGGCTTGCGCTCGTCTCCCGCACAGCCACACATCCAGCACTGTGCCTGGCACTTGAGGCCTGATGCAGCAGCAGCAGACCCAGTTTCTGCCCTCCACTTTAGCCGCTATAGCCAGAAAAACTGAACAAATTGGGCCTGAGTAGTATGTCATCTTAAAAAAGTGAGAGTCCGGGCGCCTGGGTGGCTCGGTCAGTTAAGTGTCTGCCTTGGGCTCAGGTCATGATCTCAGGGTCCTGAGACCAAGCCCCGCATTGGGCTCCCTGCTCAGCGGGGGGTCTGCTTTCCCCTCTCCTTATGCCCCTTCCCCCACTCATACACACACTCTCTCTCTCTCTCAAATAAATAAATAAAATCTTCAAAAAAAAGAAGTGAGAGTCATCTCAAATAAGAGAGGGTCACTTGAGACTCCTCTGTAAGAGCGTACTTCCAGACATAAATTCCTCTGCCATCCGAGGTTAGACATGTATAAGCCCACCATACATCCAGTTTGCTGACACCATGAAATCTGATGTGAAGCCTATCCCTGAACTTTTCCTCTACTCCGCCTTCCTCTAGAATTGTTTCTCCACCACTGTCCAGTTATTTTCCTTTCCTTTCTGTGCATTTTCATGGTGTGGACAGTCATGGTTCCAATCCCACTATCACTAGTTATGTGACCTCAGACACGTTATTTAGACTCTGACCCTCAGGTTTCCTAATCCTTATTCGGAGATAATCCTTGGCAAGATCATTTTCAGGATAAAATGAAATCATCAGGATCAAGCTCCTGGGACCCAGTAGACTGTCCCTCCATGCTGTTCCCTTCTCAATTCTCACCTGCCCTCCCGTGCCCACCCTTCAAAGGACCTCATACTCTGCACTGAGATGTGTGGCATGGTTGAAGGACCCATGGGCCTTGGTTTCAGCCCCAACTGGACATGTTTTTGTTGTGGAATCCTGGGCAAGTCTTTGAATCATCATGATCTTGGAGATTACTCTTAGATACAAAAGAGGTCATAGATACCACATTACTTTTTATTCAAGATAAAGCTCTCCAAAAATTAGGAGAGAATGGTAATAAGAGAAATGGCCCTTGGATGAAAATGAACCTATAAATAAGATAAATCCACTGTATAATCCAAAAACTTGCAATAAGCATTTTCAGACCATTTTGAAATAGGGAAGTTTATTGCAAAATACCCAAATCTTATACAGGATTGGCGGAAGGGAAAAGAAAAGAAAATTGACTTGCCCCTCTCTCTTACCTTATATACAACTGAGAATGAACCTAGCCTGCTTCAATTCACCACCTTTGGCCACATCGAATGGGTAAAGAATCACAGGGGGAAGCCAGTCCAGAGAGGGAGAGCCCAAGCCATGTGGAGGAGGTGCCCCCACCTTCCCAGCTGAACAATAACGAGGCTCCCTGTTCTGATGGGGAGCCCTTGCTCAGCCCAGGCTTAAGGCATGGACCAGATGCCAGGTTGGGAAGAGATGCTCAGTGCTTACACAAGATGTGCCCCCACACCCAGGCTGCTCAGCTAGGATTGTTCTCTGTGGAGACAGAGCAAGGCCTGCCATAGGGCCCTTCTCCATCTTCCTCTATCTTAAGCATGGGGACTTTGGAGCTGAGCTCTTTAAATTTGGCTGAAAGATATTCCAAAATGTTGGCCACAGCCTCTTTTCCTGGGAATTGAGCTATGGACTAATCAAGGAGGAGCAATAGGACCTTAAATGACCTGAAAGGACACTCTACATTAAAAAAGACTGGTGCCCAGCAAAGTACACTCAGAAAAGGGATGGTTTAGCATGAATCTCCTCCTGCTATGAGCTGTTTATGGGTCAAAAGTGTCTTTTCGAGGCCAGGGATCCCAAAGATGTCATCAACTTGTCCTGGTTTATGACTTGAGTTAACAGGGCCATGTGAATTTTTCCATTTCTATATAATGAGTTCAAAGTCCGTGTCCTGTTTGGACAATGAGGAGCCCACTTTGCTCTCCATCTACGTTCTAGTGGATGGCACCTGCACCCTCAAGGTGAAATTTCATAGCCTAAGTCATCATAGCAAAAGGCCAAACCTCTCAACCTCCCCAACAGAGGAGAGGAACTATCCTTTGGCTGGATACCCAAGAAAACATGGATGACTCTATCACAGCCCAGAATATATGATCTTAATAAGCCTGATCTCTTTATCCAAAGTGCACGATGACCTAAGGAAGGCTAGGTTGCTGTTGGTGGCCCATGTAGCAAAAATGTGCTCCTTCTCTAAGACCTCAGAAAGTTAGATGGGCAAAATCGGCATACACGAGGGATTTGACTAGAATTCAGAGGGAGTAAACCAAGACAGTGACTAAATTTGTGACTGAGGAATTTGGCGAGACCCCAAATCCCCATCAAAGTGACTTGACTGTGATATCGGGAAGGTAGAAATAGAATGTGATTATGACTTTAAAAGTGTAAATCTGCCTAGTTGGCTGTATAGGATGCTGTGCTGGAGAAACCAGTTTGAAGAGGCTAAAGCATGCAGAAAAAGAAGCCCAAAGTCTCAGAGGCTGGCAGGGCCATCTAAGCGGAGATGAGTGGGGTGGGCGGGCAGCCTCCTAATTTCAGGAGTATTTCTCCTCAGGACCACACAACTAATCTCATTTATTCTAACTTTAGGCTAACTAAGCAAACATTTGGATGGAATTTATCTTCTCAAGTATATTTATCTACAGAGGAAGACTGTGCTTGCCATGACAACGTGAATTTTCTGGGCTGTTGGTCATCATTTGGGTATATACATCAGTCTCTGAGGTCTGATTCATGTGAATCCACTGAAGGAAGGGCAAGATCAGGGCCTCGATGAATGTGGTGTCATTTGTGGTAAATAAGTCAGCCAGAAATACCCTTTTATTCACTCAGTATACAGCAGTGTCAATAAAGTACACACCACACCCACCCCTGGCCATGGTAGCATTTGAATATGAATGATGGCAGGACCTAAGAGTCTTAATTATAGCCAAGTAAAATAATTTTTAAAGCAATAAAATCAAATAATACCTAGGAAAATATATTTGGTTTTGATGGTAGTTGTGTTTTTCAAATTTCGGCATCCTACTGATTTTTCTGAAGTAATTTCTAAAGCAGGTGCCTCTTTGAAAATTGTTTCCCACTTTTGTTTTGTTTTGTTTTGTTTTGTTTTTTAATTACGTCACTCGGAAGCTTCACCAGACCCAAGCCCGACAAGGATTTTCATATCCCACCACGAAAGGACCAAAAGAACCAGGCACACTGGGCAGGAAGAATATTTGCCCAGAGTGGACCCAAATAGGGAGATCTGGGCTGCCTCTTCCCTTCCCCCATGTCTCAAAAGATCTAAATTTAGTTTACTGGATATACTGCAATGACATTAACATGTTGCAAGAACAAGAATCAAGCAAAAGAGAAAAAAAAAAAAGAAGCTTAATGTGATGCGAGGTATTTTAATACCATAGCAACTATGATGTCTTCTCTATTATTCAATTCACTTCCTCAGGTCAAGTTATTCTGCCCTCTCCTGCACTTCCTGTTGCCATAATCAAATCAGGTCACCCGGAATTCGGGAGTCCTCTTCATGACTGCAGTCATGTCTATTTCCAGCAGGATGAATTTTTCGCCATCTCTTCCTTTGCTCCCCGGACCTGTATGTGGTGCCCTTGATGTTCCTCGTTGCTCTTTGCTGTGCACCACATGCTGTAAATGCTTCCCTTTCATGCACATCTCCTCCCCCACACCCTTCTCCTCGCTGCTCCTCTCCCCGGCCCTCCCTCCAGAGCTTCTGCAGTTGTCACTAACACAGCCACTTGATTAGTGACTCAGTAATTCAGGATCCAAGCACCTTGATTTCTCCTGAAAGGCCCAGGTCTCTCTTCCTAGACTGAGATAAAGGTCTCTCTCTCACCCCCAGATCTCAGCGCTGTTAAGTTGAGATGACTTGGGTCTTGAATATTCAGTCTGTGAGAGTTGCCCTGGCTGCCTCCCCTTTCCCTTTTCTATGCATGTCCCTGGGGCTCTTCATGCTCTATTTAACTTCTCCCAGGAAAAGAATTTTTAGAGCCCACTTACAGATGGAAAAACTAAGGTCCAGAGAGCTTAATTGCCCAGTTGCATGGCTAGTTCTTGAAGGATATAAAACAAATGGGGTGAAAATTCAATCAAATTGGCGAACTTGGTGGGAAAAAATCTTGTTAAGGGGTGAGCAGTGCCAAATTAAGACTTGCTGGTTATTTAAGAGTTCCTTCACCCATTCTGCTCTTGTCTCCCTGTTGGCCGTATAAGCAAATAAAGCAGAGCCAGGATATCAGCCACAGTTCCTCCAAGACACCTGAGGCATTCCTGCCTTCCAGGATCATGGAGGCTCAGAAGACTGCCAGGGGCCCCTCCAGACCTACCAGCAGGGCAGGATGAGGGATCAGTCATCCCGGAGTCCCTATGTCGGGGTCACTAGCCAGCACCAGTGAATCCTGCATGAGCTCCCCATCCACTAGGCTTTTCACAATTCATTTAGTGCATAGAGATGAATTGACAGAATTGTCGCCCCTAAATGTAGGAAGGTGCATAAAATACAAGATGCCTCTAAAAATATATTGATCTCAAGAGTTCCCTGAGTCTTGTAAGTATCATCCTTCTCTGGGGGAAAAACAGGGGCAGTAAAATGAAGAAGATAACTCAGTATTGCTATTGCTCACTGCAGTGGCAGAGGGACTTACGTTTCCCAAGCTGAGTGTGAAGAGAAGTGTATATCCTGGGATGCAAGGAAGCAAGACCAAGCAGCTCAGAAAAGTCACGTCTTGGTGTGAGCATGAAGGCCATCGCCCCCCCGCCCCCCGCCCTGGCTGTCCGAGGTCCGGTGCAGCCCCCTCCTCCTGGTGGGGCTCGCTGCGGCTGTGCTCTTGGATCTGCTGAGTGAGGAGCTGGGCCGTGCTGCCACCGCTGCACATGCTGATTAAGAGCTTGATTGATTTTCTAGCCTGTGACCACATTGGTGGGGACAGAGTACGACAGAGGAGAATGGCGGGGAGCCAAGTGCAAAGAGGGTTTATGACATGAGCTCTCAATGAAGGCAACTGTGGGAAAGAATGCGATGGAAGCAGATTTGGGGCCAGTAGATGTGGGAAAGTAGAACAACTCAAAATCGCTCTTCAGACTTGAGCTAAAACAAAGCACTTTGCCAAAACACAGGAAGAGGATCCAGTCTGGGAGACTCAGCGCTGTTTATATAAAACAAAATATTCCTCTCTGCAAAATCAGCATGGACAAGGCTTAACCTTCACTCTGTACCAGGCACCGTGTTGGGTTCTGGAGCTACAAATAAGAATCAGTCTAGAGAAGATGATCGAAAACGTACACGGAATGATTTGTAAAAATGTAAATGTATCTTAAGGGAACCATAAAAACAATTTTGCCTAAACTTTGGGCCCAGAGCCAGCAAGGATGAATGGTAGGGGGAAGGGGCCTGTGGCTGTGTCCCCACCGCTGCTGCCTGCCTCGTGTGCAAATCTGAGGAAGGTTCTCAGGGAACTTTCACTCCCTACTGCCCATTCTGACAGGAAGGCCCTGGTGCTCCCCACCCCCACCCTTACAGTCCAGAGAAGGCCTGCTTCAGTGACAGGGGCCGTGGGCAGGGTTCCAGGTGCTTTCAAAGTAGCAGGTGGAAAGTGAGCACTTGACAGTGGGGGGGTGGGACCTCACAGCACCAGGGGAGAGTTAGACAACCTCCTCCTGAACCTAAAGTTAGGGGCAGGACACTTGGGACATGATTCCTCCCCACGCCACCACATACCCGCTCGCCATAAACTTATCACCTGTTATTCCACCTGTGTTGTGAGAGGCAATTTCTTCCAACCCACCTGTCCCCTGCTTTAGCTCCCTTTGAGTAAAGGAACAAATTATTTTTGCTTCCTATCGCTTTCAGCATCTTTTTTTGCCCCCTGGTAAACTGGAAACTGGAGAAGATGAGTATCTGGTGTGTTTTTGTGCATCCATATAATACGTAAGGGAGGAAATGCTATGTTTAAAAGGGGGAAATAAGAACAAATATCATATAACTCAAAACCAGTGAGTGATCAAGTTCAGTACCTGATAGCTTTTTTAAAAAATCAGAAATAAACTCCTCTTACTATGGTTCATGTTTGAAAATGATGTAACCCGGAGTGGCTCTTTCATCTTCCACTGCAGCAACACCTCTGTGTAGCTTTAAAGCCCTGGAGGACTTTCAGGAGGTTAAACTTAAGCCAGAAGACTTCAGAGAGGTGTAGTCTAAGCCAGGAGACCTCAGAGTAATCTAGCTTCAGCCAGGGGGGGACCTCAGAGTGGTCAAGCTTAGGATGGCAGACCGCTGAGTGGCCTAGACTAAGCTGGAGGGACCTTATACCAGTATAGCCTCAGCAGGAGGAACTCAAAGTGGTCTAGCCTAAGCTGGGAGGTCTCTGAGTGGTCTAACCTAAGCCAAGGAACCTCTGAGTGCTTTAGCCTAAGCTGGGGATCTCAGAGTAGTCTAGCCTAAGCCTCTTATCTCCTGCAGGAAGAATTCAGGCTGGCAAGGGGGGGCGGGGGGCTCCCAGGACCCTTCTGCAGGTCAGCAGCGCCAGAACCCTAGTGTCCTAACTCCTGGTCCAGAGCCCTTCCCTCTGTTTCTAAAACAGTCACAAGGAATTGAAATTCCTGGCAATGTATGGAACGAGTGTCCCTAACATTGTTCTTTTTTTTCACAAAGGGAAAACTGAATTTAAGAAGAAACTCACAATACTCGATAAAAATATCTAGCACTTAAGCACAAAGCCAAAAACAAGGCGTGGTCGCCCGGGTGTTGGAAGTACTCTGAAATCCCCCAAGTCTCATTCGTTGTTCAGAAAACAAAATGGAACAACTTTTCTTCGCTCGCTCCTGTCCCCCCCTCCCGTGCAGTAGCTGTTCTTGGCAGATGCCCAGAGCAGCACCCTGTAATTCCACGGTACATTGTGTACATTTGCAGCCGTTTAACCAGCTATTTACAGCCACCCTTTACCGCCACCTGTAAGAGGCAATACCATAATGATTCTAAGTGGCTGGGCCGGGAACTGGGTGCCCCGCGATTTTCTCCACTTGAAGAGCCCGAATCTATGGAGTGGTTGGCACTTGGAGGCACTGGGGCATCACACGTACAGGGCGGAAGGCGCGAGAAGGAGGCGCGCCAGACGGAGGGTCCTTCCTCATTAGCTCCGCTCGGTGGCTCCTTTTCCATTACCGCAACCGCGAGGAGGAACCTGCCGGGCCTTCCGTGCGGCTTGTTTCCTGCCTGATAACGAGCCCGCTGCCATTTGGATTTGCTGAATTTCTGAATCACCCAAGCTGCCTGACAGTCCGGAGGAGGGTGGGGACTCGGCGCGCTGGGGTGGGGGCCCCAGTCCAGCGGAATCAGGGCTGGATGTTACCCCCTTGAGTCCGGGAAACCTGCTCGCGGATGTGATGCGGCGACGCAGGGACACCTGCGCTCCCCTGCGTGCTGCACTCGTGCAGCTCCGGGTGGCAAACGGGGTGAAGTGGGGGCGAGGGAGAGAGGAAGTTGAGGTGCTGGAGCGTCAGAAACGCTGCCTTGGCTTCCCTTGCTCTTTGGAGGCTGTCCCGAGGCGGGGCTGGAGGGCTCTGCACGGCGGACTTCCAAGTTGCCCCGGCACAGCAGGAGGTGGGGAGTTTTGAGCCCCCTGAGGGCGGTACCCCGGAGGTCCCAAGTCCCCACGAGAAGCCGGGTGCACAGGACCGCGTGGCGCGCTCGAAGCGCACCGAGCCGAGCAGAAGCAAAAGATAAACCCTGATGGGCCCGGGGACTGGCTGGCTGGGGCGCAGAGTCAGCGCGGACCGGGAGCGCCTTTCGTTTTAAGGAGCCTTACTTCTGGGAAGGGACAGGGAACTGTCAATCAGCGAGGGAGGGAGCGCACCGGCGCTGGGTGATGTCAGCGGATCATCTGCTCGATAACAAAGAGGGGGTATTACAGGAGAAAGTTGCAGCGGCGGCGGCGGCCACGGCGGCACCCCGGAGCCTCGGAGACAAGGGGCCAGCGGGCGAAGGGAGGAGCGGGGGGACGGCTGCTGCCGCAGCAGCTTAAGACCAAGGAATTGAAAGGGCTGTAGGGGGAGGCAGTGCGAACCAGCCCCGACTGCCCCTCCTCTTCCTCCTCCTCCTCCAAACTCGCAGGGTTCAGCCCCAGCGCTCGCTCAGCCGCCGGGAGTACCCGGACGGACGGGAGGCAGCCGCGCGGCCCCGAGCTGGGCACAGTCCCCAGCCGCCATGGATAGCGACGACGAGATGGTGGAGGAGGCGGTGGAAGGTACAGCGTTTCTCTGGGGCTGGGGGAGGAGGCGCCGAGGGCTTGGAACGCGGAAGGAGTGGCGGGCTGCGACCCGCGCGGCGCCGGGCCCCGCGGCCGCCACTGTCCCCTAAGCGGGTGGCCCGCTGCCCGGCTCGGGCACGGGCCGGGCGGCCACGGCCACGCCGCCGGGAGCGCGCACTGCGCGGTGGGGCGCAGGCCGGGAACGGGGTTCTGCCGGGGCCCCCGGGAGGGTCCGGCCGCTCCAGCCCGCGGGGCCACAGCCTGCATCCGCCCTCGGAGTTGCGAACCTGCCCCGCACTCTGGCCTCCCTGCTTTCGGGGCTGGAAGGTGTGGGTGCGCAGGAGGACAGCCCCCCCGAGACCGGCAGTCTCGGCGGAGCGATCCCCCCGCCCGGTTTTGGCAACCCGAGCCCCTCTCCGGCTGCCAGCCCTTTCCTTCCGCTCGCCGCTGCGACCTGCGGTGACCGCGGCCGCGTCCGGGTCCGTCCCCCGGCGCAGCGCACGGGGCCGACCCAGGCACGTGGCAGCCGCGGCCGCAGCGGCCGCTCTTCCGAAAAGATGAAATCATTGCAGGGCAACGCACCACGCTCCCGACCCGGGGCTTGAACGCACACCGCCCGGGAGGCGGTGGCCTTCCCCTCTGCTGCCCCCGAGCGAACTCTGGCAAACCGCCCCTCCCCCTTCCTGCTTCCGAGCTCGGGTGCCGCCGCCGCCACGCTGTGCAGGCGCGCCGCAAGCCCTGACCGAAATTGCTGGGTGACACTTAACTTTCTGAATTCCATGCCGTTGGCTGTGGGTGATATCACCGCCTCGGTGTCGTGTTTCTCCGCCCCTTCTCTTCTAGCGCCCCTCCCCCGACTTTTCTCGCCACTTTGTTTTGCTGAGTTTCTCCACCTCTTTTTTTGCTAGTTCTAAAAAGCGAGGTGGGGACGTTATACAATCTAGTTGTTTGTATCAGAAGATGTTATGATTTTGTAACAGTGAATACTGGAAAATACTCAGCGTGTTTACTTATTTGATTCCACCGCAGACAGTACGTCGTGATGTTTTGCAATGTTGTGTGGTATTATTCCAGAATATTTTAAAACCAAGCTTCTAAAAAGTAAATAATGTTAAGCTTTTGGTTGAAGCTGGTTTTTATCTAATTTGCATAAACAAGCGGTTATAAAAGGTAAAGCAAAATAAAGTAGCAACACTGTGCAAATGCTTAAGGATATATAGTTATTGCTACATTGGGAGAAGAAATCAGTTTTTATAAAACATAATTGACTCCTTTTGCAGTGATCTTGAGGTCTTACGGTGAGATTAAGCATAATAATAATTCTGAATTCTCTGGAAGATATCCATATCCTGATGTAACTGTTAAAACTTCCTATTTCTCTATCCAGCTTCAAAGAGTTGGTGGTGGTGACGGTTTTAATTTCACAGTGTTGTGAATTCACAGAACTGTTTATCTAATAAGCAAATTTGGGGGCTTCTGGGGACCCCAAAGACAGTGATTGAGAGGGTCCGTTGGAAGCCTTTTTTTAATTTAAATTATTGACTTGTGCCTTCGTGTTAGGAAAAATAAATGAAAAATGTGCTCTTTTCAAATTGTGAGGGCTTGTTCTCATTCTTCAAAGTTTACTTTTATTTGTAAAAATTTATTTGTAAAAATTTAATGCAAACCTTTGATCACAGGCAGTGCTCCTCAGGTTAAAACCACATTCCTTTTTGAAGCTGTTTAGAAACCTAAGGCCCCGTTGTCCATGATCCCTGGGTTCCTTGCAGAATGTGAACAAGCAGCTTTAGAAATATATCTGTTGTTTTTGAGGTTGTCCACTGGATAGTTCTTTATACAAACAAGGAAGAAACTGTTATATAGGGCAAACCATATACATTATTGTCCCAAATCAGAATATGCGTGAGAGTGAGAGAGTTCACTATTTATACTCATGCTGGCACAACTCGTTTAAGCCATCAGTGTTTGGGGGCAATCCAGGACACATGGTCACTCACTTGTACCTGACAGTAAACAAGAGTAGCACAGACTCTTTTAGAGTCTTTAAAAGCATCTAAGGCTCCAACTCAGTGTCTAGAGCATGTGTGTGTACACGAAGTGAACTGTACCAGTGGGCTTTTCTCCAGCCATTGTTGGCCTTTTTACTGCTGTCTGTAACAGTCTTTGCTTATCATCTAACATGTCCTTGGGAGACTGGTGAAAGGCTAGTTTGAATATCTTGGTGTTGAAGTATCACCTACCTCTCTCCATAAACAGAGCCTCTGGTCTCCGCAGTTCATTTGTCTTCACTATTAGGATCACTGCTATAATTGTTTAGTTCTGACTGTGTTCAGGCTGTGGGCTAAATGTTTCATACACACATTATCCACTCAGTCTTATGAGGTGGGCCCTCATAGTATGCTAATTTTACAGGGGAGGGTACTGAGGCCCGGAAGAGTTAAGAACGAATCCAGGGACACTCAGTGAGGTAGGGGACAGGCTTAGACCTCCAGAACCTCATTCCACCATACCAGACTGTCTCCCTACATTTTTCCTATTTTTTTTTTTTAATTTTTAGTGAGTCCATCAAATATATGAAATACTTGGTAACTGAGTTTGGAAGCAACAGTTAAGTACTGTGTCAGTATCAGTCTTTATCGCTCTAGAGTTTGATTCTGACAGTTAAGTGACTGTCAGAAAAATGTATTCGGGGAAAGAGAATTTAGCTTACAGCCTCTCCAACAGACATCCTTTTTCCTCTTTTTCTTCCTCCTTAGCAAATTACCCTGGGGAAGAAATTGGTCTTTGCAGGACTAGAGTTGAAACGTTAGTTCCCTGTCAGGGTAGAACCGTAGCCTGGGTGAAGTTCTAGGCTCTGAGTGGATGAATCCCGAGGGGAGGTGGACAGTGGAGGGAGTAACTGTTTCCTCCTGCTCGCTGTGCTTCTTGGGGAAGGCAGCAAGCCCTGGGCCTCAGAGGGCCCGAGAAAGCCACCTGAGATCCTGCTGTGGCTTTTTAAAAACTCTTCCAGGCTCATTGGTTCAGGAGGAAGTGGTGTTTATTACTAGATTTATTGCTTTGTCTACCCACAGATAACAAAAATGAATACAATGGGGTCCCTACTATAATTTTAAATAGGTCTGGCAGATCCAAACAGATGAATTGTGGTGGTTGAGAGGAAGTAAAAATTACTTCCAGCTTGGGGAGGGAGATGGAGAAAGATTTCCCCGAAGAGGTGGTATGGAGTTGATTCTAGTTGAGATGGGGCCTCAGTGAGGGAACACAGAGGTTGGCACCTTGTCGTTATGGAGGCACATTCAGAGACTAATCACTTGGTTCTGCCGGAACAGAGGGCCTCGGAGAAAAGTGGAGGGTAAGACAGGAAGAGGCTGTGTCACCGGCTGAAAATGTGGATTGTGTACTGAAAGCGATGGGAGGCCACGGGGGCTTTTTAGAGCTGGGAATGACAGCATCAGAGCTCTGTTCTGGGAAGATGAGCCAGCAATGGTGAGCAGGATAAGGGATCACCGAGAAGGTTCTTTGAAATAATCCAGATATGTGGTTAAGCAGGCAAGAGAAAATGGAAAGGCTTGGAAAAATATAGGAGACGCTGAGGAAAGCTACTCAAACAAAAACAAAAACAAAAACAAGGAAATATCAGAATGTCTGGAAATAAGGAGCCAGAATGAAAACAAACAAATCAGTTTTCCACTACCCCAAGCTCCTCACAACTAATAATTGAGCTCTCACAAAGAATTACTCTCAAAAATGAAAGTATGTTTTTAACAACCAGTGTAAATGCATCATTGTGAGGGCATGTTCTTTGCACTAGACAGAATCAGTTTGCCTTTTATTATTATTACTTTTTTAAGCAGCTCTATTCCATAAAACCAACAATGCATGTAAGGGTCTCTTGTTCTGAAGGAAACACACCACACACACACACACACACACACGCACACGCACACACACACACACACACACGCCCTACTCTCAGATCTCCTGTGGGTAAGCCTGAGGCAGTCAGCAGCTGGGTGTCTGACCCAGAGGGAATTTCCTTCGCCGAGATGGACCAGCGCTGCGCAGAATACAGGCCTGGCTCTCATCCGGTTAAGAAAAAAAGCTCAGAGGTAACTCGAGGGGGAAATTTTAACTTGCTATCTGTTCAATAGATAATGATCTTTAGAACAAAGTGAAAAAATAAAGGTATGAGACTGTTACTTTTTTTTCCTTCTCTAACCTCTGTAAATATTTAAAATCACGCTGGGGACCGATCTACGGCACCTGAGCTGGGACAGCATTATCAACACCGAACAGTCATTCAAGTGATTTTTCCTGTTTGAGTGGTGTTCAACCTCTGTTTAGTGGGAACTGGCCCAGAAGGCTGTTGGCTGACTTGGAGCATTTTACAAACTGACCTCAATCAAAGCAAGGAGGACTAGTGTTTCTCTTGGAGTTAGGTAACACTTGGAAGGGATAGGAATCTGCGTTGGAGATCCTGGTGGTTTTTTGAGAACTACCTTAACTCCAAAGGCTTCTTCCACTTCTCTTCCTGGGTCCCCAGGATACCTCTCTCTTTAGCGACACCTTCTTCCATCAGCAGCAGGGAAGAAAGGGCATGCTGCTACTTTGCCCTTACCTGGAGAGAAAAAGATTGAAAGAATTGGGGAAGGGGCTTTCAGTATTCATTAGCACGTTCAGAGTGGCTAATGTGTTTCTTGGGTGCGAGGCGTGGGCTTCCTCAGATGAGGAAATAAGCTTGGAATGTGGGGGCTTGTTGTGAGGTTTACTTGAGAGAACAGGAAAGGATGTTATCCATTGCCAGATGCCTAATAGGTATGCAGACGTTTTTCTTCTCCGTATAGCAGCAGTATTAAGAGACTAATACTGACCAGACAACTACTCCATGATGCTATTATCCACGTGGTGTTTGAACAAGAGCTATACCAGAAGATCATCTATGGAGGCACTAATGTTGAAAGGAGGTGTGAAGGCATAACAACCTAATCTCTTATCTTCCCTACATTGCTTTCTTTGGAAAGTCTCTTTGTTGTTGTTATTGCTTTGGTTGTTGGAGATACAAAGTTCTACTGCTAGGAAAACCACTCCAGGCTATTAAATATTCAGGGTAGAATTCTCGAATGATCACAACCCTTAATTTCTTGCCCTTTTTAATTGATCCTGTTAATTGATAAAATCGTCCTCCTTTTGGAAAGATGAGAGGAAGACAAAACAAACAAGCCGACAAGAGGGGCCTGCTGTGGACTGACAGAGGGAGAGGGAAACAACACACATCTGCATCTTTCCAAACACAGAGTGTCACCCAAGAAATAGCTCGCATTCTCTTTGCCTCTCTCACTAGAGACTAAGAAGGTGATGGGACAACTCTTCACTGGCCTGTTGAAAGACCCATTGATACAAGCATCCTTCATGGAATGGGATTGACGTTTTTGCTTTCATCTCAGTTGGGATCAGTGCTGTCCTTCAAGTGCTTTTAGCATGTTCCATGCTAAGTGTCCACATGACACTTGAAATTTTCTCTAATTTTCCACTGCTGGGGATGCACCTGCAATGTTTTATTCAGAAATAGGACAGGACTGGTGAATGAGGGAGGGTGGAATTGAAATTTCTACACTGGATTTTTTTCCCCCTTAGTGCTCATGTTTACCATAATAGTTCTCTTGATCTAAAGTACAATAAAAAATTTCATCAAATTTGAACTTTTTCAAGTCTGAAATATGTGAACTGTTTTCTGTGGGGAAAGCACTTTCAACTAATTAGTAAGCGCTTCAAAATAAGGCTAAAGTGATTATTCTGATATTTATACTTAAATTCTAAGTAGAATGCTAAATTCATAGAAATGTTAATCCCAACATTTCATAAAAGCAAGCTTTTAGCTATACACGGGGTGGGTTTTTTTATGAAAAGAAAAAAGGTATATTTAATTTATTTCGATGAGAGAAATGTCACCGGTACATATTTAGAAAATAATTGTCCAAATTACTTCATATGACTCAAGTATCATTGAATATGCCATGAATAGTTAGTTTTTGAGTGAGAAGAAAGCAATTATGGCCTAGTTGCTTTCTAACCATTAATTTCCTGGCCCTTTGTAGAAAAAAATTTGCGTTAAGAGGAAAGGAACCATATTGATTGTGATTTAAGTAGTCATGTTTTATTGTAATATTCTAGGTAATTCAATCTATACAGAGTCAGATGTAGCAATAAAATAGTGTATTTGCTCATTGTTATTTTATGTTTATGTAATCAATAACACAAATAAAGAGCTTTTTTGTTCATAATAACACTTACTTAACCTCTCTTCTAAGGGATTTTTTTTTTTTTTTTAAATCATGTTAGAAGAAACCGTTTTAGGAGACTAAAGCATTCATTGTGGTGATATGGTTTGTGTTTTTTATGTCTGTGAGCCATCTGGAAGGCCCATTTAAGTGTTTAATGTTCCTGCATTGCACACCGTGTTTAATGCTTTCATACCTTTTTCATCCATGACCCAGGTCGTTAACCCAGGAAAAAGCCAAGAGATTAACTACTGCCTTCATTTTCACCCACCTCCATAAAATTAGCTCACCAGAATAATTGGGGAGATACCAATGAGGTGACTTCTGGGTTTTGTGAAATATGTAGGTAATAATAAAAACCTAAATATTGACTATAAACATAAATATGGGAATATACCGGTCTGTGACCCAGGAAGAACCAGCAGTTTAAAGATCACAGTATAATAAGAGCTGCTGATGTTCAAAATCACTGTTGAAATGGCCACGTGGATACTTGCAGCTGTGTTAAAGCACAAACCCTCTGAACATAGTGGTAGAGGGTATATGACGAGGTTATTACTAAACATTCAAGGCTGAAAGACATTGTAAAGGAAAGCAGTAAGTTCAAGGTTAAGCTTAAGTTCAGGCTTAGAAGGACTATGAGTTCATGTGTTAGTACAGTGTGAGGTGTATAAATATTAGGGCAGTTTCAGAGGTGTGGCTGTGTCCCTTGTTGTGTGAGCATACAGAGCAAGCAGTAAGGTTTTCAAAAGTCACCCGGCTCACAGTCCTCCACATCATACTATATAATGATTTATAAAATCATATTGTATACTGAGTTCTACAACTAGATAACTTACTGCAAAGACAAAGTACCTTACAATAGACTATAAAATTGGTGCTATCTCAATCACATTTCAATTAAGCAAGAGAGTTGGGGGCATTGATTCCAAATATGAGCAGTGCCACATAGGGAAGTACTTGGTAAATGGAAACATGTAGATGTTATTATTGGTAATAACTTGTAGTTCCCAGTAAAATGCAAGCTCATTTTTGGTCCCTAGTCTGAAATGTGTTTAAGTCCCTCTACTGTGGCCCCCGTCCGTTCACAAAGTGTACATAACACGCAAGTTGATACTACTGTTGCAGGCACAGAACCCTTGGCAGGTTCTCTCCCCTGAGATGGGTGGGGGGGGGGCAGGGGGGGCTTTGGTGGCTCAGGGAACTTGCAGGCAGGATCCGAACACAGACGTGTCGGTGGGAGCGCGTTGAAGATGTTAAGGTTTGCCTTGTGGTTCCCTTTCTCCAGGGCACCTGGATGATGATGGATTACCACACGGCTTCTGCACGGTCACCTACTCCTCCACGGACAGATTTGAGGGGAACTTTGTTCACGGAGAAAAGAACGGACGGGGCAAGTTCTTCTTCTTTGATGGCAGGTAGCACTCACCATTTTGTTTTTTATTTTGTCTTGTCAGGGGGTGGCTACCAAATTACTTCACTTGAAGGAATGATACAAATGAAAGAATTCAAGTGGATGTTTTGGTCCCACTTATAGAAGAGGCAAAAGTCACCCCAACATGTATACACTGCTCTGGGGACCAAGGGAGTCCCTCGGGCTGCTCTGGGGAGCCAGCCTGCGGCTTAGGTCCGTCATCACTGCCTCCTAGGCTGTGCTTACCACAGCTCTCCTGTCATGCCCGAGTCAGGGAGCTCCCACCATGCACACGACAGTTACGGGGCTCACCCAGTTCTTTGATGGGTTTCACCTGCTTGTCCCCGTGTACTCAGTCTCCTTGAAGTCACACAAACGGGGGTTGTTTTTGTCAGGGTCCAGTTTGGGCAGCTCAGATTGTGACTGTTTCTCGCTGCTTTTCAAGGATAACACCCAGTCACTCCAGCACACGCAGCCCTCTCTCTCCCGGTTGTCACGGTCTGGTTCCTCCCTACCCTGAAGGATGGTGCGGCCACCTCATGGGTTCCGCAGCTTCATTTTCTCAGCATTTTTCCCATCCTCACGAGACGGGTCAAGAAAATATTTAGCAAGGCTCTTCCAGGCCGCCTCAGCAAGGTTCAAGCAGGGAGACCCGGGACAGGTGAACGTAGGAGGAGTTCAGCTCCAGACTCACGGTGCGTGACAGGCTTACTCTTTGGGATGACTGTCACTGTGTGTGGTACCTTCGTGCTGATAGCACAACTGGTACTGTCGACGTTCTACCTCTAGCTAAAATATGTTCCCCAGCAGGGTTCTTGTTACTTTGCTTTCACCTCCCGTCTGAGAACGCCGTGAGGCAGAGGTTCCTTACCCTCCTGAAATAGGTGGGAATGACCGGAGAAATGACTTTCCCTTTCAAGAAAAGATGGCATTGTACGGGTGCAGCTTTCCAACCGCGACTTTTCAACCCTGTCGGTTTCAGAAACAGAGAACGACCGTGTGAATTTCTCAAGCACTTGGAGGAATTCAGAGGCATGGGAAGGCCAGCTCTCTTTCTGCCCACTTGACTGGGGAGTAGGGAACTGGAGTTAGCTAAAGCAGGTTATAGGATTCTGTAGGGTAGAGCACTGCTTCTAAGCTCTGGACATTGGTAATAAGCCGAAGCTTCCTAAGCCACGGAATTCCTCTGGGAAAGGGAAATGTCTAAGCTGACAGTTCAAGGGTGACGGAGGGACTGGCTTGTGACCCAGAAGGTCTTTTCTGTAGATGGAGTGGGTTGCTTTTAAAGTTTTTCACAGTTCTTCAGGCCCTCCCTTAGCTGATACAAGGAGGAGTGAGGAAAGTAATAAAAACCCATCATAGAACTTTTGTACAATTTCATTTTCATCATTAATTCCAATCTTCTCTTTCCCATGTTCCCCAACCCCACACCACATCTCTTTTTAGCAGAGCTTTGCTTACAAACTGTATATATTTTTTAAAGATTTTAAGTTATCTCTGCACCCAGTGTGGGGCTCAAACTCAGAACCCCGAAATCAAGAGTCTCACGCTCCACTGACTGAGCCAGCCAGGCACCCCACAAACTGTACCTTTTAAATGGCCAGATATTTTACTCCCTTTCCTTGGCCCTGCTGGGGATACCTGGTGGACATCTGAGTCCCACACAAGACTCTTGCAAGATTTGGTATCAGTGCTTTCTTCTCTCAGGATTCCTTTAACCTGTCCAGAGGGAAGCTTTTCCTGCCTCATTCTCATAGCAGTTTATTTATTTTATACCTCTTCTCTGGAAAGTGTTACTTCTTACCTCATGCTGCAGTCATTCTTTTATTCATTCAACAAATGTATATTTGTGCAAATGTCTTATTTCCCTTATAGGACAAAGGTTTCCTTGAGGACAGAAGCTGTTTGATCTGCTATGCTTCATGGCACTTTCCCTTAATTTGATACTAAAAAAAAAAAAGAGGTCTTGCTAAATGAGTATGGAAGCAGAAGGAGAAGGTAGAATTCCCTCAGAACACCCACTCCACCCCCCCAACACACACACACACTCTCTCTCTCTCTCTCTCTCTCTCTCATGCTTTAAAGCTGGTAGTTTGATGATCTTACCCGGTGACTGACTTGAGGGAAACAGTGCAGCAGGGTTGGCTGATTGTAATGTTGCTTACTTGCTTCCCAGACCTGACATGCAGGGTTGAAGGGCTAGACTGCTCTTCCGCACCAGTGTGCTAGGAATGAGCTGTGTTAGCTCCAAGGTACTGATCCTGTTGGCCCTGGGGGGAGCTGAGTGGGGTCTGACACTTCCCAAGTACCTCCCTCCCTCCGTCAAGCTAGTCACTTCTAGCTGCAGGTAGCTTTACCCACTTCCTCTTGCAGTCAGTCCTGCGCAAGCGTGGCACCGCGGGGGTGGGGGTGGGGGTGGGGGGGTGGGGGGGAAGCTGAAACGCTAGGTCAGGTTGAAACAGGAGGCCAGTAAGTATCAATGGAATAGAAAGAAATTCATTGGCTTTTTTTTTTTTTTTGAAGGCACTAATTCACTAGATTTTATATGTACCAGTCAAACATCTATAGAGACTTCGGTCAGATAGAATCAAAGAATGATGGTATTAGCACAGACCTCAGGAGGTTACCTTTGTACCCTTCTTCAGATAGATTTGGGCTAATACTTAGAGGGCAGAAAGTCAGTATCGCCGCTTTTATCATATATGATGTAGTGGTGTGGTGACAGGTTCTCAAAAGGTCACTGTCACTTTCTTTCTTCAACCCAATACTGAACATATTACGAGGCATCTGCTGAAAGGATTTGCCATAAACATTAGTGAGATAATCTTATGACTGAACAAAAAGGCTGTGGAATCTACTAGGTCTTTTTAAGGAGGGTGCAGGGTGTGATCATGGAGAGGTCAGCTGTTTCTCCATGGAACAGAACCTTAATTTACATTTGTCTATTAATTTTTCTCCCTATTTTTAGGGTCTGATGTATTGGGTAAAACAAGGTGGGGACCCCATGCTTTCAGTGCCAGTCAGGAGGCTTTAGTCTGAAAAAAAATCCCCCCAAAAAAGGCTGAAATCAAGGTTTTAAAACAACAGGTGAGGAAACAAAAAGTTTCTGTGAGAATTTTCAAAAGCTGTCCAAACCTGTAACGCAGGCTTGTGCTCCCATCAGATGGTTTGTTTGCAATTGCCAGAACCTGTCTGGAAAATTGCAGAGTGTAGTGACAAAAGATTTAGCCTGGTGCATTCTAATCTTATATGACACCTGAACCTGGGTGTGGGATTTCTGTAACCCACTTTACTGTGTACAGTGCACGTACAGAAATCTGTACATATTTAACATATACAACTGGATGAATTTGGAGGGAAGTATATATTCGTGAAACCATTACCACAGTCTATGCCATAAGCTACGTACGTGATTTATGAGAGGGTTACAAACAAATATGAATTTATATCAGGGAAATTCTAGAATCACTTTTCTACTTCATGTAGACTATGATAATCCTGAATAAGAATTTTAAATATTCAGATCACCAGGAAAAATGGCCCTGTTAAGTTTTTTAGCCAAGTTCCTAGATAGAAGCAGAATATTTTTAAATTGCACATAGAGCAAATACTTGGTAGAATAACAGACTTCAAGAAATACACCAGTGTGGAGCGCCTGGGGGGCTTAGTAAGCTAAATGTCTGACTCTTGGTTTTGGCTCAGGTCATGATCTCAGGGTCCTGAGATTGAACCCCAAATGGAGCCCTGCATTGGCCTCTGCACTCAGCAGGGAGTCTGCTTGTCCCTTTCCCTGTTCCACCCCCATGCACGTGCACTCTCTCATAAAGAAAGAAAGAAAGAAAGAAAGAAAGAAAGAGAGAGAGAGAGAGAGAGAGAGAGAGAGAGAGAGAGAGAAAGAAAGAAAGAAAGAAAGAAAGAAAGAAAGAAAGAAAGAAAGGAAGGAAGAAAGAAAGAAAATCTTTAAACAAATGAAAGAAGAAAGAAACACACCAATGTAAAAAGTGACTATGCCTCCCCTTTTTCTATACCCTCACCCCCAGCATCACAGAGGTGAGCACTGTTGGCAGAGAATTTAAGCATCTTAATTAAACATATTCACGGTAAAATAAGGAAATAGCTATTTATTTCTAAATCAGTTTAAATAGCCAAAATATACATTGTACATTACTATTATCTTAGCCTCATAATGTTTGCTAGTTTTGAGATCTTCATCAACAGTGGGTCTCTCTCCTTTATTCTATGGCAAAATGTAGAACAGAAAAACGTATTAAAACCAGCTTAAGGGGCGCCTGGGTGGCTCAGTCGTTAAGCGTTGGCCTTTGGCTCAGGTCATGGTCCCAGGGTCCTGGGATCGAGCCCCGCATCGGGCTCCCTGCTCAGCGGGAAGCCTGCTTCTTCCTCTCCCACTCCCCCTGCTTGTGTTCCCTCTCGCTGTGTCTCTCTCTGTCAAATGAATAAATAGAATCTTTATAAATAAATAAATAAATAAATAAATAAATAAATAAATAAAACCAGCTTAAGTCAGAACCTTAAGTCAGATCAGTCATTCTTTACCAGATAATTTATCTCAGGAATTAGGAATGAATGGGAAAATTGACCTTATTTTTTAAATTGTCTTTTCAAGCAGTTACTGTTTTCCATTTTCTCCCCCTTTGTAAAGAATGAAGAAAATGCCCTAAGACTAAGATTAGGTCACTGGGACTTAGCATCTGCTCTGGTCCTGAGATGAAGGCCTTGATGCAGTGAGGAGAAAGGGATCTAGAAGCTTCATTGCTGTGGCTCTGGAGTCTGTCTGGCACCACTGGACTGTGGTGGGTGCATATTACAAAGTTTTAGTATGCAGAGCGCTTTGATGTACACATCTCGCATTTTTTTATTAATCCCCAATTCTGGATGCTCATTTTAAGGCATTTTTTCCTTAATTGTTCTCATTTCAACCAAGATTTATAGATGCAAAGGTAATTTTGCAGAACTACTTGAAATTTTAGAATGGCAACAAGAAAGGTATTTCGATGCAGCTTGGCTTTGGGCTGGGTTATATCAGGGAATTGTGTGGTTTTTAGCCTGACTGTGAGATAAAAGTGAGTTAATTCATTTAGTTATATATTTTTTATATTACTGATGCTTCCCCTTGACATGCCAATTAGATTTAAAAGTATTATTTACTACTCCTAGTGTTGATTGCTGCACTGATGTGTCCAGCTAAGAGGGCTTTCTGTAATTTATCATTGGCCAGATAATCTAAGCAAGGCTGTCCATTTGGTGAGCCACTGAGAAAAGCTGACATTTTCCAGGTGACGGGCCCATGCACCATTCCCTTGTGTTTGGTTTTTAGAAAATACTTGGTCACATTTCAGGGAGACTGGAGGCAGAATGGACTTCTGAAGTCATGTATTCCAGCCTCCCACACAAGGCGAAAGTCCTTTCTATGTTCCTGATAGTCATCCAGCTTTTGCTGGAACCAGGCTCAACAAATACATTTGTCTGTATTCTAAAGAACTGTTCTGATTAAGGCAAAAACTTTTGTGACATACAGGAGGAAAGGAAGTGGGGGGAAAAATGAATAACTTTGAATACCTATCATTTGTTCAACCCTGGACACGTTTCCTTCAGAACAACCTGTGAAGTAGGCTTTATAATCCTATTTTACATATGAAGAAACGAAGGCACAGAGTGGTTAAATAATTTGCCCAAGGTCACCTAATCAGTAGGGGTTGGAGTTGAGATTCAAGCCAAGGTGAGCTCAATTCCAGAGCTCTTCTCTTCTCACTACACCTAAAACTCTCCTCTAAAAAGAAGCAGGGAACTAGCTCTGACCCCGACTGCTTTCTTGCTTGCTTTAAGTTTACTTGAAGTCACTTGTTAGCTATAATTTGTGAAGAGTTCAGAAGAGTGCTGGGTTGAATTTATTTACTGTCTTGTAGGGGCTTGAACAACTTTGGTAGGAGCTTGGCAAATTGATGGAAAGTTTACTTGCAGAATCAGCTCCAAAGAACTCTGATCTGTGAACTTGTTTCCTCATTTGTAAAGTGCAGATAATTATACCGACTTCTTCAAGTTATTGTGAAGATTGGATGAGAAAACCTGTAAAGACCTTGCAGAGTGGAGGGTACCTAGGAGGCACATATGGGAAAAAATGGATTTGTTTCCTATTACTCTGTATCTATATTTTTCCAGCTTTATTGAGATATTATCAACATATGATATATGTAAGTGTAAGGTATACAACATGATGATTTGATACATTTATATAGTAAAATGATTACCACAATAATGTCAGTTAACACCTCCCTCCCCTGATATAATGACCTTTTTTTTTTAATGGTGATAATATTTGAGATCTACTCTCTTAACAACTTTGAAGTACATAATACAGTATTGTTAATTATAGTCATCATGCTGTACATTAGATCTTCAGAACTTACTCATCTTATGGCTTGAAATTTGTCTCCTTTTACGAACAGCTCCCCATTTCCCCCATCCCCCAGCCCCTGGCCACCACCATTCTACTCTGTTCTATGAGTTAGGCTTTTTTAGATTCCACATATAAGTGAGGACATACAATATTTGTCTTTGTCTGACTTATTTCTCTTTACATAATGCCCTCAAGATCAAGGAGGATTATTATTATTATTTCTCACTATTGCTGTCACTATTATTTGCTGATAACAATGGCTAGGATTATTAATTTATTTATTTTTAGACAGGGAGAGAGAGGCAGAGGCAGAGGGAGAGAGAGAATCCCAAGCAGACTCCCTGCTAAGCACAGAGCCGAAGAGGGGCTCGATCTCACAACCCTGAGATCATGACTTGAGCCGAAATCAAGAGTCTAACGCCTAACCAGCTGAGCCACCCATAGGATTTATTTTTAGAGAGCAAAACTAAATTTCACTAATTGCTATTCAAAAATTTTACTGTCATCTTGAGCCTTTATAATAATCAGATCCTACAGACTCACAGATCTTCTACTAAAGGATAAAAAAAAAACTTTAAAGATAGACAGCACACTCTATTACATGTAAGCATGGTAGTGCTCCATTCAGCTTGCTGATCACACCTTGTAAGAAGTTGAAGTTTCTCTCAGATAGAGCCGGAGCAGATGGTTTGGGTTTGTGGGGGATGTTCTTCTTTTTCTTTACTTAGTGTTCATCTTTACTTAGTGTTCAGTATTTTAAGAGATAATGTATATTACTATATGATTACATCTCAATTTTTTAAAAAAGAGATAATATATATTGTCACATAAAATAACTGTTCAAACGATGTTTTAATACCAAGAGTCACAATTTAATTCAATTAGAACTGGGAATTTAAAGTAGAATTATGATTCACTTAAAATTTCCCTCTTGGTTCTTATATTACAACAGCTGACGAAAGGAAGGGAACACAGTGGGGGAAGGGAACAGAGTTTGTGCCTCACGAGGTGGAAAGCCTGAAACATTCTGGACCCTAGAATAACAAGGAAAAAACCAAGCTGTCATATCTCCTAAGTGCACTTTTGTGTATTCAGATATTAAAGAGAATTTTAAAAAGAAAATATAATAATATTTGAGTAAAATGCAGATGTGTCAGTCTAGGTAAATAATTACAAAAATTCCCAGTTTCTTTTTAAGTTAGATTTCCTAATTTAATTTATCACTGGAAATTTAAGTACAAGAGCTTTGATAAAACAGGTAACAATGGTCTGTGTGTATATGTACAGAAAGAAATTTAATTAAAGTTGATGTTTTAATTTTCTCCACATTTTCTGGTTACTTGATTCAGATGCGGATGGCAGAAAAATCTAAGTCGAAAGACCACTTTTGAAGTTTCTTAACATACTAAAGAATCTGCCAAGATGTTGAAAGAGACTTCAGGAAATACCAGTCAAGAACACTGTATATAGTATGATACCATTTTTATTAAAACAGAAACAACAAAGGTGGGAAAGTGCATGATATATAAATGGGGAAAACGTCTTAAATGGTATATGCCAAATTGAGCGAGAAGACTGGGAATTTCTACATTCTACATCTTTGTAGTACTTGGTTTGGTTTTTCTTTGTTTTACAATGAATACGTGTTACTTTTTTCACTTAAAGAAGCATTTATTTCATCTTTTTGCTATGCAATGCGTTGCTCATAAATTATTCCAGACAGAGGAACCTTTCTTACCTGTTTTTTTTTTTTTTAGTAGATTTAAAGCAGTTTTGGTAAATGTCTTTTGACTATTCCATTATCTCATAACTATTTCCCCGATGCTGTTTTAAGCCCAGTTTCTCAGTAGAAAGCTCACCATCATACCCATGAATGTGCATGCTTAATAATAATTGCCATTACTTATTTGAGCAATCACTATGTCCCAGATCATCTTCTAGGCACTTGATATATATGAACCCATTTAATCCTTATTATAACCCTATTAGTAGCTACAGTTTACAAATGAAGAAATGAAGCAGGGAGAGTTTAAGAGACTTTCCTGATGAGCAGACTCTGTGCACGTATACTGCATAGAAATAGTACTCTCTGCACTTGCGTAACATTGTTATGTTCCCTCTTAATTGTCTCTTCTCAAAGCAGAATTAGCCCAGTTTCCATTTCCATTCTTTCATTTAGGAAGTACCACTTGAAGATAGGCTGTGTTCCTGTGTTAGGGAGGGATCCGTGGATGGATAACACCTAATTTGTTCCCACAAAGGGCTTACAGTCTAGTTTGAGAAATGGGACACATAAGGTGGCCATCAGTAAAGACATGGAAAGCTCTGCGATGGTTCACGATGAGGCTCCAGTGAGAAATATGGACTGGTTGTGGAGCTCAGGGTAGACTCTGGGGGAAGTAGGGTGGGTAGGCTCTGGTTAAGCCAGTATGAGCAGACTTCCTCCAAAATGCAACTCTCCATCCAATTTCAGCAAGAAGGATGAGAAAGCTACTTGTATGTAGCTACCTCTCCAGTATTCTCTGATACTAACAATTTAGTGGCCACAAAACAGTGCCATTTTCTCAGCATATTTCTTTTTTGAATAGAAAAATGCCAGAGGCTTGAGGATAGTCATTATTATCCCAAGGCTATTTCTGCTTTGAATAAAAAAAAAAAGAAAGAAAATGTGACCCACAGCTATTTTCCTGAATGTGTCCTCAGGGATTTAAACCGTTTGGTTACATATGTTTTCAAGACAGAGGCAAGGATGCCGTAGTATGGGAGCTAAGATAGAGAGAGGAACGTGTGCTTGGGCCAGTGAATAGACTAATGTGAGCAGGGGACTCTAGAACAGGGGTCAGCGAACTTTTTCTGTATAGGGTGCGATGGTAAATACTGCAGGCTTTTGGGGCCTGCAGCACAGGGGTCAGTTTCCCTGGTACACCTCTGCAACTCTGCTGTGATGACATGAAGGCAGCCACAGAGGACGCGGGGAAGGACTGTGCGTGGCTGTGTCCAGTAGCACCACCTTTACAGAAACAAGGAGCCGGCCGGGGTTTACCGACCTCCTCTGGAAGAAAAGTTAAAAAGAATGGCAGGACCTTTGACCCCAGACTCAGAATCTTTTATTTTATTTCCTTGGTGCCAGAGGATGTCAAGCCTTATCATTTTTCTTGCCCTGGAGGCCCCCAGTTCATGCAATAATGTGCCCCTTTGGTCATCAGATTTCCTCCAAGCTATCATACTGATTTGCTGAGAGCACTAACAGTCTTCCTCAAGCAGGTGCTGACAAATAATGCAGTCAGTTTTGCTCTCCAGCACCTTAAGAGTTTGCATTTGTGCACCTTTGTCATTTGGGCAAAGAGGGAAATAGCTATTGGTTCTTAGTGTTATGAGACTAATAAGGATGGTCTCCATTGTAAGGGACGATGGGACAAGCTACTTAGGGGGAAATATGTGCAAGTCCATATTACTATTAAGTGATTTGCAAGACCCAGGCCTTGTAGATTTGATCATAACCTGAGAAATATTGGCAGACTAGACTAGTGTGTCAGGGGAGAATTCTGCTCATACACACAGGAATGTTTTGAATGCTGCTGAGAACTTAGTAAATAGGGTTGCCGGGCTGAGCAAATAAGGATCCAGGGCACTCACTTAAAATCGCATTTCAGATAAGCAACAAAAAATATTTTAGGATAAGTGGGTGTTCTGCTCGACATTAGGGACCTATTTATACTAAAAAATTATCTGTTGTTTATCTGAAATTCAAACCTGTCTGAGCCTCCTATATTTTATCTGGCCATCCTAAATGGGAAGATAGGTGAGTAAGTAGTTTTTTGCACTATTGTATTATTATGTCGGTTGATTAGCTATCCTTCCCCAAGGTTGTTCTTATTTTTATTTTTTAATTTTTTTTGGTCATCGGTGGGGGGAGTCTAATGACAGTCAAAACTCATTAATTCCAACCTCACTGATAGAGAATTTTGATTATTCAAGGACTGTGCTAAAGTGCACTTTATTCTCTTCATGAATTTATTCAGCCTATTTATCATTGGTAGTACAAACAAAACTGAAAGAACTGTTTCCTACCCATAGTGTAACAAGTACAGTGTGATCAGCGGCTACAGTTACTTAGATTGTGCTTCTCATTTAACAATCAGAGATCATTCTGTCATTCGGTAAGCAAGACCAGACTTTACCAGGCACAGCCAGGTGCAACCACCTCGGTCCCCATGGCCCCCCCGGCACCCCATCTATCCACATACACAGTGTGTGCCTGCCATGCTCTCCTTATGTTCCTCGTGCTTTCTAGAACCTCCCACAATGCTCGCTACTTATGAGGCACCCTATAAATGTTTTTTAGGTGAATTAATGGGTGAGTGCTATCTGCAGATGTTAAAACAAACTGTCACCGTTGCTAAACATCTTACATTAAATTAAAAAAAAATTATTTGAGGTACTCTTTCCCTTGTTCCAAGTTGTAGTACATAGAGGGAATTTTTGGTAAAGTTGGTTTTGTTGCACAATGGCCTTTGAGAAGCTAATCCCGAAAACAGATTGAAATTCCAAAAGTGTTCTATGAGGAGGGAGGGGGAGGTTCTTATAAATTCACCATGAGCAGCACCCCTGTGAGTTTCTTTTGTGGTGGAAGGAGGGGTGTCAACACTATCAGGCTGCTAATGATATTAACAAGGTTCAGCCTGCAGTCTTCCTTACTTGTCCCCATTTGCCCTGATCATGTGCCCCCACACACACACAGGTGCACACATGCATATACTTAAGTAAATCCCCATATATCATCCACATAAATGGAAGGGGTTCTTCTGACTGGATATCAGTATGGTTGTCACCCATAAATAATACATTAATGATCTAAATAAATATGTAGATATTTACATTCTAAACCACTATTGTGGTCCTTAAGGACCACTATATACAAGCCATCTGAAAGAGCTTGAGAACCCAGTGAAGTCCGGACCAGTGTTGAGGGAATTAAACATGAGTGGTTTATATGTGAAAAGGGTACCACCACCATTTCTATCGCCTGGTACCGGTCAGCATCTTAGTCTTGAAAACATACTCAGATGAGGCTTGGTCTGTTTCCACCTGTGGCTTTATTCTTCTCTATTTCTGCTAGCAGAGAAAAAGGATGAATGGGAACCGGGAAGTTAAGAATGAAATCTCCCTCTGTCCCTAATCCTACCCAAATCGCGGGAGTATTTTTCTTAGCAATGGAGGGAATTCGGAGGTGCACTGAATACAGGTCAGCAGCGAAACAGAGCGTTGCCTGTGATCCTTTCTTCTAAGAGAGTGGGGCCATGGTCTGACTATTCCCTTCTGTTCTCCCTTCTCTCGCAGCACCCTGGAAGGGTATTATGTGGACGATGCCCTGCAGGGCCAGGGAGTGTACACTTACGAGGACGGGGGCGTTCTCCAGGGCACATATGTAGACGGAGAGCTGAATGGGCCCGCCCAGGAGTATGACACGGATGGGAGATTGATCTTCAAGGGGCAGTACAAGGATAACATTCGGCATGGAGTCTGCTGGATATACTACCCAGTAAGCCTGGTGACTGTTCATTTTGCTGGAACGTAACATGGGTTAAGCCAGTGCTTTGGCTCCTGGCAATAAAGAGTAAAGTGTAGCCTCTATGTTAGAAAATGTAAAGCTGTGAAACTTGAGAGAGTCACAGGAGCTGAAGCCACCAGCTTCCGAGGTGTGCCCCTCGCTGCTACTCACTATCCTCTTAGATTGTTTATATTTATTTTCTTTTATTGTTATGTTAATCACCATATATTACATCATTAGTTTTTGGTGCAGTGTTCCATGATTCATTGTTTGTTCATAACACCCAGTGCTCCATGCAGAACGTGCCCTCCTCAATACCCATCACCAGGATAACCCATCCCCCTCCCCCCCTCCCCTCTAGAACCCTCAGTTTGTTTTTCAGAGTCCATCATCTCTCATGGTTCGTCTCCCCCTCTGACATACTCCCCTTTTCTTCCTCTCCTGTTATCTTCTTCTTTTTCTTTTTTCTTAAAATATGTTGCATTATTTGTTTCAGAAGTACAGATCTCTGATTCAACAGTCTTGCACAATTCACAGCGCTCACCGTAGCACATACCCTCCCCAATGTCTATCACCCAGCCACCCCATCCCTCCCACCCCCAACCACTCCAGTAACACTCAGTTTGTTTCCTGAGATTAAGAATTCCTCATATCAGTGAGGTCATGTGATACATGTCTTTCTCTGATTGACTTATTTCACTCAGCATAACACCCTCCAGTTCCAACCACGTCGTTGCAAATGGCAAGATCTCATTCCTTTTGATGGCTGCATAATATTCCATTGTGTATATATACCACATCTTCTTTATCCATTCATCTGTCAATGGGCATCTTGGCTCTTTCCACAGTTTGGCTATTGTGGACATTGCTGCTATAAACATTGGGGTACACGTACCCCTATCCTCTTAGATTGTTGATCCTCACAGCTACTATTCATTCCTCCTCGGTGTTGTTTTGGAAAGGAATGGATAGTCATGATTCAAACAAATTGGGACAAAATGGCTTTATTGTAACACTAATAAAGACAAAAATATATGCTTTTTAAAAATATTATTTTGGGGGGCACCAGGGTGGCTCAGTCATTAAGCGTCTGCCTTCGGCTCCGGTCATGGTCCCAGGGTCCTGAGATCGAGTCCCGCATCGGGCTCCCTGCTCTGCGGGAAGCCTGCTTCTCCCTCTGCCTGCCGCTCCCCCTGCTTGTGCTCTCTCTCTCTTTCTCAAAAAAATAAATAAAATCTTAAATATATATATATTCTTTTGGTATATAGAGAGAGAGATGGTGGAATATTCCACTGTGTTGCTATTAATTTTATTCTGGTTCTCATACAGGAGAACTGATCCAACAATCTCCCATCTTTTGGGACTTACTGCACTGTTATTACTTGATTTTACAACCCTATTCCCTACTTTATAAGTGATTGATGGCTTATGTTGCTTAAATTAAGGTAATTAAAATTAACTTGCCTTTGAGTATTTGATAACATTTTCCAATATTTCTGGACTTTACTAGAGCAAATGATGTGGCAGAACCCATTGGCTTGGGAATTAATGCTCTAATTGTTGTTTGCATTTCAAATATCCCATCTGTTATTAGTGAATTTTCAGAAAATATGTCAGAAAATAGACCTTAGAAAATATTTTATCTACTATTTTATTTTGTCCAGGGCACCTAGCTCATTGTGTCAGTAAAGCATGCAGCTCTTGATCTTGGGGTCATGAGTTTGAGCCCCGTGTTGGATATAGAGCTTACTTAAAAAAAAAAAAACAACTAAAAATAATAATAGTAATATTTTATTTTGTCCAGAGCTTAAGTCAAAATACAAGACAATTTTTCTTAACTCTGAACCCTATTTTCTTATGATTAAAAAAATGTTAATAAAAACAAATGATCTATTACGTGTGTAATAAGAAAAGTGGCCCCAGCTAAATCTACTTACACATTATTGTTCTTTAAAAACAAGCTATACTCTAGGAACAGGGCTTAAGGAAAGAATACTGTAAAACATTTTTTGAATAATTACCAAAGCAATTACATATGTTCTTGGTAGGCTCTGTGATAGATTAGGAGTCCTTTGGGTACCTGCCTGTAAGGCAGGCAGGAAGAGGGACGTCGTGGAGGTACTTACCAGCTTAGGAAGACAGAGACTTGCTGCCTCACGAGTAGGCCCGGTGAGCATCTTGCTGCCTGGGACCGGGGATCTGCTGGCATGACAGTGAATCATGAAGTCAGAGAAAGTGGAGCTCTCGGCGGGAGCCTGGGTATAGGAAAGAGCCCTCCTCCTCCCTCATCTTACTTGTGACTCTAATCAATTAAAGTCTCTAGAGGAGATCAAAGATGCACCAAGGTGAATGGATCCATTTCACTCAGTGTAGTTGCATCTTGACACCTAAATGGTGCGCCTACATTTTAGTCTTTGGTGTTCATTATTATCTTATTAAATGCCAAGAGAAGACTCTGCCTTAGGAAAGAAGCACTTGGGTGTTATGAGCTTCCAAAATTAACTTGGGATAACACTTGCTTTATATATGGTATCTGTTGGCAGTTGAGGGGGCTGATCACACCCCTCTTCTCTCTGGATTCAGAATCAACTAAGACACCTATGTCTTCAGGTGTCAGAGATCAAGATGGTTATATTACAACAGCAGTGGGGGATTGGAGATGTGATGTGGACCCAAAGTCAAAATGGGCTTCTATTCTTTCCCCGTCTGAACTAAACAGTTGGATCAGCGGCAGATAGAGCTCTAGAAAGTTGCAGGTCGCCCCCCGGAGGAGTAGGGCCTGCCTGGGGAGCTTCCCCAAGGAAAGAACGGTACAGGAGGAGGCAACAGGTGCATCCTGCGGGGACAGCGTGAGTGAAAATGTCGCAGGACCTCTGGGAGCAGCAGGCTTTATCCTGCTAACCCCCACCCAATAAAGAGATGGGTGTCAGTGGGTGTCAGACTCTGCCTTCTCACTAATCAAATGAATGATTCCTTCTCCCATGAAGAGGAGCCACCGAGCAGAGGAGAGAAGGTAGCAGCTTCCTCCCCGACACTGCCTGACACAGCAGACAAGGACGTTTTTGTGATACGGAGTCAAAGCAGGAACAAGAGGAGGGAAAATAATGATTCGCCTTATACTATTTATAAGCTTACTCTCAAGACAGCTTATTTCTTTCAGAATGATGTCACCTGGGTGGCTCAGTCAGTTAAATGTCTGCCTTCCACTCAGGTCATGATCCCGGGGTCCTGGGATCGAGTCCCGCATCCGACTCCTTGCTGGGCAGGAAACCTGCTTCTCCCTCTCCTCCCCGCTTATGCTCTCTCTCACTATCTCTGTCTCTCTCTCACAAATAAATAAATAATCTTTAAAAAAAATGTATACCTCCTTTTGGAAATAAAAGAAGAAACTCTGCTTTATCATACTAGACAAATAGATTCATCGCCTCCCTGACCAAAAGTTTAAAGTACTTAAGGAAAAAAAAAATGTGAGAGCCTAGAAAGACAGAATTCTGGACAAATAAGTCGAGACATTGGCTCACATTAGTTACGGCATGTTAGACACGCAAATGCTCTAACGCCCTTCAGCTCAGTAATCACCACTGAAAGCCTGAAGGCAGATCTTGCAGAAAGTATCATCCCCATTTATGCTGGCTTATTAAGAATTAACTCTGGGAGGAGAAAGAGCAAGCATATAACTCTAAGGCACTTTCTATGCCTTAAAAATGCTGCCAAGTATTTTTCTCTCTATGAAAGTGCTATGGTTCGTTTTTAAATTTATAACCTTTTTTCCTCCAAAGAGCAATTAGGCTACGGAAAGCTGTAGAAATCAGGTACCTGATGTTATTTATTCCTGCTGTCTCTCAGTAAGCAGCATTTGAGATCACTCAGAAGTCATCCTACACCACTGACTTTGAGTAGCTGTTTCTAGAACCTTTGATTTGGAGAAATAACCAAGCTTTTAAAAGATGTCATGGCATTAGTATTGTTGTATTGAACCCACATGGGTCTCAGACTTTCAGTTCAGGAAACGTCGCTTGCACCCTAGATTCAGTTATTTTTTGATTATTTATTAGATTATTTTTTGGTATCCCAGTTCAATTCAAAAGTCATTTATGGATCACCTACCATGTCCCCAGCACTTACCAGGATACAGAATTCTATCAGAGCCTCTGCCCTAAAATATTTAATGACCTTTAGGAATGAAAGCAAGTGACAGTTAAGCAGGAAGTACAGCTGGCTTCGCTCCTGGAAGGAGACAGAAGGGAGCGGTAAATAAAAGTGGGAAGAAAGAGATGATGGGGAAGGGAATAGGATTTAGTTGATTTTTTTTTTCACTTTTCCTTGTAATGCCATAAAAAGTGACGGTGTGGGATTCTTAGAAAGGCAGTATCCACAAGTCCCTTCTGTTTATCTCCTAGAACATGCAGACAACTCTCTTTACTCATGTACACTAAATTAATTCTTGAATACATTTGAACTAAAGATTTTCTTAGTAGACCAGAAATCCAAAATCCCACATGGAGAATAAGTGAGATGGTATGAATAGCGGGTAAAACCATCTTGCTATAGATCCTCATCACATTGGATATGGGCCCACAGTTTAACACATAGTTACATTTCCTTTAAATGTTTGTAACTAATATTACAAATACAATGCATTTGCTTCTTAGATAACGAACCAAGATAGAGTAACTTGTCAGGATTATAAAGTGCGGCTCAGTCTCTGACTCCCTAAATCAGGCTTCTGTACTTCTATGTGTGTCTAACTTCTAGCAGTTTATTTGTATGGGGCTGCATGGGGAGGTATGCATCATGTTTTTTCTCACGTGAAAGCTTTGAGTTCAACTGTTAATGTTAGCGCTATCAATGATGGGAGCACGCAAGAAAAATCCCTTGAAGTCGCGTCATACGGATAAATACTACATATAATATTTTCTGGCTTTTGGTTTCTCCCATCAGGATGGAGGCAGCCTTGTGGGAGAAGTAAATGAAGATGGGGAGCTGACTGGAGAGAAGATAGCCTATGTGTACCCTGATGAGAGGACAGCACTTTATGGAAAATTCATTGATGGAGAGATGATAGAGGGAAAACTGGCTACCCTTATGTCCACTGAAGAAGGAAGGCCTCACTTTGAGCTGATGCCGGGAAGTAAGTCGGATCTGTTTCAGATGGGCTGCTCCAATTCCAAAGCAGGTTGTTAGGGCATATTTGAGAGAAATTAATTTGTCTAGTCCACTTGAATCGTGTAATAATAATCAGCCTTGCTGCATAACAGACATGTCCTCAAATATAAGTCTGCTGACGAGCTGTATTCCAGCTGGGTCAGGCTGGGCTGGGCTGGACATGGCTGGACTTGAGGCTTCTTGTCTTATTATGCCTTATATGTCTTAATTCTGGGGCCCAGTCTGAAAGGACTGTGGTGCCCTGGGTCAAGATTTTCCCAAGTGGGTCCCAAGAAGCCAGAGCATGAGTAGACACCTGTGCTGCTTCTGAAAGCTTAGCTTGAAATGGTCATGATGTCACTTTCAGCCACTTTTCATTGGTCAAAGCAGATCGCACAGCCAAACCAAATATCAGTGAGATGGGGAAATAGATACCATGCATTTCAATAGCAGGTGCTAAAAAGTCGCATGATAAAGGCATAGCTATATATTCAAATACAGGGAAGAAGTGAAGAAATGACAGCAGTAATTTGATGCATCTCAAAAGGTTAGATCTCAGAAAAAACTGAAATACAGTTTAATGATATTGAAGAATCAAATTAGGTAGATCTCCAGGTTGGTACAAATTGTAAAACTGATTCAGCCTGACCTCTGATTGGGAAAGATAAATGCATGTTGGCAACCCCTGCCTTCTTCAGAGCCCAGCATCTTCACAGGGTACATACTGGATACATGAGTGAGCCCAGTGGAATCCATATTAGAAAAAAAATCCTTTATCCTTTTAGAAGTACAGTATGGCATACTAAGCATTTTTTTTTCTGAGTATAAAATTATTTATTAGGGGCACCTGGGTGGCTCAGTCGTTACGCGTCTGGCTTCAGCTCAGGTCATGATCCCAGGGTCCTGGGATCCAGCCCCCATTGGGCTCCCTGCTCGGCGGGAAGCCTGCTTCTCCCTCTCCCACTGCCCCTGCTTGTGTTGCCTCTCTCGCTGTCTCTCTCTCTCTCTGTCAAATAAATAAATAAAATCTTGAAAATAAATAAATAAATAATTTATTGTAGAAAGTCTGGAAAAAAACAAGGAAAAAAAACCAAGATTTTGTATTTCGGGTAGCGTAACAAACGAAATCTGTTTAAATTGGTCTCATTCCTTGAAAGCAATATATGCATGTATGTCCCATCTAAGTTAGGTTATACGGAGAAAAAAAGTAGAGAAGATAATAAATCTACGCTAAGTAGTCCTAAATAATATTTAGCTGTTTGTGATCTGAAGGAGAATCTCCAGAGGAGAATGTCCAAAACTAGGAAAGCTAGCATTTACACTTAGATCCAACTTGGTTGTTTTAAATGTCTCAGTTTTTGTTTTTTTAAGTTAAAAATTGAGGCGGCCTAAATGCAATGTGGGATTTTGGACTGGATCCTGGAATGGAAAGAAGGCATTAGTGGAAAAACTGGTAAAATCTGAATAAAGTTTGAAGTTTAGTTAATAGTAACGTATCTATGTTGGTTTCTTAATTTTGACAAACATACCATGTAACATAAGAAGTTACCATTACAAGAAACCGTGAGGAGTATTGGGGTGCTCTGTACTATCTTTGCAACTTTTTTTTTAAGATTTTATTTATTTATTTGACAGAGAGAGACACAGCGAGAGAGGGAACACAAGCAGGGGAAGTGGGAGAGGGAGAAGCAGACTTCCCGCTGAACAGGGAGCCCGATGCGGGGCTCGATCCCAGGACCCCGGGATCATGACCTGAGCCAAAGGCAGACGCTTAATGACTGAGCCACCCAGGCGCCTCTATCTTTGCAACTTTTCTGTTAATTTAAAATCATTCCAAAATGAAAAGTTTTAAGTGAAACAGTCATCTTTACACTTCTGATTCTATTCTCTGTGCTCTTCACATATGTTCTGAACGGAGACAGTGCTACCGTGTTTAGAAGTGAGGGGCCCCGGGCCAGGGGAGGATCCCAGTGGGTGATGCCCATTTTAAAACTTAAGAAGTAGCAGCATGTTTTAGTGGCAAGAGCCGCGTGAACTTGAGAGTCACTTGATTTGGGTTTCAGCTTCAACGTTTACCGTAGTATGGTCTTGGGCAAGTTATTTATCCCTTCGGAACCTATTTCTTCATTATAAAACACAGATATTGGCACCTACTATACAACAGCATAAGGGAAGTTATTGTTCTCTTTACATTCTTCTTGGTGTGAGTAAGCAACAGATTTTGGGAAGCAAGGGTGATAATTCTCAAAGGGTTATTTTTCTTAGACTTCCTGGTTGTGGGGCACCTGGGTGACTCAGTCAGTTAAGCATCTGCCTTCAGCTCAGGTCATGATCCCAGGGTCATGGGATCGAGTCCCACATTGGGCTCCCTGCTCTGTGGGGGAGTCTGCTTCCCCCTCTTCCTCTGCCGTCTCCCCCACCCCTCCTCATGCTCTCTCTTACTATCTCTCTCTCTCCCTCAAATAAATAACTGAGATCTTAAAAAAAAAAAAAAAAAAGAACTCCTGCTTGTAAATAACAAACACTCTCTTCACTTTAGCTTAAGACCACAAAAAAGGTGGGGAGAAGGCGCATGATTCTCGGTAAGATTCTGGTAGGCCTGTTAATTTGAGGACATGTTGAGCAGTTTGGGTTTCACAAGCGTCGGGGAAGCATGGCCGCTTCGGGTGCCTGGGAGGGACACGGGCCTTGGTTGTTGGGCACTTCTCGCCTACCCCCCCAGGCCCTCGCAGTTCTAGTGAGTGAGCTGTGGACCAGGTCTGACGGGGCCCTGCCACCATCTGGTCCGGTGTGGGGAGAAGAAGGAAAACGGAAGGCAGGTATCCCAACCTGCCCCTCGCTGACCTCTCCCCACACCCTTTCTCCTCATGCTTCTGTAGCCGCAAACTGCTGCTAGCTATCCACTCCTGCACGCTGATTTCCCTGTCAGGGCTCAGGCTGGACTTTCTTCTTGCCTCATCTCTTCCTCTCTCCGCAGAGGAACTCCTTTCTCTGGTAATTCCTGTGCTGTCTTTAAGGCTTAGAATTCATGTCTGTCAAGGAAATGAATGAAATCTGGTCTGGCATAGTATAAATTACAGAGGAGAGGGGGATAAGTAAAGAGTGTGCTCCGTGTGCCGGGAGCATTGGCCCATTGGCCAGTGGGGGAAGAACAGGAAGGGACAGCGTGTGTCAGAAAAGATGGCGTCAGCTTCTTGAAGGCAGCCAGAGATGTCCCTCCTGTTTGCATCTGTACAGTCCCTAATGTGGGGCTTTCCATGTAGCTGGCCCGTGGTACTTTGGATGACAGGTTTAGTCTAAGGAGGGGAGGGGGAAGTTCAGAGGAGATTTTCTGCACAATAGAACAAGTATTTCACAGAAAATCTGGTTAGAAAGTGTGGGTTCTTTCTTTTTTCAGCTAACTTGCTTTAACGGATTGTGCGTTGGTCCATTACCAGTTTGCTCTCAGATGCATTTCTTGTCTTTCTCCTGCCCGGCTTTTATTGCAGGGGCCTTCTGCTCCTTGAAGGCCACATTGCCTAGGCCCTTGTGCGTTGGCTTCTGTCTGGGTTTGGCCACAGGGAGGCACTGGCCAGGGCCACGGAGAGGAAAAGCATCAGGAAGAAGCTCTCTCTCTGTGTCCAGCAGCATCTCCAGCAGGGGCCTGTCTTCTGACTCCATCTCCCACCAGGAAAGCCCCCCCGCATCCCAGCTTCCCTGGGCCAGTATACCCCAGCTTTAGAGCCCCAGGCACACCACCTCCACCTTTGTCCCTCTGGCTTAGGGTTATGTGGCTTCAGCTCCTGCCAGTCTCTAGGCTCCTCACTGACCCCTTCGGCTTCTCAGTTCCCTAAGTGAAATTCTCTCTTTGAAATATGCAAATGGTCTGTTTCCTAGCTAGACACTGACTGATCTGGATTGCTTTTTAACTTTTAGTTTGAGACACTGATTTGGGTTTTGTGATTGTACCAAACAAACAAGCAAAAACCAGAAGGAGGACCTGGTAACCGCTGAGGAATTGCTTAACGGGATGATTTGTGATGCGTTAGTGCCTAAAAGAATTTACTTTACAGGAATAAGCCCTTCGGTTCTAAAATGTGTTTCTTTGCTTATTCGGCATTAGAGCATCAGATGTCTTCATTGCGCTCTGGGAGGATTCTTGGTGGCTAATCCTTTGCAGAGAACCATTGTTAATTCTAGGACAGTTGTGTACCTTAGTTTCTGAATAAATTACTGATTGGTGTCTGAACCACCTTGATAGAAATAAGAAAACTTTGGTTTTTCTTTATCAAAAGCAGTTCTGTTCTTAATTCTGGTGAGGCGAAGGTTTATTTTTATTTTTATTTTTTTAAATTTTTTTATGGTTATGTTAATCACCATACATTACATCATTAGTTTGTGATGTGCAAAGGTTTATTTTTAGCGAAGGGGACAGTTGCTGGGGTTGGATGGTTGGAGTCCACAGCCTGTGTCTAGTAGGAAGAAAATCACAAGAAAATTTTAAAACCATCATCCAACCTGATCTGACCAGAGAGATCTCAAAATTTCATGACAAAGCAGGTTCTTGATTAAAAAATTTTAATTACACAAGCATTTTGTAAACCATTTGAATAAAGAAAATTCAAAGGCAAAAATGGGATTTTAAGAGATACATCTGATGGCTGTTCATTAAGACCTAAAAATAAAACTCAAAAGCAAATCTAAAAACTGTTCATTTATATTGGAGAATTTATTCTAGTCAGTGTAATTTGAATAACATTTTTCATTATTTAACTCCTGCTTTAAAAGCTCTCCCCTAACTCGGTAATCTCTAGATTGAGGTGTTCGCTTGCTTTTCAGGTTCGGTGTACCACTTTGATAAATCGACATCATCTTGCATTTCTACCAGTGTTCTTCTTCCAGATCCATATGAATCAGAGAGGTAACTTTTTTCCTTGTGGTTTGAACGGCATTGTTTATGGGAAGTTAAATAACCCTCATGGTGGGAACTAATCCTCCTTTGTAGCCCTCTGAGCAGAAGAAAATATTCGTATATTCTGAGGAAGAGTGTTTTTATGCTTATATCGCATCTGTCGCTGTGAGAGAGTTTCTCCACCCATAAAGCACAGAACGACCATGTGTCAGTCCCAGAAGGAAACTTCTACATATAGAGAGCCCAGTATGCCCTGCCCCAACGTCCCCTTTCTTGGGGCCCTGGTGCGGTTGATGCTGCAGCCACGTGCTGGCCTCTAGAGGAGCATTTTGTACTCCTTAAAGCTCTAGCCTGAGCAGGAACCAGAATGCCTCCTTTACTCAGCCCCGCCGAGGGGGTCTGGAACACAAGACAATTTCTTGATTCACGAAGGGAGAACAACAGTGAAAGAAAGACTGTAAGAAGCATAAGAAGCTTCCAGTGTACAAATGACAAGCTTCTGATTCTATAAGCTCACTCCCCAAGTGTCAAGTCCCGTTCCAGCCCATCTTCCCTAAACTCCAGCTCTCCGTTGTTGGTGTGGCTTTCCCTGGTACTCTGCCTGAGACTCTTATCCCCTAGCAACTGGCCTGTTGGTGAGGAAGAGAGCCATCTGCGGTTGGTTTTCTCTTTACCTTGCTCTTTGTAAGCGTGGCTTGCAAAAGCATAACTTCCACTCACTTTCTGTTCTATTCCCATCTGAAAATAGGCCTTTTCTGTGGCTGAACTGACAGGGCTCACACCACAATGTCACAGTGAATGAATGGCCTCTTTCTTGATGCAGAGCTCTGGTCCATTTACAAAGGGAAGGGCTCAGTGTCTTGGTAGCCCCGAAACACAGTAGCGCGATAGTCATATATATCGGTCTTTTTTGTTACTGTCGTTGTGATGAGGCTGTAGAAGGATGCCCTCAAAACTCGCAGTGGTTTATGAATGCACACATTTTATTTTACACTCGTGGTTCTGTAGGTTAGCTGAGGTTCAGTCACTTTTGACTGGGCTCCACTCAGCTCCCCTTCGCTCAGCTGGACGAGGCTGGACTCCAGATTGCAAGTTGGGCTCTTCTGGGCTCATGTCTGAATTCCAAGACTGAGACTAAGGGAGGAACAGCCCCCTGGGGCATCTTCTTCCTATGGAGATGAATGGAAATTCAAGGAGGCTGGCAGAAATTCGCCATGCCTCTTACCACCTGAGACCTGGCATGCAGTCCTCCTGCCCATGTTCAGGTAGCAAAGTAGATCCTACGGCCAAGCCCACAGGGATTGAGGCAAGGGTACATCTCGTATCCCCACTCTGAAGGAGGCACCGCAAGGTCACGTGGCTAAATAGTAGGACGTTTAATTCTACCACAGGGAAGGAGGAAAGAGTTGGAAGCAATAATTCAGTCCCCTAGTCTACAAAATAAGCCCCAAGATCCATGTAACAAAAACTAAAGATGACAGGTTCCACCAGAATCATTGAATCCCAGTGTCCAGAGAACTGAAATAGTTGTTGATGGGGTGTGTCCTCTCTTATTCAATCCAGTTCAGTAGTCATGAGTGCTGTTTTCCTGTAAATCCAGGGATTGGCAAACTCTTTCTGTAAAGAGCCACGTTGTCCGTATTTTAGGCTTTGTGGGTCTCTGTTGCAACTGCTCAGCTCTGCTTATGTCACCCCAAAGCAGCAACCGACAATACTAAATAAATAGGTGTGGCTGTGTTCCACAAAATTTTATTTACAAAAGGGTGCAGCGGCCGGATGTGGTCCTGGGGCCATAGTTACTAGACCCGTTATGAACTCTTTTGTTGGGAAGTGCTTACTGGATGTGTTTTTGTTAATTGTTTGTCACTCTTTCATGTGAAAGATTCATCTTGGGGCTTAATTAAAACAGTCTTTCCCTCCTATTTGGCATTGACAAACTTGGGTATAGCTTTAATTACTTTGGAAATGTTTTACTTATCCAGGAAGACAGTGAAAATATTCATTAGCTAAAAACATAAATTAAAAAAAAAAACCTTATATCAAACATTGCTTTATGAATACAGTGAAACTTTGAACAACACAGGGGTTAGGGCACCGACCCCTATCCTTACCCCATGCAGTTGAAAATCCACATGTAACTTTTAATTCCCCAAAAACTTAACTACTAAGATAAGAGTCTACTGTTGACTGGAAACCTCACCAATAACATAAACAGTTGATTAACGCGTATTTTGTATGTGATATGTGTTATACACTGTATTCTTACAATAAAGTCAGCTAGACAAAAGAAAATGTTATCGAGAAAATCATAAAGGGGGGTGCCTGTCCAGCTCAGTCAAGTGGAGGCTGCAACTCTTGATCTTGGGGTTGTGAGTTGGAGCCCCATATTGGGTGGAGAGATTACTTAAAAATAAAACCTTTAAAAAAAAAAAAGAAAGAAAAGAAAGTCATAAGGAAGAGAAAGGACATTTTCAGTACTGTAAAAAATCCGCATGTAAGTGGACCTGCACAGTTCACACCCATGTTGTTCAAGGGTCGACTCTATATAATAATCCCCATATCAGAGAGCAGATTTTAAACACCACTCTTAAAGATACATGAGTACAAGTTCTTCAGTTTTCAGTGCCAAATACTGTGGTTTAACTTCTCATCCTCCCTTCCTTCCTTCCTCCCTGGATTACTATGAACTGATGCTTCCGATTCATTAGCTATTCTGATATTTTGGTGTTTGATATAAAGAGTGACATATCCAACTAAAAGAACCATCATTTGGCCCTTTTTTCTATTTAGGGTTTATGTTGCTGAATCTCTCATTTCCAGTGCTGGAGAAGGACTATTTTCAAAGGTAGCGGTGGGACCTAATACTGTTATGTCTTTTTATAATGGAGTCCGGATTACACACCAAGAGGTGAGCGGGGTCTAAGTGGAGAATCAACTTGATTGGTTACAGGGCTTGGTTTCAAACACTCTTAATTTTCCTGTTAGCCCCTTTACTTTAGTATTCGCTAGAAATATGAAGGAATAAACAGTCTTTTTTTTGTAAAACTGATGGGATATTGTCTTACAGCAGTCTTCAGATTTCTATAGCAAAAATACCATACACTGGGGGCACCTGGGTGGCGCAGTCAGTTGAGTGTCTGCCTTCGGCTCAGGTCATGATCCCAGGGTCCTGGAATCGAGTCCCGCATCGGGGTCCCTGCTGTGTGTTGGGGGAGGGGGGTCTACTTCTCCCTCTCCCTCTGCCTGCCGCTCCCCCTGCTTGTGCTTTCTCTCTCTCTCTCTCTCTCAGTGTCCCTCTCTCTCAAATAAATAAAGTCTTTAAAAAAAAAAATACCGTATACTGGGTGGCCCATAAACAACAGAAATTTATTTCTCACAGTTCTGGAGGCTGGACGCCCAACTTCAGCATGTCAGCAGATTTGGTGTCTGGTCAGAAACCACTTCCTGGTTCATAAATGGCTCTTTTCTCTCATTGCAGCTTCACATGGTGGGAGGGACAGGGGAACTCTCTGGGGTCTCTTTTAAGTTTCACAGCTACTTTATAGAAAGTGGGATGGCGCCCGTCCAGGAGACAGCAGTTGCTTTGTACCGTACTACACCCAGTGTCTGAAAAATTGAGACCTAACTGGATTCGGTCAATAATTAATTTATGATCTTGCACAGGCTACTTTATGGGAAGGCTCCCTACTTCTGTTTGTGCAAAAGTCATACAGTAGCCTACATCCAGCCAGGAAGGGTTCTATTGCCCAAAAAGCTGAAAATAAAAAGTTAAAGAATAATCAATCACCTCTTGCCTTTAAAATACAATCTTTGATCGGGCGCCTGGGTGGCTCAGTCGTTAAGCGTCTGCCTTCGGCTCAGGTCATGGTCCCAGGGTCCTGGGATCAGGTCCCGCATCAGGCTCCCTGCTCCGCGGGAAGCCTGCTTCTCCCTCTCCCACTTGCCCTGCTTGTGTTCTTGCTCTCGCTGTCTCTCTCTCTGTCAAATAAATAAATAAAATCTTTTAAAAAAAATACAATCTTTGATATATTTTCCAGAATTCAGAGGTGTTTTTGTTTTTGCTTCTTCACGTCACAATTACTTCCTTACATGTCCGCTTAAGGGCAAAAAGTCTGCTGCTTGAGCCCGGCTTGTAGTCTCCATCTGGTCTCACTTGCATTAAGGGTGTGGGACTTGGGCTTGTTGCTCATATCCCTCATTCATGTACTTCCCTTTTTCACTTATTGCTATGGAATGCTATGGGGGAAATGCCGTGAAATAATCAAGTGTTTGCCCATTCAAAGCCGTCGTACAGACAAAGACGGCTTGGCGCTCACACTGAGCCATGGTCTGGCACGCGGTACCCCTGGTGATGGCCAGACCTCTGTGTCCGCAATCCTGACCGTCCAGGAAATTCAGCATATGAAAGGTGGCTCAGGATACTGATACACTATCTATTTATTCTAACATTTTACAGATAACAAAACTAAAACCCAGAGTGGGTGAGCCATTTGTCTGAGGTCACAAATACAGTAAGTAGCAGAGTTCAAGCAGGATTTCAAAATAGAATCTGGCTCCTGGCAAAACTCACTATATGCTGTGCTGTGGAAATGAATGGGGCACCCTCCTTGCCTTCATGAAATTTAGACTCTGTTGGGGAGAGGTGCCTGGGTGGTGCAGTCAGTTGGACTCTTGATTTTGGCTCAGGTCCTGATGTCAGGGTCGTGGGATCAAGCCCTGCATCCGGCTCCATGCTCAGGGGGGAGTCTGCTGGAGATTCTCTCTCTCCCTCTCCCCTTCCTCGCGCTCTCTCTCTAAAGTAATAAATAAATCTTTAGATTCTGTTGGGGGGATAAGAAAAATATACAAGTAATGGCAACATAAGGTAGATGGTACCAAGTACCATATATCAGTTCACATAACAGGGCTGGAATATTAAGATCCATGAAGATTTTTTTCACTTTAATCACTGCTGTAACCCCTACACCTAGAACAGTGCCTGGCATATGGTAGGCACTCAGTAAATATTTGTTGAATGAATATCAGAAACAAATAACAGCATAATTATAATCTGGGGGCAGGAGAGGCAGTATACCTCTGAGAGTCAGCAGTTCTATATAAAAATGTGGTCCTAGGGGTGCCTGGATGGCTCAGTCGGTTAAGCCTCCGACTCTTGGTTTCAGCTCAGGTCAAGATCTCAGGCTTGTGGGATGGAGCCCCATTTGGGGCTCCCTGCTCAGCAGGAAGTCTGCTTGTCCCTCTCTCTGCTCCTCCCCCTGCTCTCTCTCTCTCTCTCTCTCTAAAATAATAAATAAAATCTTTTTAAAAATTGTTTTTAATGTAATCCTGTTTGCTCCAAAAAACTGCTCTCCTGACCTCAGCAGATGCTGGGGTGTGGGTTGGAGTGGGGCGGTGGGCTGGAGAAGGGAAGACTCTTGGTGCCCTGCAGAGAGTGAGTGTGGGTAAGAGAGCACACTGGGAATGGGTGACGCCATCTGCAGGTCACACTGATCCCCCACTTGTAACAAAGGTGAAGGACTCTGCTTGAAGCACGATTTTGCATTCCTCATAGTTCCAGTTCCATTTGACGTTCTTGTGTGTTTCTTTTGCCTCATCTTCTTCACAGTGGGGCTTCCAGGGATCTGGGGGTTGGTCAGAGCAGCAGATCCGACTATAGGAGGCAGTAACACACAACAGGATTCCCTGACACGGGGCAGTGCTTGGACAGGGGGGCAAGAGAGGGGACGTCCTGCCAGCCCGAGACGGTCCAGGGGTTGTGGCCCAGGGCCTCCCACCCGGAGCAGGAGGAGGGCAGGGAACTCCCAGGAAAGAGATGGTCAGAGAGGGGGCTGTCGTGTCTAGGTGACGTGTAGCGCAGAGAGGAGTCTCTGGGCCACAGAGCTCCGAAGGCCAGAGGCAGTCTGGAGGCTTTGTGGTGCTGGGCTTTCTCTCACGAATCTGCTAGCAGATGTGGGGTCAGGTGTTCCAGGGGAAGCAGGTCCGAAGGGGCTAAAGCTCCGCTTTGTTTGGGCTTTTTAAAGAACAACTGGATGTGTAAATTTGAGTTTGGTGCTGGAGGGCTTTGGAGGTGATAGGTCTTAGCCTGCAGTGAAGAAATAAACCACCTAGGGACATCAGGTTATATTTTTGTGTGTCTTTGTCGGGGACTTTAGTCCTTTTTTTCATGTAAGATGAGGAAGTCAGTACGTAAGAAGTTGAGCTGCCTGATGCTGCCCACAAACGGCTTTCGCACCATCGATGTGCGGAGAGATGCCTTGGGTTCTTTTCATGCATCTAGCACTCACATAGCAAAACGTAAGGAGAAGTGAGTAGTGTTGCTGATGTTCTCTGAGATTTGGGGAGAAAGGCCCTATCTAACGTTCGCTTTCTTGTTTTCTGCAGGTTGACAGCAGGGACTGGGCTCTTAATGGGAATACCCTCTCCCTCGATGAAGAAACGGTCATTGATGTGCCTGAGCCCTACAACCATGTGTCCAAGTACTGTGCCTCCTTGGGACACAAGGCAAATCACTCCTTCACTCCAAACTGCATCTACGATATGTGAGTATGACACCCAGCTTCCAGGGTGGATCCGGGCCCCATCTCCTGGGGCCCTGCGACTGACGAGGGCCTGTCACAGCTGTCATCCTGCCCCAGGTGAAGGCTGCTCCCTCCGGGCTCCTGAGGCTCCTCTCCCAGATGTCTCCCGGTTATGACTTGACACTCGGAGTCTAAACAGCCCCTTCCCTGGCTTTGGTAGCTCAGACAGGGCAAAGTGCTTGGAAGGGTAGAAATGCTATGGAAATGCGACACTTCCTGGTTGCTGTTTTGTCGATGCTTTTTTGCCCTTCAGTGGTCTCACTCTGGAAAATTAAGGATAGTGTTACTTGAAATATTAGAAAAATTAAAATTATTCTGCACAGTGGAGACTCGTGAACTCTTTTATGTTGTGAAAGGAAGGAAGAAAATAAAATGCCAAGCCTAGAGCACAAGGTCTTGGTGTTGGAAAAGACGGATTAAATCAGAGTCCCCATTATTTGACAATAAAGAGGAAAGAAATACTGGCACATGCTACAGTGTGGATGAGCCTTGAAAATATTATGCTAAGTGTAAGAAGCCAGTCACATAAGACCCGATAGTGTATGATTCTATTATTGATAGGACTTGTCCATTACAGTGAAATTCATAGAGACAGAGTACAGATCAGTGGTTGTCCAGGGCCTGGGAAAATGGGGTTGATGGCTAATGAGTATGGGGTCTCTTTTGAGGGTAGCGCACTGTACTAAAATTATATAGTGGTGATGGTTGCCTGCCTGAAATCCACTGAATTGTATGCTTCAAATGGGTGAATTTTAGGGTATACGAATTGCATCTCAACAAAGCTGTCATTTTAAAAAGTCAAATAGTCCTACCTCTCAGAGTTTGAGCCCTCCCCTTCCAATGGCTCACTGAACCTCTTCTTGTAAACCTCCTTTGATGGGGAGCTTACTGTTATCCATGAAGGCAGCTATCTGGACAAACTGACATAGATATTATTCTGAAATTAACTTTCAGGCTCTGATGATTAAAATGTTCTTTCTATGAAGCCCAAATGGGTTTCCCTGTAACATCCAGCCCTTCGCCCTAATTATTCCCCTATGCACTATGCCAGTCTCTCTTCGACATAGTAGCCCTACAAATATTTTAGAAGCTTTCATATGCCCCCTGAATGTTCTCCTCCCAAAGTCAAGCATCTCTGACTATTCCTTGAAGAGTACGTGGCATTCCTTGGATCATCAACATTGATCTCCTTAGCTCAGCCAGAAAATGCCTGTTCCCCCTGGGAGGCAGGCGGCCACGTGCCACCTTTTCTGCTCAGTTATAGCTCTCAGTCCCCCCTGTCTATTGCTTGTTTACAGAAGCAGGATCCAATCATGTGCATTTAATCTGTAGGAAAATTGCCAGGATATGAATGTCCCTCCTCGCATCCCTGAGACGGCTTGGAAATTGCTCTGGCAGGGACTTGCTCTCCTTGGCAGCCAGTACCAAGTACTGCAGCTCCGACTTCTGTTTAAAGGGCAGGTAGAAATGGCAAAGGACATGTGTCATGTGAAATGAAACCGACACTGTTATTAACTCCAAGGCTTTCGTGGCCAATGTGAATTAGGCCAAAGCATCGTTCCAGGCTGCACACGGCTTCCCAACAATCTTTTAAAGCAGTGGTAACTAACAGTAACAAATGCTACTTCAACTGGTCTTTTAACAACTACTCTTTTAAAACAAACGAGTTCTGTGATTTCACTGCAAGGACATGGTTTTTCTCACCAAAAAGAAGAGCGCACAGGAGACAAGGGAGAGATCCATTTGTGCAAAATCAAGTCCCCAGACTCGTCAGGGTTATTTCCTTCCAGCCCAATGTGAACAATTAGTTATTTGGGGTAAAGGGAAGACTACCTGAAAAATAATAAAATAAAAATTCAGATACCGATTCATGGCATTCATTTGCTTCTAAAATTATTGGTATCATTATGCACACTTTAACATCAGCAAAGCAATATCCCTGTATAAGCTGCAGTCCGGTACAAAATCCAAATGGACAAGCAGACACGAACTACTGCCCTAGTTGTCAATAGAGGTGACATGTCGCCAAGGTCCCAAACCACTGGGGACAGAGAGGTTTGCTTTGGCCACTAATCGTGCTACTGGCATTGATTGAGCACTTTGGGCTGGTGCCACGCTAACGCCTTCTCATGAATTCTCTCACTCAGGCCTCCCAGGACCTCCGTGGGGCAACCTCCGTTACCTACCTCCCCCCCCCCCCCCCCACAGACCAGAAATGCGGAGCTCTGAGCCACAGTGGCTGAGTGTCCTTAAGCGTTGTGCCCCCGTGCTGCCTGGGAGAATCAGCACCTGAAATGGAGTGCCTTCTTTACAGTCTGTCCTTTTTCTACTCTTTGAAAATAATAAGCGGGAAAATGAAAATAAAAGAGGATTATATCACAACCCTTAGGTTTCTCATGGAATTTTGCCAGTGTGCAGTAAGATTAGCTAGAGCTCCGTTTCAGGGGTATTATTTTTGTAATGCAATATTTTAATTTGGAGACAAAGAGCTGTGATTTTATTATTTTTTTAAAAGATTTATTTATTTATTGAAGAGAGAGAGAGAGCACAAGCTGGGGAAGAGGGAGAGAGAGAGACGAGCAGACTCTCCGCTGTGCGGGGAGCCCCACATGGGGCTCGATCCCAGGACCCCGAGATCATGACCTGAGTTGAAACCGAGAGCCGGATGGCCAACCGACTGAGCCACCAAGGTGCCCCAAGAGTTGTGATTTTAATAAGGACTTCCCGAATCCCTGGTGCAGGAATGTCTGTGATGGAGCACAATATGAGAATTCTGTGCGCACGCACACTCACTCACAGATGTGCGCACGTAGTCACTAGTAGAAGCTGAGTCCTCACTTTGTGCAGGCCCTGTGTGAGGTGCTTCCTCTATGGGACCCTATTTTGTCACAGTGACAACTCTTACACCATTAGGATTGCTAGGATTACTGTGAGGCGAGGACAAGGAAAGTGAGATTCAGAGATGTGGAAGTGAGCTTTCTGAGAGGGGGCAGTAATAATGTGTGGAACCGGGACTTACGCTAAAGTCTCTGACCCCAAGTCAAGCGTGCTTTCCAGAAAAGATGACACCCAAGTGGGGTGGACATAGAGGCCCCTTGGAGTGAGGGTGCGCTTGCTCCTTTGTCCTTCACATAAAAGATGTCCCTAAACCACAGACACACTCTTTTCCCCACCACCAGTAGCGGGAACCAGCCAGGTCCTTGCTATCATGCCCCACGTGCCAATCTAACTTCGGGCCTGGAAGCTTCTCCTGTGGTGTCTCCATGTCCTTTGCTCACAACGTGACAATAAATGAATGAGACTGACGTGACCAGATGCATATGGAGATAAAGTGAATTTCTTCCTGGCCATGCCTTACATATTTCTGTTCTGGGTTTCAGAAGCTGTTAGGTGAGCTAAATCTATTCCTTATTTATCTCCTGTTCTCCTGCAGGGGTCATAGGGGTGAAGCGGGTTGGGAGCCTTTGGCAGAGGAACACAGAGCGTTAGCCCTGCCTTGGGCTCCGAAAGGCTCGAGGCTGCTCCCTTCAAGATGCTTCACGGGGAAATATTTAAAAAGCAGGTTGGCAGAGAGTTCTAGGCTTCGCTCCTGGAAAGAAGTCTTCATCTACTTTTATGCTAGAAAATAATACTTCCTCTGTCTATAGAGGGTGGAATACAGTTTTTTGCTTTTGAAAATCCTCGGGGCTCTTCCTTACACCTCCCAAAGTGTCCTGGTAAAGCCTCGCCCACAAGGTACAGCCAGGTAATCTGATGCCACAGGCCAGGTGGGCCGAAATGCCGACCGGCTGTACTGGATCCAGTTTCTCATTAGGGATAGATTTTTGTTGTTGCCCATGTTGTTGGTTTATAAATACAGAGTGCCAAATATGCTCAAAGAGGAAGCTAGAGCAGTGCTTCTTAAACTGGAACGTGCATATGCATCACCTGGAGGTGTTGTTAAAATGCAGACACTAAGTCAGCAGGTCTGGGTGGGGCTGGGATTCTCCGTGTCTAGCAGCACCCAGGTGAAGCTGATGCTGGCCAATCTGTGGGCCACACGTGAGGGCCTACCAGTGGTGCCCAGGGAAGAGCTCCTGGATGATTCCTACCCCCCCCCCCCCCCCCCACACAACCCCCACCCCAGGCTTTGCTTCTAACCTCCCGATCTGACCCAGGAGTGACTGTGCACATCTTGATGTCTAGGTTTGTCCACCCCCGTTTCGGGCCCATCAAATGCATCCGCACACTCCGAGCCGTGGAGGCTGATGAGGAGCTCACCGTGGCCTACGGCTACGACCACAGCCCCCCAGGGAAGAGCGGGCCTGAAGCCCCGGAGTGGTACCAGGTGGAGCTGAAGGCCTTCCAGGCCACCCAGCAGAAGTGAAAGGCTCGGCCCTGGGCTTCCGAGACCTGGAATAGAAACTTGGATCTATGCACTACGTTTTCCGACAACGGGACAACCAGGGACTGCTCATGCTGTGACATCACATCCTCTCACTCCACGTTAGCAACGACTTTCTCGCATACTAACTAGGTTTGACTGTATTACTCATACCAGATTTAAAATTAGCTAGCCTTGCAACAACGTCCTACTGAGAGGTATTGTCGAACACTTGACACAGACAGCGTGATGTTCTTGGGTGGTTCAAGTCTAAATCTGTACCACACTCAGAGATGCCAAATGATTAGACTGAAAAAGGGAAAGGGGGCTTTTCAGTCATTTTTAGTCTGTGGTTTTTCCATGATGTTTTTTCCTATGGCCAACATAAAATGTGTGTTCACACTTGCATACGTGCCGTACGGAGGATAGAGGATTACTACATTTTTATTCTCTAAATGTAGTATAATTTGCCTTTTAACCTTTGATCTGTATCTTGCAATAGAATGGCTTTGTTCTTTTTTTTTTTCCTAGCAAACAGAACCCCACTTTTTTGAGTCATTTCACCCCTCAGTCCCATTCTCTCTCTTAGATATCTTTTACAAGAGAAAAAAACTTCCAAATGGATTTCGTGTCAGTGCCAGTGCGTAGGTCTCTCTGGCTCTTTCTAGATCATTGTTTCATTATTATGTCCTAATATAAAGAACTGGCTCATAGGGCCGGGGTATTATTATAGAACTATTATTCTCGCATGTAAACAAAGATACCTTTGCTTTAAGATGTGAGAAGAAATGAATTTACTTTGTTTGCATTAAGTTATGGGAGAGTTGTAATATATACTTTAAGAAAGGAGAGAGGGAAATTAGTATTTCTAAGCAGTAACTGTGGCAATTTTGCAGTATCTTCAATAGTGCTAGTAATTTCTTCTCGGGTACACATTAAATGTACATAACATAGAGCAGTCTGGCTTGTGGCGCAGTGCACTGAATTCAAAAGTCAAATAACAACCTAGAATTCTGCCGCAGAATTCTAAAGTTGGGTTTTTTTTTTTTTTTTAATTGCTACTGTTAGGAGAGACATACTGATCACTAGGTGCAAATCAAACCTTAGTGCTAAAACTCTTCATTGTCGTATTTTCAAAGCACTTACCTGCTTCAAAGCGTTGTGAATTAAGAATAACACCTGTATAGTTTAAAAGCAACGATATCACTAGCATTTCAGCCATTTTGCAAGCCCCGTGTAATCACAACTGCAGAAATAAGGAGAAAACCCCTGTTGTTTTAGTTTAACTGCTAGTTAGGTGTGTAGTGTACCTGGGACGGCTCTGAGTGAATCCTGCGAGCTCGGGGCTTTGGCAGGCGCCTTCACCCCATGCCATAGCTGTGGCTTCCTCAGATGCCCCGACAAGGCTGCCAGCGGTGGCACCTGTCGCCTGAGCCAGTTTGGCCTTGAGAGCGAGCGCCTTCCAAGCCTCCGCCCATAGGGAGCTCTGGCCGAGCAGAGATCACTTGCTGGCAGCGAGAAGAGTAAAGAAATGGGCAGGAAGGAAGTTTGCTATTTCTTGTCAGGTACACGTTGCTCTTAGGAGGAATTTAACAAAAGTGCTTGACCCGGGGCTGCTCACAGCTCTCCGTTCGTGTGGCCCCTGGGCACAGGATTCAGCCCCCAAGAGAGGGACAGAAGGGGGCCCTTCCCTCCTTTGCAGGGCCAGGCTTCCCGGAGCCCCCCCCCCCCCCCCCAGCGGTGCCAGCGCACACGGCCAGCGCAAGGCGTGCAGCTAACTGGAGGTGGGTCTCAGGGGGTGGGTCTCGGGGAAGCTGATGGTTCCCCCGTGAGAAGTTGTCAGGGCTGCCAGAAGGATCTCCCACAAAGGGAACCGAGTAGGGTTTTTAGATGATAGGATAGCTTCTGTTCTGTAGAAAGAAGACGGTTCTGTAAACTGTGTGACATATGGGCAGTCTCGGGACTTGTATTTCTGATGGGTGCTTTAATTCAAATGCGTCCCAAAGCAAGTGACTGTCTTCAGGAGAAAGATGGCTTAAATTAAAGTAGCCCCAGTCGGTCAGGGCGTGGAGCCAGGTCAGTGAGCGAGGTCAGGATGGAGCAGGTCACACTTCCAACACTGCTGTGCTTTGAATGATTTCATTCCTGGTGGTGATGTCGTTCTTGTTGAGGCTGCGGTAGGGGTATAATTTCTGTCCTCCTGGGTTACTCTGATTACCCCCCACTCAAATGGAATCTTTCTTTCTTCCTTTCTTTCTTTTGATAAAAGGGATTGAAGAGTTGTAAGTAGTAATTAACCAACTGATCCATTTTTCAAATTAGGTATTGAATGACAGCACTCGGTTTAAAACCGGCAGTGTGTCTGTGACCTTCAGACAAATCAGAGGAAACAGGACACCCAAGCTGAGCCTCTCTGTCTTTCTCCCTCCTCTCTTCTTGCGTCTTCTGGCTCTTCTTTCTCCTGTCTGGTCTCTTCCCGCTTTCTCTCTTGTCTGTGAGAATGTCTTGATGTCCCTGTCCAGCTGATCTCTTGCTCCTTCCCGGCCTCTCCCTCCCCATTTTGAGTGTCTCTCCTCTCTTGCTGGGCCCTCTGTGTGCACCTCTGTGCCTTCACTGTGTCTCTGCCTGGCTTTGTGGCGCTGCTCCCCCCGCCCCTCCCCCACTCCCAAACGGAAGGCCCTGTCACAGAGTGGACTCCGAGGGGGCTTGAGATTCACTGTGTTCTGCAGGTAGGTAAAGAAGTCGCGGGGGTTGAGGTTCCATAGGAGTTAACTGGTGAGGAAGGAAGGGTTTCTCCTTGTTCGAGCCGAAGTCCTGCGAGGAAAGCCTCGGGATGTCTTTCTCTACTGAATCGTTACATCCGCTGTGGAAGGAAACGTGTCAGGAAGCAGCCAAATCGGGTAGTTTTATGAGCATGATGATCACAGCGGAATTGCGGAAGATTCCATGTGGTGGGGAATAAAGAAAGAACCTCATGCTCTCCCCAAAAACGCCGGCACCTGTGCGGGTGCGTGACGCCATAGTCTGGAGAAGATTCACTCTGAGCTGTCTCAGCCCAACTCCTGCATGACTAGATCTTTCCTTAGCAGCTTTTCTCTGACAAAATATTATCTTGTGTTAGAGCTAGGAATAGGAACTAAGCTGTGGGACTGTGTCCCCGCGTGGACGTTTGGATGGACTGACAGAGGCAGAACCGCTGTAAGGACTGACTTTCTGACACAAAGCAGAGAGGAGATTAAGAGGCAACAGGCGGGGAGGACTTGAGTTTTGTAGTACCTATTCTTATTTTAACCTGCTTCGTCCCTGGTCTACTTGAGAAATGAAGAAGGAAATTCGTTTTTCAAGACCTCTTTGAACCTGTCCGGGGCGTACCGTTCAATTTATTTGCCTTCTGGGGGTTCTTCACACTTGAAAAAGGATTTCCTTGTCACCAACAACCTGGAAAGGCCAACATGGAGGCAAGTGTAACCATTTACAACATGTACTGGTAATTATGAAAATGGCAGTAACTGTGAACAGCGAATTCAAGGGTTGCCTTCTTAGTGAGACAGTGTGTGGCACTTTAGAAACTTTCCTTTAATATATAAAATTTTAAATCACTCGCGGCAAAGTGGATCTAAGATCTTCCAAGAAGGGATAGTTTTCTGTTTTGCCTTGTTTTAAAAACCGTTGCCTCAAGTTTCTGTCTTAAGAGTAGTGATTTACAATCCAGACATCTTTTCTTTTAGAAAAACAAGTGAAACTATGTTGCAAGACTGATAGTTGTAATGTTTATTTGCCACAGATCAAAGGTTCACAAAATATCTTTAAATTTGCATCTACTTGAGGTACCTTGATAGACTGTTTTTTTCTTTGATCTTTCCCTTCAGGAATTTGGAGCCTTGGTGTCACTTTTTTATTTAAAAAAAAGTACTAAATTTTAATAGTTTTATTTTGCCAAATGTGTGCATACATATTCAAAGCAATGAAACTATTTCAAGCCATACAACCACAGGGGTGGAAACCCTTTTCACAAATTTTAATGTGTTTGTATGTAAATAGATGTTTGTATGAAATATTTTCATGGTAGAATGAATATATTTAAATGAAGTCGAATTATTCCAGTGCTATTTAAACAAATTACAAAAATTTTTGGTGAGAATTATCTGAGTCTATGGAGCTGTAATGCAGATCAATTTTGATTTTTAAAAATCAAAAGCCTACCAATAACTCTGACTCATGGCAACTTCCCTGCGTCGTTGCATCTGACACGGAGAGAGCTCGTAGGCTTCCCCAGTGCCTCAGCCGCTTCCTCGTGTAAGTTAGGTGCTCATGGAGGTGTGTCCACCTTTAAGTGACATCACTCCTGGCCTCCGAGGGCCTGCGAGTGAATTAGAGGCATTCGAGACACCGGTGCAGTTATCCGGAGCACAATTCCTTTGCAGGGCAGCAGAATCAGAAGCCACGTGGCCGCGCGACCCTCGCAGCTGGGTTTTCTGGCCACCATCAGCCTTACTGCCTAGTCACACACGTCAGGGAGGCTGCCCTCAGTGGAGTTGGGGTTCAGACCCCAGGGTGGAACTTCACGGTTTTGCCAGCAGTCCCGGCCTCCTGGCCTCCACCTCACAGAGAGGAAGGAGGGAGGGAGTGGCTGGCAAGGGGCCCATTTCTCAGCACAGTACATTTCCTGTCTCAGCTCTGGGAGACTATGCACCTAAGCACCAAACTTCCAACCAGAGAGAGACGTCCTCGGATAACGCAAATCCTTGCTTCCTCTGTCTGTGACTTTACACACTGTTGTTAGAAGTCGTTGTAATAGCAAGACCAATCGCATCTCTGGGACATACCTCCCAACTCTCCTGACTCTTATGTTACTAGAACACTCCTTTATAATGGTATTCAACTTGAGTGGGTTGTTTTGGTTTGTTGTTTTTGGTTTTTTTTTTCCTCCCTCTGCTTTGGTCCTGGATATAATGAAATGATAAATATGACAAAATTTTCACTGTGTCTACTAGCAATATGTACACAACATGCCAATGTATCTTAACATAGCAACTTGGTTATATTTTGGGTTACTATAATTAACCTCGATTCTTGTATTGGGAAACCACAGGGATGTGTAATGCCTGCTTATCACGGAAGAAATTAGGTTCATGGTCTGAGCTCCCTCCTTCAAAAGGTTTCCTCCTGGGTTTTCTATGTTCTCTTTTTATCCTGAAATGCATTTATTAGGTTGTGAGGTATGTTTAAGGATTGGAACCTAGGGGTAGGCTTTCAGCATTTATTGCAACCAAAAGTTAACCCCATCACAGTTAACAAAAGATTGGTCTTTTGTGGAATTTGAACTAAATCTATGAGCCTTATTCAATATCTATAATTCTATGATTTTTTTAAATTATGGGAAATTAATGAAAGATGTTTACATGAATAATGTTTGCCCTTACTGTGTTATGAATGAGTTTTTTTGTAGTGTGTCTGGGTGCATGTGCAAGAGAGTAGGAAAAATGTTTCTGAAACAAAACTTGACAAAATATTTGTAATGAAAAGTAAATTTAAAGATTGCTATAATTGCGCTATAGAAACAATGCAAGTATTAAACAACATATACAATCATCTCTCATTGTCTTCCTTTGGTCATTTAGGGCAGAAAGGCAGTAACTTTTTTCTTTATAATTTTTAAAAGATTTATTTATTTATTTATTTATTTATTTATTTATTTATTTATGTGTTTATTTATTTATTTATTTCAGAGAGAGAGAGAGAGAGCGCAAGGGGGGGTGGGAGGGGCAGAGGAAGAAACAGACTCGCTGCTGAGTGGGGAGCCTGACTCAGGGCTCCATCCCAGGACCCTGAGATCATGACCTGAGCCGAAGGCAGACACTTAACCACCGAGGGGCCCTATTATGACATGTCTACCTATGTGTTTAAATTACTAAGCAAACTTTACATTTTGAGTTTTGGGGGGTTTTTTTTTGTTTTGTTTTGTTTTTTTAATTAAGAAAGTTGGTCTTGGGTTGGTTTTTACATACCTTTCTGATCTTTTTTTTTTTTTTAAGATTCTATTTATTTGACAGAGACAGACACAGCGAGAGAGGGAACACAAGCAGGCAGAGTGGGAGAGGGAGAAGCAGGTCTCCTGAGGAGCAGGGAGCCCGGCACAGGGCTTGATCCCAGGACCCCGGGATCATGGCAGGCGAGAATTCTACCACTGAACCACCCGTGCTCCAGGACCCCGGGATCATGACCCGAGCCGAAGGCAGACGCCTAACGACTGAGCCACCCAGGTGCCCCCATTTTGAGTTGTTTTAAAAATGTCATTAGCCATTTACCATTTTCAAAGCATGAGAGGAAGGGTATGGAATGGCTGGGAGCTTTATATTTATTTAGCATGACTCCACATACACCTGTGAATCCAGAAGAATCATCAGCATCAACCCAAAAGGTCTAGTTGATTATGTAAATGTTAAGGGTATTGAATATAAATGAACTGATCAGGGGAAATATCTGAAGGACGGGAAGCTTCAGCTCATGGTTTAAAGAAGATAATAGGAATTTTATTAGACGTGGTAGATTTGGGTATCTTAGGACAGCTTTGAGCTGAGGAAACCAGGAACCCCTTGTTCCTCCCCAAATCACAGCTCACATTCCCAAACTCGCCCCTACGACATTCCCAAAGAAAAAAGCCAATGACACACATGTAAAGATAGTACTCTGCTACCACCTGCACCTTGTGCCCAGGGACCAAAAGCAGTAGATTCTAGTAAGCAGAGTGTTATTAAGGGAGGCACAGTTAAGCATCAAACCGAAGCAGGCTGTGAGATCTCCTGCTTGATCTTCCCTCCCTCAGTTGACCAGTCTTTGATTTTCTCACACTTCCTTCCATCCAAGGAAGGAAACGGAGGCAAATAAGATGACTAATCCAAACTCTGATGCTGGATCAGCTTCATCACCCGGATGGAGACACATCCATATCTGGATCTTTAAGACAGAGTTTCACCTGTCTTAGTAAGAATATTAGTATTCTTCCTCCTTGCGGGAGAGACGGGGATGAGATTAAAATTTTAATGCAAATTGGGTAACTCTGAGAAGCTAAAATCTCAAAAGGGAGGGATCAGGCGTCTTTTTGAGTATTAAAATTGGTGTGGAGTCAAGGGTGGTAGAATAAGGTAAGGTGAGGAAGACTGAGGCCAGTTATTTTAGTCTCAGTGATTGTCCCACATATACCTCTCACTAGATGTCTGCCTTGAGGTTTTAATGCACCAGACTGTTCTGTCTGCTGGTTCATATTACACTTGAAAGTATTTCAGTGGCCATATCCAGAACTAGATAAGTCATTCAAAAGGATTTTATGCTATGCTCGACATTTATTTTTTTTTAAAAGATTTTATTTATTTATTTGAGAGAGAGATAGCAAGAGAACACAAGCAGGGGGAGCCGCAGAAGGAGAAGGAGAAGCAGGCTCCCCACTGAGCAGGGAGCCCGATGATGCGACGCGGGGCTCCATCCCAGGACCCTGGGATCATGACCTGAGCCGAAGGCAGACGCTTAACCAACTGAGCCACCCAGGTGCCCCTGTGCTCGACATTTAATTTCAGTTCAGCATCTGACTGATTTGGGGTGGTTCAATAAGAAAGTTCTGCCCCAAAACTATTTTAGAAAACAACTGTTGCCTTTTATATAAAAACCTAATGCTAACTCTACAGCAACATATTGGCATATGCTTTTCTTAAAATTTTGTTTCTTTGTGAAAACCAAAAGCCATGGTTTTGAAATTAGAGCCTCGCTTCTCATAGTATACGTAGAAAAAGATGAATGGATTTATCTAGTTTGCTACTAAAGTTTTTACTTCAAGTATCAGAATGCTGCCAGCTTCAAGAAACATAAAAACCCAACTCAATATGGCTTAAGCGATAAAGAAAATTTATTACCGCACATAATAAGACCCTCACATAATGAGACACTGTTGAGTGACCCTGGAGTTGTTAATTCGGCAGCTCAGCCAGGTCCTTTCCATCTTTCTGCTCCGCAATTCTCAGCTTGTCAGGTTTGCCCTCAGGGACCAGCCCACCTCGCCGTCACAGCATGGCTGTTGCAGTTCCAGACACCACGGCCAGCATCCAGTGGGTGAAAAGGAAAGTCTCTTCTCTATACCACTGAGGAAACCTAAATGAGTCACTTGCAAGGGCCATGGGGGTGTCGTGATTATCCAAAGGAAGCATAGGGCTTTGTGGAGAAGAGTGGGTGGCCCGAACAAAGCTGGGGTTTTCCCAGCAAGAAAGAAAGAAGAAATGACAGTTGAGCCGACCACCCACAGGATCTGCTTCATCTGCAACACAGGTTTTGTTTTATTTTCTTCAGAGAAGAAAGGTTGGTCTCTTTAAATAAATAAATGGGTTTTTAAATTAACTCACATCAATTTAGAGAATTCTCAAGTGGTGGGTATGGGAGAGGTTCTACAAATACACATTTATATAGAGTTTATAAGGCGGTTTTAAATATTTAGATGATTTCTTAGCAGCCATATGATATAGGTACTGCTATTATCCCATTTTACAGAAGGGAAAACTGAGGCATAGAGATGTTAAGTAACTTGCAATTAAGTGATAGTCATGGAAGTGGTAGAGGCAGAGTATGAAGCCAGACGGCTGGGCTCCAGGCTATTCTCTTTTTTTTTTTTTTTTTAAAGATTTTATTTATTTGACAGAGAGAGACAGTGAGCAGGAACACAGGGGGAGTGGGAGGGGGAGAAGCAGGCTTCCCGCTGAGCAGGGAGCCCGATGCGGGACTCGATCCCAGGACCCTGGGATCATGACCTGAGCCGAAGGCAGACGCTTAACGACTGAGCCACCCAGGCGCCCCAGGCTATTCTCTTAACCACAGTTGTGGGAGCTCCTATCTCCTCCTGCCCTTTACATGCTAAGGCCATCATTAATATCCTTAGTCCTCCTTTCCCTTGTTCATTTGCTTAGCCAGCCAATCGACAGGTCTCGCAGACTGTGGTCCCTCCTCGAGCCAATCCGTGCGACACCCAGACCAGCTTCCCCTACTTGTATTCTCACCACTTTCTGCCCGGATCCAGAACTCCCAGCCCCCTCTGCCTGGATTCCAGTCGTAGCTTCTCCATCGCATCTCATCTTCCATTCCTCACCCGCACCACATGAAGCTCCCTCAGTGACAAGGCTTCCCCGTTCCTGCCGGTCCTTGGTGGCACTGGGAGGGCCATGTGCTGGAAAGGAGCTGCGCTCAACAGGCAGACTGGGTTTTTGCTTTGTATTTTTGTTTTTTTCCTACTTTGCCCATCCCCTACCCGCTCTCTTCGGGCAACCACCAGTTTTTTCTCTGTGTTTATGAGTTTGTTTCCGTTTTGTGTGTGTGATTTTTTTTTCTTTTTTTAGATTCTATACATAAGTGAAATGAAATGGTATTTGTCTTTCTCTGACTTACTTCACTTCACATAATATCCCCTAGGTCAAGTGGCAGGATTCCATTTTTGTTTATGGCTGAGTAGTGTTCCACTGTGCACATATACCACCTCTTCGTTATCCGTTCATCAATCTGTGGATGTTTATGTTGTTTCCGTATCTTGGCTATGATAAATAATGCAGGAATGAACGTAGGGGCACAAATGTCTTTTCAAATTAGTGTTTTGGTTTTCTTCAGATACTCAGAAGGGGAATTGCTAGATCATTTGGTAGTTCTCATGTTAATTGCTTGAGGAATCTCTATACTATATTCCATAATGGCTGTACCAATTTACACTCCCACAGTGCACCAGGGTTTTCTTTTTCTCCCCATCCATGCCAACAGTTGTTTTCTCTCATCTTTTTGATATTAGCCATCCTGATAGGTGTGAGGTAGTAACTCATTATAGTTTTGATTTGCATTTCCCTGATGCTTAGTGAAGTTGAGCATTTTATCATGTGTCTGTTGACCATCTGGATGTCTTCTTTGGAAAAATGTCCATTTAGGTCCTCTGCCCATTTTTTAATCGGATCGTTTGCTTTTGAGTCAGCCTGGTTTTAATCGGCTTTGCCACCGTCTTTGTGACATTGGGCTATAGGTTGGACTCTAGCAAATGTGGATAAAACCTGCTGCACAGGGGTGCTTTGGGATTGAAGAGACAGAGTGATGTGCGCTGTGCCCCCACCCTCTCCCTTCCCCCAGTGCAGTCACCTGCACCTCCCTGTCTTTTGAAATGCTGGGCTCTCACCCCCTCGGGACCTGTGCATGTCTTCCTCCCGGGTAGCTGCCTGGCTCCCTCCCACCTTCAAGTCCTTCCTGAAATAGGCCTACCTTGGCCACCGCACCTAAACTGCAACCCCCTTCTCAATCCCCAAACCAGTTTGCCTTCCTTTCTTTTTCTCCATACCACCCATCACCTTCTAACTTACTATCTAATTTAGTAATCCATCATGCTTGTTGATGGTCTCCTCCTGCTAGACTGTCAGCTCCAGGCAGGCATGGTTTTCAGTCTGTTTCATTCCCTGGTGGGTCTTCAACAGCTGATACACAGTAAGCATTCAAGAAATTCAGCGAAGGAATGGGACAGAGTGGATCATCATGGTTAAGAGAGCTTTGGCGATCGCCTTAGGTTGAACACCCAGCTCTGTCATGTCCTAACTGCGGACATAACTTCTTTGTGCCTCAGTTTTCTTTATTTGTAAATTTGTAAGCTTTACAATTTTTGTAAAATTGCAAGAGTGATGATACCTGGGGGAAAAAAAGAAAAGAAAAAGCTTGTGTTTGACCCGTGGTGCGGGTTCACTAGCCGTGGTCCTACTGCTTCGGAATGCCAAAGCCTGCCTCCTTCCGAGAAGTCCCCAGTGAAGACGCCTTGCCCGCAAAGCTCCCCTGACTCTCCAGACCTGCCCTCACGGGTCCCCCATCTCTGCACCAATGGAGGCTGACAGGCCGCGCCAAAGCGTGCGCTGCGTAGACTGTTGAATGAGTGAAACATCCAGCTCACTTCTCACTTACATGACAGGCTTTTGGGAACCAGCAACTGTTTCTTACTGGATGCATATCAAGCAATCTCCAAATATTTGAGGTAAGAATGACTGGGCTAGAGTGTCTTTATTTTAAAACTCATGTTCTCTGTTTGCTCATCCATTCAACATCGATTTCTTCAGCTTTACCGTCTAACGGTCACTATTTTAGGACATGAACCACCCAGCAGTGAACAGTAACAAAGTCTCTGCCTTGTGGGGACACTGGCCAGGGAAATGCTGTGGGACAGGGGAGGGGGAAGGAGTGTGGGAAGAGATGCTCAGGGCCAAGATCGGGGTGCCCTCACTGAGGAAAGGAGAGCACAAATCAGGGGGCCTGGGGAAAGTTGCCAGACGCAGGAGGGGCTGCAAGGAGCCAAGCCCTGAGATGGGAACTTGCGTGGAGTGTCCAAGGACAGCCAGGAGGCCAGGGTGGATGGCGAGAACAGGGCCGGGTGATGTGCTCCGAGGAAGAGCAGGAAACCAGACTGGTGGGGCCCCCAAAGCCATTTTAAGGACTTGGTGGATTAACTCAGAGTGTACTGGGAAATCAATAGATGATATCAAAAACTTTTGTCTGTTTTTCAAAACAAACAGCTTTGTCTAATTTCGTTCACTCTAGGTTCCAAAAACCCTTGTAAAATTTTTAATTGCTGTTAGCCCCCCCATTGGAGTGCTCGGAACAGAAGAAGGAAAGAGCTGCTTTCCTGCTATCCCAAGATCACTCTACCACTCCCACTGTTAACAGGTGGAGAACAGACTGCAGTGAGTGTGGGGCCAGGTGACAGCAGGAAAGACAAGATGATGGTGGAGGCAAACAGAAGGGGCAAGGAGAAGTGGCTGAATCTCAGACATGCCGTAAAGCCAATGACAATAGAATTTGCAGAGACGAGATACGGGGTTCTTTTCAAAGGTGTATCTTATTATTACTCAGGTATGGTGAAGCCAGCACACCAGGAGCCAAGTGCCACTGAAAGACAGTTGGCTACTTGGCTACTCACCGTTCCCAGAGGAGAGGGCCCCACGGTGGAGTCAGTGCTGGTGGGGGGTGGGAGGGTGGCGGGGAGGTCACGCGGGGAAGTACGAATGTCAGTCGCGAGGCAGCAGGAGAAAACGTGGACAAGGACCTTGATTATGACCTTGGGGGAAGGAACAGGTGAGGCAGGGGAAGCAGCTTGAGGACTGACCACTCCTTCGAATAGTTTCAACAGGCTCTCGGGTGGAGGGGGGCCTTTAGCTGCCCGGTACCTCGCCCTGGGGTGAGATGGGCCTGGCGAGCAAGAGCCTGCAAGAGTCGTGTACAAAGAAGCTGCGGTTGTGGTGTGGGCTCCGCAGTGGTTGCATAAATGGCGTGCGGTATTTGCTCTAAGAATCGGTAGCCCAGGGCCAGTCAAAGCAACAGAATAAAAAGACAAGCTCAATAACCTGGGAAGTTAGAAAAGTCAAGGCTACCTCTGAATTTTGGTATAAACAACTGCAAGAATGGGGTAATCACTTGAGGAATAACTTCTGTCTCAACTGCTCCTTCTGATGGTCTTACCTCAAATCACATGCCCTTGCCCTGTTTTTATTTCTAGTGCCAAAAATAAATAAATAAAGTCTATTTCTAGTGCCAAAGCAACCCATTAATTCTTCATGGTCCAGCTCCCTCTTGTGGTAAGGATCTGGTACTGTTTCAGACCTGAAGCTCTAAAACAAAAAGAACTTCAGCAAAAGGAAGATTTTAATACATTTCGAAGACAAACATAAACCCTGTGCTGAAGTTTATCCCCATCATCAGGTGGAACTTTGATGAACCAACTGAAGACACCACTTTCAGGACTTTTTTACCTTTCAAATAAGCCCAGATTTCAAAAGAGCCAATAACACGTTTGAAGACTACGGCAAACTAAGTTGAACAGAACTTGTTTATTTTTCAAAACAAACCAAAGCATTTCATGTCACCTAGCTCTTTAAAATCCCTATCTGGCTAGAGCACAGTTCTCTGCAAAACATGGGTTATAAATTCATTAGTCCTGAATTAATCTAATCTTGTACTTCCCTAACCTATCACTCTTTTTCTTTCCTTTTTTTTTTTTTTTTTTTTAATGAGTCAACATGAGTTGTGAGAGAGTCGTGGATCACCAGGGGACATTACCTTCTAGTTAACCTTATGCACAAACTATGCAGAACCAAATGCAAGTATTTAAGATACCTTCACCAATGAGCAGCTTCCTGAGTTTCTTCCAATCTCTAGAATCTAGCTCATAGTTGGGGCAGAGGGATATAGTTTCTCCAAAACAAGAGAATCTTAAGTAGCTTAAAATAAAAAATGGAGTCATATTCAAGCTCACCATGTGAGCGGGATATATACTGGGGGGAGCTCTGTTCCATCCATACCTACCAAAATTTGTTCCTAAAAGGAAAATAACTTACCCCAGTAGAATGGAGATATCAGAGAAATTTCTCAAGATTTCTTTACACAGTAGAGCTATCCAAAATTTAGCACTTGGCCTGTGTGTGTGCATGTGTGTGTATCGGGGGTGGTGTGTGTGTACTGGAACACCACTTATGTAGGGAAGATCTACAGCCCCATGACTATGTGAAACAGCCAGAAATCTGAAAGCAAGTGACTTCTGAATGGCCAATAGCTATTCCAAAGTTCATGCCCTTTGTTCTATAGAACCTCCCTGACGCAACCACCATGGAATGTCAACCTTCCAGCCTCAGAGCCTCCGACCCGTGCGTGCGAGGTGAGGGCCAGCAAGAGAGAGGGGAGGGAGAAGCATTAGAAAATGTGGCTGGTTTTCTCGGCACCATGGCTCAAACACCTATGTACTTGAACAGCCTCTGACAACATGCTCAGCTATTGCTTTTCCAACTGAGTGGGCAGAGTCACCTGAGAATTCGCTAGCCATGCAGACTCTCGGACCCCAGTCGCAGAGATCCGGCATGTGGGTTGAGTCCCTGGGCAGAACATAGAAAGCCTGGCATTTCTGCGTCACAGTGCAGTCTTGTCAGAGATCTGAGAATGATGCTCCTGTGTAATTAAGGAAAGATAAAAGTAAGTGGAATGTACTCTGCCTAATGATAATGCTAATTGTTGTCAGACATAGGCTTCCTCCAAGAACTCAAAAATGGCTCTTTGGGAGCCATTTTAAGATCAGAGCAGAGACATCTGCAGTCACCAGAGAAAGAATAACATGGCTGTCAAACCAGCAGGACTTGGTTCCATAAAATATTTTAAGAAACAACCAGGATTTTGGAATTTACTTCAAATTCCAATACAAGAGGTAGAGAAAGGGGATGGGGGCGTACATAAAACCAGTGTGAATAATGACCTTGTGTGAATAATGATTGAAGTTGGGTGATGGGTACACGGCAGGGGAGGGGGGGTGTCATTCTTTTATACTGTGTATTTTTATGTTTCCAAATCTCCACAATAAAAAGATAAAGGAAAAAAGAAATTTTAAAAAGTGAAAGTTAGTGACCATAAACATATTGAAAAACAAGTGTCCCAGAGGTCAACATTACCCATCCTAATTCTGTCCAAGTAATTGCCTTCCTTGAATTTCCTGGTCCCACTGGCCGAGTAATTGCTGTTGTGAATGGGTCTATCAGACAGCATTAAACATTACATGGAGATGTGAGAACTCCCCTCGTTCTGATTCTTCGTGCACCAAAGCAATCCTTGATTGTCAGTCTGCCTTCAGGGAGATAGTGCTCTGATTGTGCTAGCACAAATCCCCAATCCACATGATATTCTTCATATTCTTCATTGGTTGTGACTAATCTAGGATTCTGGTTATCCGTCAGTTGTCTAATTAGTTATCCATTAGTTATGTCACTGAATTTTCATGATAGAAAACACGGGGTCATGTCCTTACTTGGAAAAGATCACCATCCTAATTGGTTAAAAGGGGGAAAAAGGGCACAAAAGAATGTGTGAAAGAGATTGTTCCTTAATCTGGAAAAAATGTACCTGTGTTAAATACTCATTGCATATAATCTATAAAGCTACATTCTGGCTACAAGGTCATGTGAAGACATATATGTATGGTTATTAGCCATTGTTTTTCTGAGTAGAATTTCATTTACACTCCCCATCTCCTCACAAAGAATTAGAGTTTACCATTTAAGATACTATTACTGGCAAATCCCCTTAAGCAGGCACTTGTAAGCGCACATCGTCACAATCCACTGAAAGGGAACGTGTCAATTCATGTATTAAAGATCAGCAATGCTAACCCTTCATGTCTGTGTCATCTATAGCCATACAAACACAAGACCTAAGTGTCCTTCCCACACTCCAACGGACTGTCTTCCACACCCCCTGGGATGTCTCGACCTTATCCTTCTGTTCAGTGGAACAGTATTTCCGGGTGTCACCCAAGATAGTATTTTTTCTTTTTGTTTTTAAAAGGCTTCTTTCCATTCCAAAGTCTGATCCGATGACCCGGCCTCCCCTCGGTGCCCATTCAGCCATGATAACTGCTCAGGGATGCTGGACGTTAAACACAGAGTTGGAAGAATTGTTCACCTGTAGACACAGCAGGAGCTGTGTGACCAGGGTCGGCCTTTTGCAGAGCCCAGAAGAATGAAAGTTAGGAGAAGAGCACATTGAATTTGAGGTCAGAAGCCTGGCACTCAAGCCCTGTGAGCTCTGTATGTTTTAACACTGCTTCCCCTTTATAAACGAGCCCAATAAAAATGGCCCCACCCATGTTGCAGGCTTGTTTTAAGTATAAGGCAGACGACCCCACTGGCAGACACTGGATTGGCTACCCAAAAGCCATTCACAAACCATTGTTCCCTTTGCCTTCCTGTGCCTAAAATAGTCACCTTTCAAGTATCTCTTGCAGCTAGAGCTGGCCACCTGACCAATGGGATGTCAGGGGAGGGTGGAGAATCACTGAGTGGAGCCTCCAGGAAAACTATGTGTAAAAAAAAAAAAAAAAAAAGACACTCCCCAGGCATGCTGCCTTCATCTCTTACTCTCCCACCCACTTTTCACACAGTGACCTAAGTGATCTTTCAAAATAGTAAAGCAGATCATGTCGTTGCCCTGCTGAAACCCTGCATGGACTTTTCACTGCAGTTAGAATAAAATGCAAACTATTTGCAGTGGTCTGGCTCCCCCACCCTTCTCCAGTGTCATTTAGTCCGTTCTCCCATTCACTGTACTCCAGCCAGACCTTCTGTTCCTCAAACTTGCCAAGCATTTCCCCGGCCCCAGGCCTGTGCACCTGCTGATTCTTCTGCCCAGTGCTCCCCTCCCGCTCTTTAAATGGCGTTCTGTCTCTTTCAACTATCAGCCCTGAACTCCTCCAGTGTGTTTTGGAGATGCCATCCCTGACCATTCCGTCTCAGAAGTCCTGCCCATTTACCCCCTAGCTCATTACCAATTTGTTTCCATGGTTATCCCTTATTCCAATCCACAGTTATTTTGTGTATTTGTCTATTTGCTCGGTGCTTGTCTTCTATCACTCGAATGTAAGCATCAGTGGGGTTTTCAGTCTTGTTCATTGCTATATCCCTAGCCCCTTGCATAGTGCCTGAGACATAGGAGGCTCTCATTTGATATTTGCTGAACAAATGAATGCATCTTCCCTGTGGATCTCCATCTCCTATTTCTTCTTCATCAAAGGAAATGAGAGGCTAAACAAGAGTTTGTAGCAGGAATAACAAGCACGTAACACAGGATGTGTAGGATGGTGAGATGATTTTTCGGAAGTGGTAATCAGGGGAGCCAACTTGGTAGCAACAAAACAGAACAAAAGTAGGGGAGCACTTGCGATTGGCCTGAGAGTGGCATGCGGTGGCAACCACCGTGTGGCCCTCATCAGCCCGTAATTATCTGGATTGCCATGGCTGTAGACACCGTAGGGAGTCTTGAGAGAAGACATTTGGATGTGAAGGTGACCCAGGCAGTGAAGGTGAAATGCCTGCTTCCCACAAATTCCTCATCACATGCCCGGGGAGAGGGGGCGCTCACTGTCCACTTAAGTTCCCATTTCTCTTTACTTCCTCTCCTCACAGTCTCCTCTGTTCAAATCAACTGCTCTGATTCGTCCTCACAGAGTTCCCTTTGCTGGAATAGATTTCAACCCGAGGAGAAGGAGGCAAAGATTTCCGGGGAAAGCAGAGCTTGCAAAGTTAGACAAACCTTGCTCAATCCCTTTCCAGCAATACTATTTGAGAAAAGTTACTTAGGGGGGCGCCTGGGTGGCTCAGTCGGTTAAGTGGCTGCCTTCGGCTCAGGTCATGATCCTGGGGTCCTGGGATCAAGCCCCGCGTCAGGCTCCCTGCTCAGCAGAGAGCCTGCTTCTCCCTCTCTGCCTGCCTCTCTGCTTACTTGTGCTCTCTATCTCTCTGTCAAATAAAATAAAATCTTTAAAAAAAAAAAAAAGTTACTTAGGGACACCTGGGTGGTTCAGTCGGTCAAGCACCTGCCTTCGGCTCAGGTCACAATCCTGGGGTCCTGGGATGGAGCCCCACATCAGGCTCCCTGCTCAGCGGGGAATCTGCTTCTCCCTCTCCCTCTGTGCTCTCTCTCTCAAATAAATAAATAAATAAAATCTTAAAAAAGAAAAAAAGAAAATGTCCTTAATTTCTCTAAGAGAAGCAATAATATCTACTTCATAAGGGTTATTGTAAAGATTAAATGAGCTAATGTATAAGGCACCCGGTTCAGTATAGACGAGAATAATAAAGTTATAACTTTAAAACAAGCGGGATGGGCTTGAAGAGGATTTAATGAGGAAAAGGGTGTATGTGTGTGATACTGTGGTTTATAATAAGAAATATGAATTGGTCTTTAGCCACAGCTCCTGGCCCAAGCTCCCCAAACCCTTGGAATTTCCTACTAAGAACAAAGGAATTATCTTTTGTTATAATATTTGATCTTTTGCCCTTAGTTCTTGAAGTAGCTTCAGAGCAATAAAGGTGAAATGGGGGGGCCTTGTTATTAATAACAGCCCCTTTCAATCACCCCTCATTGGGTTAATGAGGTTACTCTTGGAAAGCACCTCGGTAACCTGAGGGTAGAGGCTGGTTGCCCACAGAACCAACCAGGTGATAAGAAGGTCGAAACTTTCAGCCCCACCCCCTGACCCCTAAGGAGGCAGAGGAGCTGGAGATTGAGTTCCATCACCAACAGTCAATGATTTAATCAATTATGTAATGATTTAATGGAGCCCCTGTAAAAATTCCTGACCTATGGGGTTTGGGAAATTTCAAGGTTGGTGAATGAGAACACGATGGATGCGTGTGCCCAGAGGGTGACCCACCCTAAACTCCAGAGGGACAGAGGCCCCTGTGTTCAGGACCTTTCTGTGTATCTCTTTGTCCAGCTGTTCACTCGTATCCTTTAATATCCTATGATAATAAATTAGTAATGAAGTGAGTAAACTGGTTTTCCTGAGTTCTGTGAGCTTCTCCAGCAAATTAGTTAAATATGAGGAAGGGGTGGTGGGAACTCCAAATCATAGTCCGTAACAATCTTGTGATTGGCATCTGAAGCGGGGATAGTCTTGTGGGATGAGCCCTAAACCTGTGGGATCTGACACTCTCCCCAGGTAGATAGTGTCAGAAGTGAGTTAAGTTTGTGGGACACTATTGGGGCACCTGGCTGGTTCAGTGGGTAGAGCATGACTCTTGATCTCAGGGTTGTGGGTTTGAACCCCACGTTGGGTGTGGAGATTACTTAAAAAATGAAATCTTAAAAAAAAATTGGGAGGACGCCCAGTCAGTATCTGCTGAGAATTGGTGGTGTTTGAAAACACATGTCAGAAAAGGTATCTATGAAAAACCTACAGCAGACCTCATATTTACCATTTCTCTTTAAGATCAGGAACAAGATATGTGTGTCAGCTTCACCCCTCCTATTTAATATTGTGTTGAACATCTTGACTGGTGCAATAAAACCAGAAAAAGGTAAAAACTGTATAGGAATTAGAAATAACCAAAAAAAGTGCTCTTATTTGCAGGTGATCGATTACTTATGTAGAACACCAAAAAGAATCTACAAATAAATAATTAGAATTAATGAATATTTCACTTGGTTCCTAGGTAAAACCAATATACAAAATCAATATATAGAAATCAAGTATATTTCTAAACATTAGCCACAAGAAATTAGACAATGAAGATTTGTAAAGATGTCTTTAAAAGGGAACCAAAAGAAAGTTCTTAGAAATAAGTCAAGTCCTTTAAGAAGAAAATTATAAAACTTTATTCAAAGACATTGAAGAAAGCCTAAATAAATGCAAAGATTTAACATATTCTTGGGCAAGAAGACTCAACTTTGTTAATATGTCCATCCCCTACACTGATTGATAACTTCAAAGCATCTCAGTTAAAATCCCCAGCAGGATTTTCATAGAATTTGACAAGTTAAATCTAAAACTTAGGTAGAAAAACAAAGGTTCAAGAATGAACAAGACTCTGGCTGAAGAGCAAGGTGAGAGACTGTCTCTGTTAAATATCAAGATATAAAGCTCTTGATATAAATATCAAGATATAAATTAAAGAATGTGTAGTATCAATCTGGGAACAAATAAACCAATGGAATAAAATAAAATAAACCAATGGAAACATAAATGCATAAATAGTGCCTTTACTGATAGAGTAGTCACTACAGATCAGTAGGAAAAGGGTGGGCTACTTTAATAAGTGGTGCCCAAACAATAAGATATTCACATGGAAAAAAATACAAAATTGGATTCTTATTTCATATTACACATAACTGAATTCTAGGTGTATTAAAGACTTCAATATGAAAAACACAACCATAAAACATTTAGAATAATATAAATGGAATATCTCTTTTTACTTCAGGATAAGAAAAAAATTTAAATCAGACACAAAAACACACAATAAAATGATAAATTCAGCTATATAAAAATGAAGAACAACTGTTCTTAGAAAAACACCATAAGAAGAATAAAAAGACAGTCCACAAAACTGGGAGAAGACACTTGCTTCACACATAATAGACAAAGGCGCCATATCCAGAATATATTAATAACTCCTACAAATCAATAAGAAAAAGACAACCCAATAGAAAACTAGGGAAAAGGCTTGACAAGAATTTCACAGAAAATGAGGCACACATAGCAAATAAATATATGAAAAGTAAGCAGGGAAATACAAATTAGTATCATTAGAGCCCATTTTACTCTCACCGGATTAACAACAACAACAATTTAGCTGGACAGTATCAAGTTCTAGTAAGTCCTGCCTCAGGGCCTTTGTATATGCCTTTCCTTGTGCCTGGAATACTTCTCTTTCAAATCTTTGTATATCTTGTTTCTTCACTTCACTCTTACCTGGTTCAGATGTTACTATTCCAAGAGGTTTTTGCTGACCATGCTATCCATCATTCTTTATCCTCTTACCTGGTTTATTACGGTCTTCAAAGCACTTGTTAACATTTCACCACATTGATTCTCTCTCTCTCTTTGTGTGTGTGTGTGTGTGTGTGTGTGATATATTATATATGTGTGTGTAGCATGTATATGTATATTTATACACACGCATGTATTATCATTTTGCATAACCTTTGAAAGCAGATGGCTGACACACTGAGTGATTCTCAAACGGCAGATACCTAGGGGGAGAGGATGATTTTGTAGGAAACAAATGACATTCAAATATAAGAAACTGACCGCAAAGATGTGGAAACTATTATCCATAATCAAGGCTACTATGAGCAGAATAATGAGACTATTTCCTCCTTTCCACCATATAGTTGTCATTATTTTGCAGAACATTTTGAAAGCAAGGACACCACCCCTAAATACTTGCATATGTCTCTCCTAAGATTCTCCCACTTAACCTCGATACCATCCACACAACTAAGAAAATGAACAATCATTGACTAATACCATCTAGCACATAGTCTGTATTCTAATTTCCAAGCACTCAGTCTTTTGAAGGTCTCACTACACATCATATCAAATATATTAAAATGTACACACAGTACTGGTTTTCTGGAAACTTTTAAAAATGATTTAGCTACAAATAAACCATTTAATTTGCAGTCAGTTTCTCAGCAAAGGGAACTAACCTGGGACACCTGGGTGGCTCAGTTGGTTAAGCTCCCGACTCAGGTCTTGAGATCATGCTCAGTGGGGAGTCTGCTTGGGATTCTCTTCCTTCTCTCTGCCTCTCTCTCTCTTAAATAAAAATAAATAATCTTAAAAAAAAACAAATAAAGGGAAATAATCTAACCTACTAATTGTTTTCAAATTTAATTACCGTTTATATGAATATTAACATTTATCAATTAACGTCAGCATAATTTTTAGTTTGTAGACATTTAATTAAATGTTTCTTAATTTTGTTTTTATGTTTTGAGGTCAATCCTTTCTTTTTGTCAGGTCTCAAAAATGTTCATAGGTTTTCAGGAAGCTCCTTGGTCCTAGGCACGGTGCAGAAGCTGTCTGATGGATAAAGAGAGCTGGCTGGGGGCTGGGGGCAGGAGAGGGTGACTCAGCGGGCAGCCTCCGAAATAGAAACGGACTTAAGCCCAGAACCTCCTCCTCCCTGAGGCAGTGGCTGTTGCCCAAGTTCCAAAAACTGGGCTGAAGTGAGAAGTCCTGAGTCTGAGACAGGAAGCAAGGGTGAGGAGAAAAGCTGCTTCTAAAAGAGATCCGTTTCCTGCCTGTGCAGCCCGGCATTCCTGGGTTACCTCTGAGGGAGTCTTTAAGAAGTAACAAGAGGTAGTCTGAGCAAGCTTCTGTGCTGACCAGGAACTCCAGATCGGGGCCGCCATTTGGGAGAGTTCAGTGGCTTTTTGATCGTTTTTGTTTCTAATCAAAATTGAGGATATCTAATTTGAGTTCAGGTCATAAGGCCAAAAAAGATTCTGGCTGTAGGAAATTTGAGAATGAAGGGAGACAGAAAACAAAATTAAAGCTTCTATTAGAAGCTGCATTGTCAATTGCAGAATGAAGTCCCACTTACGCTTCTAAAAAGATTTCATTAGTATAAATCAATCCAATAAGAACTGTTTTAAGGCATAAAAGGGGCAGGTTTTATTGACCCTGTTTTGCAGATAGGGAAACTGAGGCCGGGCAGTGTAACATGGCTTATAGGAGTCTTGCCAAGATTCACTGCCTGAGTGGGACCTTGCTTGCCATCAGGATCCAAGAGAAAAAAATGAGGACTTCAGTACTTTCAGTTCATGATTCTTTAAATTAAGAAATGCTGCTTTGTTTTGTTAAGCTTAGCAAAGAAGTTAAAAGCAGAGTGACTTCATTTTCACTCTCACGAAACAAAACTCCCAGAAGGCACATGTTCTCGGCAAATGTAATGCAATGTTACTAGAGCGCGTGCTGGGAATGAATTGCTCATTTTCACGAAGCATGACTCAACCATCACATCAGGAAATTTTTTCCTCTTGAAAGCCCGTGGAGTCGAATTGTGATAGAATCAGGAGGAATCACTTCAGCACATGAGTGATTTCCAAATGGCGAACACTTGGGGAAAGAGGGTGGTTGTGGAGAAAACATGACATTCATAGATATTGACTGCGACGTTGTGGGGACAATCATATGCAATCATATGCAATCAAGGCAGAATTAATGAAACGTGTTCCTCCTCCTTTCCACCAGAATGTTCTAGGGAGGAAGGGAGCGAGAGGACGATGCTCAGCACAAACGCTCAAGCAGTGGCTCCTGACTCTGCTCCTTTCGCACACAGTCGAGGCTGAAGACACCGTGCCATCTGCTGAGGCCATCTTCCAGCCCCGCTGATGGAGTGTTACCGTCAGTGGTCTTCCAACTCTTTAGACACGACGTCCTTATCAGGAGAAGAACGTGAGCCGGCACTTGCAATGCATGCTCACTGCTTCACCTGAAATTATCATCACAAACTGTACTGATAATACTCAGGAGATTAAGAAACATACGCAAAAGAGAAATTGAAAGGATGAGGTGACATAAAGAATATTTTTAAACAAGTATTTTATTTCTTTTCACTTAATTCTAAAAAACCTTTTTTTCCCTCTGTCACACACACACACACAAAGGCCTATTTTGCTAATAATAATAATAAATGCTTTATTATTCTGAAAATCTTTACTTAACATTTCATGGTACAGCAAGGCGAAGGTCAGTTTGTTGATACTTGCATTTAATGACTATCAAAGATGGAGAAAAAAAAAAAAGACCTCACAAAGAATCTTGGGTCCAACTAAAAGAACATCATCGACCAGGCTTATTAAGCCCTGGTACCGAGTTTCCAGTTCCATCTGTCAACTATGCAAAGGTTTTTACTGGAATTCATTTGCTAAATTTCCATCTCCCCACTTTGTTCTTGCAAACTACCTGAATGTTGCATTTCTATTTTTAACAAATGGGTCCACGGTGTAGTGTAAGCCCTAGTTTGGAAGATTTTTTTTTTTTATTTATTTGAGTGAGAGAGAGCATGAGAGGGGGGAGGGTCAGAGGGAGAAGCTGACTCCCCACTGAGAAGTGAGCCGGATGCGGGACTCGATCCTGGGGCTCCAGGATCATAACTGGAGCCGAAGGCAGTCGCCTAACCAACTGAGCCACCCAGGCGCCCCGGGAAAATTCTAGCTTTTAAAATGGAAAATTCTAGCTTTTAAAATGATTACTGGGCAGAGAACCAGTTCCAAATTCACGTTTGGTTACTGGCCACTCCAAAGCCAATACTCAAGAGCCTGGCTGGTGGGAAGGTTTGCTTTCTTAGGAAAGACGGTGGGCTAACATCCCATAGACCATCTTCCCAGTCCAGATGAAGTGGAGGGTGCTCTTTTTTTTTTTTTTTTGAGAGCGAGATAGCAAGAGAGAGCACACGAGTGGGGAGGACAGGGAGAAACAGGCTCCCAAGTGAGCAGGGAGCCCGATGCAGGGCTCAATCTCAGGACCTGGGCCAAAGGCAGACGCCCAACTGACTGAGCTACCCAGGCGCCCCAAGCAGAGGGCTTTGAAAGAGGAAGTCGTGGGGAATGGTGAGGGGGCCATGCGCAAGAGAAGCTAGCGCTCAGCAGTTAATCACTTGTCCTTGGCAAGCCTTCCAGATGACTCCACTCTGCCAGGAATCAAGGCTCCCAGGCCTTTCTCAGTAAAGGATACCTCGGCAGCCCAACTAGCGGCCTCCCAGCAAGGGATTCCAGACCTCCCCCACTTCCACTGCACACCAGGAAGCAGGACTCCAGGTGTCTCTTATGGAGGATGCCATGGCCAGTGGCAGCTCTTTTGGCAAGTGCAGTCAGGCCTTATCTTCCCAAGAGTCTGGCTCTTTATTCCTCAAGGCCAGCGGTCTGCCGGCTCTCAAAGGAAATACATCAGTCTTGCTACAAACTGTGGGGTTTAGGTCAGCAAGCAAGAAGGGCATCGGCTTGAAGCCAGTTAACCCTTAAGACCCGCTGGAACAAAATGTTCCGATAGAATTTTTACAGGTGACACAGACTTTAGAAACAAGAGCACATCAGTTGGAAACATTTCCAAACACCAATCAGGAAGAGAAATTGAAAGTGTTGGTTTTCCTAAAAATAGCTATCACGTAAGAAATGTGTTCCTTAGTATGAAATACATTGCAGACGTTTGTGCTATAGAAGTGACCAACAATTTGAACCATGTCTCTTGTGAAAGAAAAATGTGCAGCGCATCTTTCAGTTTGATTAAGTCTTTTAATTACTGTGCCGTGCAGATAACCACTGGATCATCCGCATGGCACAGAACATTTTTATGGTCGCTCGCTATGATGGTTTTTTAAAAAGTCCACGAGTTTTTCAACAGGCTTCCATGCACGGTTGGATTTCCCACCTCCTCCCCTGGAACCCAGGCAGGCCTTTGTGATTGCTGCTCACGTGACTAGAGCAGGACGCCTGAGCTAAGTTACAAACCGCCTGGAGCTTCTATAGTTTTGTCTTGGTCCCCATGCTCTGGGCATGTCCAGCCACCGTATAAGAAGTCTGGCTACCGTGAGGCCACCGTGCAGAGATCCCAGCGAGAAACAGATGCCAGGAGAGCACCAGTTGCCAGCCCCAGAGAGGGCTGAGTGTCCCGTCCCCATCCGTACCCCACCCCCGCCCCTCTCCCAGCCTTTAGAGAGCCCCACTCCAGAACTGCCTGGCTGGGCACTCCCACATTCCCCACCCACCACAGCAGTGAGAGATCATCAGGGATTGTTGTTCTATCTACTAAGTCTTGGAGAAGACGGTATGCAGCAACAGACATCACACATTGTGAACTCATTTCATTCTCACAGTAACCTTTTTGTCATTGGCAGCTCTCTTCTAAAGAGTCAGAGGACATGTGGCATTGAGAGGTTTCGCCATGAGAATTTCTGGGATTTGATCCCCACGTAGCTGGACCTCATGGTCTACCTGCAGCATCCACAGCCCCTCCGGAAGAAGAGAACCAATGCAAGGGGAAAAGGCGGTGCAAGCAACACATCTGGGTGGGAGACTCGATGTGGGAAGTGCGGCAAAGGGGAGCCTCAGATAGAACCTGGAGGTTTGGAGGAAACACAGGAAGAAAACTAAATTTAGGTAGGAGGTTTATGAGTTTGGATTTGGCCATGTCTATTGGGTGTGCCACTAGGTACCTCAAAAGGTCTTCAGGGGCCGTCAAGGCCCTGGAAAGTAAGTTGGGGAATCAAGTGTTTCCTGAGGATGAGATCGTAAAGGGAAAGGCCGTTTGGCCGGAAAAAAAGAGGAACAAGGACTAAGGCTTAGGGAGTGCCTCCTTGTCTGGATTATGATACACATGACCTTACGTGATTAAGTTCCCAATATTTTCAGAATTTAAAAATGTCCGCTATACTGTTGGTAGAAGTGCAAACTGGGGCAGCCACTCTGGAAAACAGTATGGGGGTTCCTCAAAAAGTTAAAAATAGAACTACCTTACGATCCAGCAATCTCACTACTAAGTATTTACCTAAAGAAGACAAAAATGCTAACTCAAAGGGATCCATGCACCCTAATGTTTATAGCAGCATTATCTACAATAGCCAAATTATGGAAACAGCCCCAGTGTCCATCAACTAAAGAATGGGTAAAGAAGAGGTGGTATATATTTTCAATGGAATATTACTCAGCCACAAAAAAAGAATGCAATCTTGCCATTTGCAACAACATGGATGGAGCTAGAAAGTACAATGCTCAGCAAAATAAGTCAGTCAGAGAAAGACAAATGCCATGTGATTTCACTCATGTATAGAATTTAAGAAATAAACAAGCAAAGGGGGACAAAAGAGAGAGAGGCAAACCAAGAAATGGACTCTTAACTATAGAGAACTGATTTATTAGCAGAGGGAAGGTGGAGGGGGAAAGGGTGAAATAGGTGATGGGGGTTAAGGAGGGCAGTTGTCAAGATGAGCACCGGGTGTTGCATGGAAGTGTTGAATTGCTATATTTTACAAAACCTGAAATTAATATTACTCTGTATGTTAACTAACTGGAGTTTAAATAAAAACTTTTAAAAATGCGTGCTATATTGCATATGTAGATGTACAGTGGAGTAACAGACTCCCAGGAGCAGGAAACATTTATTAATCTTACATTTGCATAAGAAGTTTATGGAATATCACAAATGACCACATCAGTGAGGATCTCTCTTTTTTTTTAAAGATTTTATTTATTTATTTGACAGAGAGATAGAGAGAGACCACAAGTAGGCAGAGAGGCAGGCAGAGGGAGAGGGAGAAGCAGGCTCCCCGATGAGCAGGGATCCTGATGCGGCACTTGATCCCAGGACCCCGGGTTCATGACCTGAGCCGAAGGCAGACGCTTAATGGCTGAGCCGCCCAGGCACCCCCCCAGTGAGGATCTCTTTAGTTCACACTCCAGACGGACTTCCAAAAGGCACGGAAACATGCAGTGTGCTCTTCCCAGGGCAAAGCTCTCCCAGGCATCAACCAGCACCCCTTTCTGAGGCAGAAGCTATGACTGGCTCACACAACGCCTCTCAGCCCTGCTCTAGTGCTTTCCTGTTGCAGAGCCTAGAATGCTCAGATCTGTAAATTTCGGACTTCTGTGCAGCTTCAGCTGGGGGTGTGGTCTGGGCTCTGCCCCACAGGCTTGCCATTTGGGAAGGGAGGGAACGTGTAGAAAAGAGGGTGACAGGGAGAATGGCCCTTCTGGCCAGCATGATGCCGGAAGTCTTCAGCTCTTCCGGGGCAGCTCTGGGGATGCTTTGGTGTCAGATCTTGAGTGTCACAGGTGCTGAGGGGAGGTAGTATGCAGTGGACCTTCTGCCACACACCCGGGCATTTCTCTTGGCTCTTGGTTTTCCTGTCTTTGTAGCATCCAAATCTTGGATCCAGGTCTTGGAGATTCTGTAAGCTACCTCAAACCCTCTAAAAAGTCCTTTTCACTGTAAATAAGCTAGTAGAGTTCCCTTATGTATACCAATTCCATATCAGACTTTACACAAATAGTGTTTTACATTCAAAGGTAAAATTGTACACCATTAATTTTATCATGGACTGACAAATTTTAACAATTTAAAGCTAGATATACTTTCTTGGGGTAACTTAGATGAGGAATCAATTAACCCCAAATAACACTGGCTTAAACAAGATAGAAGTCTTCTACTTGACTCTCATGCAATAGTCTTGACAGAAGCAGTCCAGGGTTATGCTGGCGGGATCTGGGACCCAGGGTCCTTCTGTTTTGTTGCTCTGCTCCTCCTAGGATGTTGCCTGGGAATAATATCTGCATGGCTCATGTGTTTTCCGCTAAGTTCCTAAAAGGGTATTTTTCCGTGGGGCAGGCTTGGAGGGCAGCAGAATGGCAGTAACTGAGACTTTCCCAGAAAGTTCCTCCCTATGAAGGACTAGTGCACCAGGAGAGCCTGTGGCCACCAAGTTGGCTCCCTGCCTACCACAGGGAGGGAGTTCCTAGAGCGGACTAGTGTAATCTTTCTTCAGAAGCCTTAATCCCTGTGTCCCCAAGTCTCCTTCACTCTTCCACCTAAAGTGTCCTTCCAGCTGGGGTTGTGTTAAGCTACATGCAACCGAAACCTCCCCTGTATTGGGGTTATATTTCTCACCACGAGTCATGAGGTAAGTAGCCTGAGCTGTAGTAGCTTTTGGATGCCGTTCTCCAGACCATTTTTTTTTTAAATGGTAAGACACCTATACAAACTCCAGCCTCCCTTTCACCTGCCATACAGAAACAAAAAAGGAAGCAAACAGGAAAGGACAGTCCTCTTTACAGGAAAGCAAGACTGACCTGGGAATCCCTGGCAGGCACCTGCTTACACCTCTTTGAGCAGAACTATGGCACATGACCATATCAAGTTGTAAGGGAGGCTAGGATTAATTAGGGGCATACATGGCCATGCCGAACTTATTCCTCTTACCTTCTTTCTGGAATTGCAAGTCCTGTGCTGTCTTTTGTCCGGTGTCTAAAAACTGGTGTTTCATATATTTCGCCCAAAATTCTAATTGTTTAAGACTGGAGACTATCAGGACACCTGGGTGGCTCAGTTGGTTAAGTGGCTACTTTTGGCTCAGGTCATGATCCCAGGCTCCTGGGACTGAGTGCCACGTCGGGCTTCCCGCTCAGAGTGGAGCCTGCTTCTCCCACTACCCCTGCTTGTGTTCTCGCTCTCTGTCAAATAAGTTTTAAAAATCTTAAAGGGACTGGAGACTATCTGGGTCCAACTTCTCCATCTTGACTAAATGTAGAATAGTTCTGAAATGCATTTTCAAAGCACTTAATAATCCCCAAAACATAAATTTAAAAAGGGCAACAAAAAAGATAAAGTATCAAAAATAAACCTCTCAAGAAATGAGGAATACCTATATGAAAAAAAAATCTCTAAATGTTCCAGAGGGATACAAAAGAACAGTGGAGCAAATGAAAAGACCCACCATGATCTTGAACAGGAAGCCTCAAAGCATAAAGACAGCAATTCTGTTTAACCCTAACATTGAACATGGATTTAATAAAAATACTAACAGGATTTTGCTGTTGTTGTTCTAGGCTTTAGACCCTAAACCAATTTTGAAGTTCCAGTGGAAAAATAAGCAAGAACCATGAAAACTTCGGGAAAAGAGAGTAAAAACAGAACTAATCCTACCAGATACTAAAGCAACAAACTATAATTATTAAAACATAGGGCACGTGAATAGTAGATTAATGGAACAGCAGAGAAAAGCCAGAAATAAGTCCAAAAACATACAGAATTTAGGATATGATCAAGTTGGCACCTCAAGTTCAAGGGGGAAAGGATAGATTATCCAAAACATGGTGTTAGGTCAAGTAAGTGTCATCTAAAAAGAAAAATTTGTGTTCATAACTCATATCTTTCATTGAAATAAATTTCAACTAGATCAAAGATTTTTATGTGAAAAAAAAGAACAAACCATAAAAGTACTACAAGGAACCAAGTGAGAATTCTTTTTTTTTTTATCTATTTTTATTTGAGAGAGAGAGAGAGAGAGAGAAAGTGTGAAAGGGGGGGGGGGTGGGAGTGGGGCCAGAGGGACAGGGAGAGAGAGAATCCTCCAGCAGACTCCCTGCTGAGCAGGGAACCCAAGTAGGGCTCAACCCCAGGACCCTGATCATGACACCTGAGCCAGAATCAGGAGTTGCACGCTCACCTGACTGAGCCACCAAAGTGCCCTGAGAAACCATGTGAGAATTCTTATGTTACCTCAGAACAAGGAATATCTTTCTAATTGTGACATAAAACTAAAATCATAAAAAAGATCGTTAGGTCTGACAAATTAAAATTATTTTCATGCCAAAACCGTTACAAGCAGTCAATTGGCAAAGAATGCCCTAGAAAGAATATTTATAACACCTATCACAAAAAAAGGTTAACTTCTCAAATGTATAATGTATTCTTACAAATCAGTAAAAAGGACAAAGGATACAGACAATTCAACAGGAAAGGAACTACAAATGACCATTGAAAAGATGCTCAATCCTATTCGCAATAAGAGAAAGACAATTTTTCACCTATCGATTTGCAAAGATCAAAACCTTTGGTAACACTGCGTTGGTGAGAGTTCTTCCATCACCAGCACAACCTCTGAGGAGGGCAATTAGAAACACCACTCGCAAATGCACGGACCTTTCATCTAGCAACGTCATTTCTAGGAATTTGCCCTTCAGACATATTCACACATTTATGAAATGATTTATGTAAAAGGTTATTGATCTCAATATCGTTTGAAATAGCAGAAGACTGTAAACAACCCAAATGTCCACCAATAGAGGGCTGTCTAAATAAATTATGGTCAACTAAAGGAATTCCATGAGGCCTAAGAGAGAAATGATGCTTACATATTTTAATATGAACTCATCTTTGGGATATCCTGTTGTTTATGTACAGAAACAACAAATTCACAATTCTGGTTATTTGTGGTGGAAGAACCAGGAAGCTGAGGGGAGTAGGGAATAGACTTCATTGTTTATTCATCTGTACATGGTCCAAATAGTGAACCATGTGAATATACTTCCTATACAAAAATGTAGTAAAAAGAAGAAAAGCCTCATTACTTGTCATATTTTATAGATAAATAGACCTCTCAAAGAACTGAGGAGCCAACAGAAGTAACGAAATGCGTTTATATTGTAACTCTAATTCTATGGAATGAAGGACCAATATGAAAATTGAACTTTTGTTTTATTTTTTTTTAAGATTTCATTTATTTATTTGACAGAGAGAGACACAGCGAGAGAGGGAACACAAGCAGGGGGAGTGGGAGAGGGAGAGGCAGGCTTCCCGCGGAGCAGGAAGCCCGATGCGGGGCTCGATCCCAGGACCCTGGGATCATGACCTGAGCCGAAGGCAGATGCTTAACGACTGAGCCACCCAGGGGCCCCTCAACTTTTGTTTTAGTACCTAGTGTTCGAGGACTTCAAGAAAAATATACAAAATCTTCTGTAACTAAATTATTTTAAAATATTTTAATATCTAATAGCATTAGGGTATAAAAGTTAATAATTTTAAATGAGAAGTTTCAGATGACTCAAAAATTCTGAAAAACAAATATGGAAATGACCGATCACAGGAATCAAACTTTTGGTATAGGCAATTTAAAGCAATACAATAATACAAAAAACAAGACTAAAAATATTCATTTTAAAAACATTTAGGGTGCCTGGGTGGCTCAGTTGGTTAAGCGACTGCCTTCGGCTCAGGTCATGATCCCGGAGTCCTGGGATCGAGTCCCACATTGGGCTCCCTGCTCAGTAAGGGAGCCTGCTTCTCCCTCTGACCCTCCCCCCTCTCATGTACTCTCTCTCTCTCATTCTCTCTCTCTCAAATAAATAAATAAATTAAAAAAAAAAACATTTAGCTACATCCATGAGAGCAGTGTGTAGCCCTAAGGAAGAACCATACTCTGCTTCACGAAATTAAATTTCTGACCTTGACCTAATCAACTTGTATTTAATTAGTCTCCAACTCCTCAGGATTTTAACCCCTACACGTCTCCAATCCATGTTCTCCCACCAATGTCCCAGTGAAAGCTTTCTGTAGGCTCTTACGCTAAGCCAACTGGCCACCACGGTTCCATTCCTACCTACCCTTCTCATTGCCACTGCTATTTCTAGCATAAATCTGATGGTCCCAATCACCACCTTGCTTTATACCTCCATTAGTTACCCAAAGCTCAAGTGTTTTCATGTGGCTATTCTTTTTTTCCTTCCCTTCTTCAAAATTCCTTTCCCCCCAAATGTGGAAATTACCTATTTTTTTTTTCTTTTTTCTTTTTGGTCCTAGGCTGGGCATCTGATTCTAGCCAGGCCAAAAACAGTCCATGCCAGAAATTTTGACTCGGGACTGACAATCTGTTCATTTCTCTTTGAATGTCTGCCGCACACGGAAGTTCAGAAGTAGTCAGTGGTCACATTTTCTGCCACCTGAACCAGAAAAGGGGAGAGAAATCCAGTTATAAAAGAGGAAGAATGAAGATGTGCAGAGAAGCTTAAGCCCAGAGTTAGGAAACTGAGTGCCCAATCCCAGCTCTTCTTGGGGGCCCCGCTGCAACCTTGTCTGTGGAGTCTGATAGGATGAGTCTGACCCTCTCAATAAATAGCCCCTTAGTGGGCTGGTTCAAAGAAGAGTTTGATTCCTGCACCCAAGTCAGTCCTAATCCTCCCTCGTATATGGCAACGTGGCGGCTCAACCACAGCCTCTCTTGATAGCCTCACTTCCCATTGTTCTGACCAGCTAGCTCTTCATTCCCCTGTACTCACTCCCCTGCATCAAAGCATGGCTCCATGCTCTGTACTAATTGCCCTAAGTATTTATCTCCTTGATTACATTTACCATTATTATATTGCAGAATTCTCACTTATTTATATATTATTTTGTAAGTTCTTCAAGGACATCATCTTATTCGTTTATGGAGCTCACTACCTAATACAACTGGAAAACACATTGTAGGCACTAGACAAATGTTTGATAAATCAGGTTATTCCAGTCAATTAACTCTTGCCACACAGGCTCTAGCAAATTTGCCCTCAAAAGACCTAATCAATGTCCCCCAAATCGGAGGGGGGGATGAACCATAAGAGACTATGGACTCTGAGAAACAAACTGAGGGTTCTAGAGGGGAGGGGGGAGGGGGGATGGGTTAGCCTGGTGATGGGTATTAAAGAGGGCATGTACTGAATGGAGCATTGGGTCTTATATGCAAACAATGAATCATGGAACACTACATCAAAAACTAATGATGTTGGGAATGCAAGCTGGTGCAGCCACTCTGGCAAACAGTATGGAGGTTCCTCAAAAAGTTGAAAATAGATCTACCATACAATCCAGCAATTGCACTACTGGGTATTTACCCCAAAGATACAAATGTAGGGATCCGAAGGGGCACCTGCACCCCAATGTTTATAGCAGCAATGTTCACAATAGCCAAACTATGGAAAGAGCCAAGATGTCCATCGACAGATGAATGGATAAAGAAGAGGTGGTATATATACACAATGGAATATTACACAGCCATCAAAAGGAATGAGATCTTGCCATTTGCAACGGCATGGATGGAGCTGGAGGGTATTATGCTGAGTGAAATAAGTCAATCAGAGAAAGACATGTATCATATGACCTCACTGATATGAGGAATTCTTAATCTCAGGAAACAAACTGAGGGTTGCTGGAGTGGGGTTGGGGTGGGAGGGATGGGGCAGCTGGGTGATAGACACTGGGGAGGGTATGTGCTATGGTGAGTGCTGTGAATTGTGTAAGACTGTTGAATCATAGACCTGTACCTCTGAAACAAATAATACATATGTTAAAAAAAAGAAAAAGATAGCAGGAAGGGAAGAATGAAAGGGGGGAAATTGGAGGGGGGAGATGAACCATGAGAGACTATGGACTCTGAGAAACACTCTGAGGGTTCTAGAGGAGAGGGAGGTGGGGGGATGGGTTAGCCTGGTGATGGGTATTAAAGAGGGCATGTACTGCATGGAGCACTGGGTGTTATATGCAAACAATGAATCATGGAACACTACATCAAAAACTAATGATATAATGATGTATGGTGATTAACATAATAAAAATAAATAAAATAATGAAAAAAAACTAATGATGTAATGTATGGTGATTAACAATAAAATAAAGAGAGACTTAACCAACTTATTATCTTAATATCTGATTAAGAAAGCAGTCTTTCATGAATAATGTAATTTTGTGTTTGACAAGAGTAACTTACATGTGAAATAAATGGATGGGGCAAAGCAGTATCAACTTCTGGGGCCCAAACCCCAATCCACACTCTCCTAAAGGACCCAAATCAGTAATGTGAAGGTAGAAATTGCGATCTTAGACCTGCCACGTAATTCCTTCTCTTTTTTGTCATACATTTTATATTATTCATTTTGTTAAATTGTATTACCTCTAAATCTGGAGATGTCAACCACTCTTACAGTATTTGTTTACCCTGAAGTGCTCTTAAACAAGCTGATTACGCAGCCACACAAATGAAAAATCTACCCTTATCATCTAATTTTAATATTTAGGTTTTTTCCCAAAAAGTTCTTTAACCCCAAATGTATTTCCAAACAGATTCGTTTGTTTGTTTCTAACGTATTATACATTACCTGGAAGGCAGAGGGGAAAAAAGATTTTTTTGTTTTACCCTGTATTCATCCTAATAACCAAAGGGAATGAAACACAATTTCTTTATGGCAAAGCTGGTTTATTGAACTTCATAAAGAAATGTTACAATGACACTATTCCACAATGAAATTATTTAACTTTAGATTCCATGAGGAAACATATTAGCAATATACGTCAATAAAGCATTGTCATTAATAGCTAACTACATTAGATTCTGGATTAGCTTCCTTAGGTTGATCTCAAATTAAGACTTTCCCAAAAGATACCTGATGTTTTCAATTAAGGATCACAATTAAAATAAATTCACACAGGAGTTACAAAATGTTGTGATTTGTGCTTTAAAAATTTATAATTATTTGTTTGATAACCACCATTCTGGAAGTGGTTTCTCAACAAGGAAGTGTTTTATAAATATTCTGGAAAATATCTAAAATTTTTATCCCCATTCAAGTGATAAGTATGCTCTTTAAAAAATAAAAACCTATGTAGAAAAAAATTAAAACAGTAAATCATTGCAAATGAGATACAAATATTTTAAAATTAATAAATATTAAAGTGAAAAAATAAGTTCTTTCACAGAACTGTAAAGGATACCTACATTACGTTCTTATAAAAAGAAACAGTTAAATTATTTTTTTAACCATTTTAACAGCACTTAAAAACATAAATGTGCTTGGAAGTTTTGTAAACTGTCTTCCCACACTTTAGAAAATGTTTTAAAAGCAACAGATTCCCTTCTTTAAAAAACTGTTATACCCACCACAATTAGCACACTTGTCATTGTTTTACTACAAAAATAGTTACAAATCAACAATTTAAATTCTAACCATTTTTAATTCTAGCATGATAGGAAAATTGGATTAATCTCCCTAAACACAGATAAAGCCAACTTGTTTTTCCTTAAGCTCTAATATTTAAAACTGAATAATTATTTCCTATGATTACTTCTTTCAGTTCATTTAATAGCATTACCTTGTTTTTATAATTAAATTATCCAATTAGGATCACCATGATGATTAAACAAAACTCCTAAACTAGATTAGATTACATATTTGATTTCCCACATTCTGAAAATACTTTAAGTATAATCATCTTTTGGCTTAATTACCTCTAAAATATCAAGGACAGCAATCTATCAGAACTAGTGAATGTGCACCCTTCAGTTAAAGTTCATGGCTTATGTTCCATTCATGTAATAGCTTTGTATGCAAACTTACTATTTTCTATGTGCAAAGTCTTAGATTTAAAATAAACATACTTAGGGTAAGAAACTTCTTGAACTATTCTTTACACCACTGAGGGAGAGAGACAAGGTATTTCTCAATATCTACTTTATTTTTCATACTGAGGAGGAATAGCTTCTTGTGACCATAAAATTTAAAGATTTTAAAAACTGAAACACTGTAACACAATACTATTACAGAAATATATGTAGACTCCTAGGAATTAGAGGTATGCCTTCAGAGCTACAATCCAAATAGAAGTTGATTTGTTAATTCAACCTTTAGTCATTAAATTGACTGACTGTGGGGGAGAGCAAGAGATACTATGCCAGATACACAGCTTGAAATTACTAAAAGCTAAGAGAACAGGTCTCCTGTGGTAGCCAGGAACCACATTTACCTATTTCCCCCCAAGTTACAACTCCTCCAATGCTTTCAACTGGTTTTTCACTAAAGATATCAAAATAAAATATAAAGCACCTTATTATATCACTTCATTTACATTAAAGTCAGACTTGCTTTTGCATATTCTAATAGAATTTAGTAAGAAAACAATTCAAATTATTTTTCTAAAAATAACAATGACTTCTGTAGATCTGATTGATATATTGATTAGAAATATCAAGCATCTGGAATCACTGGAAGTCATTCTTTATGCACTGAGAACCAGAAAATATTCTATGCCTTCTCCCCACAATGGAACTAAATACAGTCTTGGCTCTCAAATGTACCAATAATAATGCAATTAAATACATCAATAATACAAAGACAGAACTCCAGGGAGAGGCAAATACCAGTTTTGTCCTACTGAGAACACTTCCCAAAGAACATACTAGTAAGTATGTCCTAAACCCTTAATTTTTTTTTTCAATTCCAGAACACAGGATTGAACAGTCATTTACTCCTAAAATACCATCGTGCTCTCATTTGAAGCCTCCTTCACTGGGCTCTCAATGGGAAGATGGTCTAATTCATCCTACCTTTACTTCATTTTCAACCACACGTGAAAACCAACTTTTGCCCTGTGTTGTCACAATGACAAATGTAATTAAGTAGATACAAAATACAAAAATTAGCATGACAATGATAAATAGTAAAATATCAGGATGATCCATTATATTTGAGATTAAATCTTATGACTTATCACTGTCATACTTCAAAAGCATTTCTTTAGTCAAAATTAGATAGTATAATAAAGACTGTAACTTAGCACCAGCATGTCATTGCAGGCTTTGGTTCGGGCTTCAGAATAATTCCGTTATCAGGGGGTTGACTAAGCATTAATGGTTTGTGGCTCTTAAGTTTATGAGCCAAGGTCATAAATATAGCTTCCACGTGGTCATTATCATTGGGGTTTTTCGCAGAGGTTTCAAACAAAGGCATACTGTGTGTGTCAGCAAATTTTTGTGCCAAGTCTGTAGGTACTTGAATGGCACTTCTCAAGTCACATTTATTTCCAACTAGAATCCGTGGTATGTCACTGGCTAGCAAATGTTGTTTGCATTCTTCTATCCAAGATGGCAGGCTATGAAAACTAGCCATATTAGTCATATCATACACGAAGACAACGGCATGGACATTTCTGTAATAATGCTGTACCATGCTCTTTCTAAATCGTTCTTGACCTGCTGTGTCCCATAACTGGATCTGAAAATGAAAAAAGAGAGAAAACTGAAAATTTCATTCCAATTATACATATTGAAAATTTTAATCAACTCCGCATGGTCTTTAGTACTTCTTCACTTAAATTACTTTGTTCTTGTCCATAATGCCTTTTCAATGTAATTTATGAGATCCAGACTGCATGATACTATAGTTACCTCATAATTAATACAAGTGTCAGAACAAATATTTCAACTCAGCACTTAAATTTCAGTAAGTTAAATTTGTTTGGATGAAATTACAACTCAAAACTGATTTTAGGGATGCCTGGGGTGGCTCAGTCAGTTAGCTGTCTGCCTTTGGCTTGGGTCATGGTCCCAGGGTCCTGGGATTGAGTCCCACATCGAGCTCCTTGCTCAGCAGGTCGCCTGCTCCTCCCTCTGCCTGCCGCTCCCCCTGCTCGTGCTCTCTCTCTCTCTGAAAAATAAATAAATGAAATCTTAAAAAAAAAAACAAACTGATTTTAAAATATTAAATTGACACGCCTGGGTGGCTCAGTCAGTTAAGCGTCTGCCTTCCACTCGGTCCCGGGGTCCCAGGGTCCTGGGATCGAGGCCCGCATCAGGCTCCCTGCTCAGTGGGGAGCCTGCTTCTCCCTCTTCCCCTGCTTGTGTTCCCTCTCTCGCTGTCTGTCAAATAAATAAATAAAATCTTTAAATAAATAAATAAAATATTAAGTAAAAATATATCAGGTTTTAACATACATGTTAAGTATCTAATTGCTTTTTCTTTTTCTTTAAGATTTTATTTATTTACCGGCACCTGTGTGGCTCAGTCGGGTTAAGCGTCTGCCTTCTGCCCCACCCTACTCTCATGCTCTCTCTCTCTCAAATAATTAAGTAAGAGAGAGAGCACACAAGCAGGGGGAGTGGCAGGCAGCGGGAGAGGGAGAAGCAGGCTCCGCACTGAGCAAGGAGCCCGACGCAGGGCTCAATCACAGCACCCTGGGATCATGACCTGAGCTGAAAGCAGATGCTTAACCGACTGAGCCACCCAACCACCCCCAATTAAGTGTCTAATTCCTATAAATTTAATTACTATATGCCCTTCTCTACCTTCCACTAGACTAATTTAAAATAGTAGACTTAGGACAGATGCTAGGAGTCATTAGGTCTAGTCCCCAAACGTGTGTGTGTGTGTGTGTGTGTGTGTGTGTGTATGTATATATATATATATATACATTCTATGAAACCTATGAATTCCCCCCTTGAAAATCTTAAAAGGCTAGAAAAATCACTTATTTAACCTAAACATTTCTACCAACAAGACTATTCCAATATCTCCTAATTGAAATACGGGGGGGGGGGGCTGAGGAAAATAATATCTAAAGGTAAATATAAGTCATGTGTTATGATTCTCTTACAACACTGAATTCCCCTGCCTTTGTTTACTTCCTAAAAAAGTTAAGTGATGAGGGTGGAAAAGATTAGAGGTAGATTTGCTTAGATAACTTTTGACCTAAAGACTTGTACTATTTATATAAATTCAGGCTATGGACTGGAAGCCTAAACTGGTGATTTTTCACAGAATGAGACAGAAGTAGAGGGAAATGAGAGGATCCTGTAGATGGCCCATAAAAGTAAGTAGGATATAAGATATAAAGTGCTCAGAATATGGCAGCACATGGTAATTACTCAATTAAGATGGAATAAATACATTTTTTAAAATGTGATTAGAGATGAAAATATTGATCACCAATCTCTTCTGTGGTACCCGAATTAAAAAAAAAAAAGTTTTTAGTAATCTCTACACCCAATGTGGGCCTTGCACTCAACCCCAAGATCAAGAGTTGCATGCTCTTCTGACTGAGCCAGCCAGGCACCCCCATGCTACCTTAAATTTTATCAGCTCTGATTTTCTTTTTCTCGGTAGTTCTTTTTAAGTCCAAATTTCTCCACTTGCTTAGTATTCTCCCTTTCTTTCTAATTAACATAAACAAGATTTTGCTCTAGGCAGAAATATAAAATACTATACAAACTTGATCTCTCAGGCTCTCCTGGAACTAAGGGAGGCCAAATGACATATAGTTCTAGCCAATAACTGGTAGACAGTCTTTCAGTGGGGTTTTCCAGGGAAACTATGGATATGTGATTTTAAAAAAGACAGAGCATTTGGCACGTGCCTTTTGCACCTCTCTCACCTGACTCTTTCTGCCTGGAATGGGATATAATGACTGGAGGTTCAGCAACCATCTTATGAGCATGAAGAAGGCCACACACAAGAATGGCAGAAGTCTACATAAACCTGGAACCCTGCTAACAGGGTAACCATCACACAGACTGCTGCCTCTGGTCTCCTTATAACATGAGAAAAATAAAACCTCACACCAATATAAAAACTTATTCAAAATGGATAAAAAAAACCTAAATTTAAGAGCTGAAACTATAAAATTCTTAGAAGAAAACATAGGGATAAATATTTGTGACCACTGGGTTAGACAATGGTTTCAAGATATGATATTTAAAGCACAAGCAATCAAAGGAAAAACAGATAAATGGGACTTCATCAAAATTAAAAATGTTTGTGTTTCAAAGAATATTATCAAGAAAGTAAAAGTCAACTCACAGAATGGGAGAAAATACCTGTGAATAATATCTGATAGGGGTGTACCATCCAGAATATTTAAGACCTCTTATAACTCAATAATAAAAGGACAAATAAACCAATTTAAAAACTGGCAAAGAATCTGAACAGACATTTCTCCAAAGAAAATATACAAATGGTCAATAAGCACATGACAAGAGGCTAAACATCATTAGCCATCAAGGAAATGCAAATCAAAAACAAATGAAATACCACTTTACACTCACACCAGGATAGCCATTAAAAAAACAAAAAAGATGGACGGTAACAAGGGCTGGTGGAGATGTAGAAAAACTGGAATCTTCATACATTGCTGGTGGGGATGTAAAATAGTGCAGCACTTTAGAAAACAGTTTGGCAGTTTCTCAAAAAGTTAATCAGACTATGACTTACCCACAAAAAGGAATAAAGTACTGATACATGCTACAACAAAGATGAACCTCCAAAATACACTAAATGAAAGAGGCCAAACATATATTCTATGGGTCTATTTATATAAAGTATCCAAAATAGAGAAATCCATAGAGATAGAACACAGATTTGGTGGTTGCCAGGGCTGGGGGATGGGGAGACTTGAATGGGGGAGGGACTTTACTTTGGCATGACTGAAATATTTTAAAACTGGATAGAGGTGTGGTTATACAACATTATGAATCTACTGAATGCCACTGAATTGTTTACTTTAAAATAGTTAACCTTATGTTATATGAATTTCACTTCCATAAATTATTGTAAAAAAGAAAAACAGAGTTGCTACATGACCCAGTAATTCCACTCCCAGGTATGTACCTGAGAGAACCGAAAAGATATGTTTACACAAAAACTTGTACCCAAATGTTCATAGCAGCAGTATTCATAATAGCTAAAAGGTAGAAACCCCCCAGGGGCACCTGGGTGGCTCAGTTGGTTAAGCGACTGCCTTCAGCTCAGGTCATGATCCTGCAGTCCCGGGATCGAGTCCCGGGATCGAGTCCTGCATCGGGCGCCCTGCTCAGTGGGGAGTCTGCTTCTCCCTCTGACCCTCCCCCCTCTCATGCTGTCTCATTCTTTCTCTCTCAAATAAATAAAATCTTTAAAAAAAAAAAGGTAGAAACCACCCAAATATCCATCAACTGGTGAAGGAAGAAGCAAAATGTATGTCCATATAATGGAGTACTGTTCAGCCATAAAAAGGAATGAAGTACTGATACATGCCACAACATGGATGAATCTAGAAAACATGATCTTAAGTGCAGGAAGCCAGACGCCACAGGCCACATATTGTAAGATTCTATGTCTGTGAAATGCCCAAGATAGGCAAATCCAGAGACAGAAAATAGACAGTGGCTGCCAGGGTTGAGGGAAGGGAAGGAATGGGGTGTGACTGTTAAAATGGGCATGGGGTTTCTTTTCAGAGCTCTGGAATCAGACAGTGATGAGAGTGAATATACTAAACCTTGTGAATATACTAAAAACCACGAAATTGTATATTTTAAAAGGGTAAATCTTATGGTATATGAATTATATCTGTTTTTTAGAGTGACCCAGAAAAAGAAAAAAAAAAAAAAACCAACCCCACTCCAAACTGTATCTTTAACATTTAGAAAGATATTTGGGGAATAATTTGGATGACCCATATAAAAGCTGTCCAAAAAACTGGAGCTGATCTTTTCTCTTTTAATAACATTTCATGTAGCTCAAGTATTCAAAAACCATTTCATCAATGAAAAATGATTTAGAATGTTTTAAGTAAAGAATATTTGTAAGTTAAAAACAAATAAATGAAAAGCACACAAGGAAATAATACCAAATAACCATGGTTGTTGTTAAGGCAATTTCCCCTTTTATTTCTACTTTTCTGTTTTCCATAACAACCACTTTTTCTATAAAAACAAACTAAACTTTTATTTTTTTTTATTTTTTAAAGATTTTATTTATTTATTTGACAGAGAGAGACACAGCGAGAGCAGGAACACAAGCAGGGGGAGTGGGAGAGGGAGAAGCAGGTCTCCTGCCGAGCAGGGAGCCTGATGCGGGACTCGATCTCAGGACCCTGGGATCATGACCTGAGCCGAAGGCAGACACTTAACGACTGAGCCACCCAGGCGCCCAACAAACTAAACTTTTAAAAAAATAATAATTACATAGAATTTAAACCTGCCTCAAAGAACTGTGAAAGTCCCCAATAACAGTGGTGATCATGAGGCTGTTTATCCCTAAGAAAACCGTTCATTCGTTTGTTTTAGGATGGGATGGACTCAACAATACTTAGTTTTCCATCAACCCTGTTCAGAACTATGCATTCTACCCTATTAAGACTTGCAGGAAACAAGAGGTATGAAATAGTAAATTTTACACTTTACCATAAAGCCATAAAAGAAATTACTAAGTTAACGAGGCATTTACAAAGGAGTGTTTATTTAAAGATTTTAATTATTTATTTGTCAGAGCAAGAGAGAGAGCGCACAGGCAGGGGGGAGCGGGAGAGGGAGAAGCAGACTCCCCGCTGAGCAGGGAACCCGACGCGGGGCTCGATCCCAGGGCCCTGGGATCATGACCTGAGCCGAAGGCAGACACTTAACTGACTGAGCCACCCAGGTAGTCCCACAAAGGAGTATTTAAAAAGAAGCTTCAAAATTTCACTGACGGAACTGCTGAAATAGTGAAGGCTCAGGCAAAGGCACACAGCCATGCTGTCTGCAACCTTCAGGCCTGCATGGGACACTGAGGCTGGGGCAAGGGGACTGGGGACGAGCAGAGAGAGACAGCGAAGAAAGGACAGGACAGGGACATGGCTTTGGTTCAGTTAGGATGTATTTTCAGAGCAGTTTTTCCCAATTTAACAATGTTTTATAAAAAATGGCTAATACATGCTCCCATTGATATTACTCCCATTTTACACATTATAAGGACAACACAAAATATACTTCAATAATATTTCACAAATCTCAACTTTAAATTCTAATACGAAGTTCCAACAAAGATGGCAACCTAGCTATTTGCTAAATCCCAACAGGAGATTCTTATTGTTGATGAAATCTCTTTTAGTAGTTTTATGACCCAAATAAAAAATGATCTGACTAAATGGACTTAATACTGTTTTTGCTTGACTGAAAATGATAAAGGTATTAACCCAAATGATCAGCTATCAAATTTCCATTAGTTTCCCTTATTACCTCAATTCTGGATTTCCAGAGTAGCCTACCAATTGATCTCCTTGTTTCCATACATTTGATATGTATCCCCTTAGTACTACCTAGTTTAGAAACTGAGCTAGATACTCAGAGAGGTCCAAGGCATTACTAGACATGGAACCTGCTCTAAGTAAGACTGAAAAGGACTTAATAGAAGAGGTAGAGACACCTACATAATACAGTGAGTTAAGAGATCATTTAAAGGTTCAGGTAAGGTGCTGGAGGGAGTTTATAGAAGGAAGAAATAGAATGGAGAAGGAGGGACGGGATATTTTTGATAGACACACTGAGTTTAATAAGGAGAAATTACATGTGGTGAAATTTGAGCAGAGGGAATATTCAGGCAGAGTGGGGCATGCCAGGGGAAACATAGGGATCGGCAAATAAGCAGCTAGACTATAGGGTACCTGAAGGAAATTAATGGGAAAAAAAGTTTAAAAAGCAGTCTGGAGCAAGATGAAGGAAGTCCGACATTACTTTTTAAAAGTTGGAATTTTACAACATAATAGAGAACTAGCCGGGGCATCTGAGGCAGGGGACATTAATCTCCCTAAAGTGCAACACTAATCTGGCATTTTGGCAATAATGTACAAAATAGGCTCATTGAGTACTGCGCATGAGAGATGAGTTGAGTTGCTGCAACAGTTCACAGGGAGGTAAGAAAGACCTGAACTAGGACTTTGACGAAAGGATGGATGAGAGCATCATGCATGTAGAGAACCAGCTCGATTTAGGTAAAAAGAGAGGGACGAGGCCTTGAGGATAAGTGGGACGCCATCATGACAACCTGGGTGATGTGGGGAGAAACAGGAGAAGCAGGTTTGCCAGGGAAGATGAACTCACTTCAGACATTCAAGGCGAAGGAGGGAATATCCAAATGGCCACGTCTAGAAGAGAGTAGGAAATGCAGAGTAAGACAAGGAGGGAGGTGGGCTAAACAAAGATCTGGAAGTTATCTTCATGGACTGACAGCTGACATCGAGAGACTACCAAAGGAGAGAATGTAGACAGAAAACCAGGTCAAGGGGTAGACTGAGTATCACTCTATATTCATTCTCAATTGCTGCCACATTTATTTTCCTAAAACACTTGGACTTTTTACCAAGCATACAAAATGAACCTAGACTCTTTAGCTTTCTCAAACTCTTCACAAATGTTGCTACCAATGCCTTCAAATTCTTCCCACTTGCCACCTTTCCACAGGAACCTCTGATCCTGCTGAAGTATCCTGCTGATGGTCCTCTTCAGAAAAGCCCTCTCAGCTCTGCCTTCCCTCTGTGAAACCTCACCTAGCACTCCAAGCACAAATGATTCCTCCATCTACATCCAAACAATAACTTGGCACTCATTCATCGCCTGCTTTTAATGGTCATCTTTTTAGGTATATAAATCTTCCCCCAATCTAGGACAATTCATCTATGCACTATAGCAGGGTCAGCAAACTTTTTCTGTAAAGGGTCAGAATAGCGAATATCTTAGGCTCTGTGGGCCTAACAGTGTCTGTCACAACTACTCAACTCTGCCACTGTAGCGCAAAAGCAAGCACAATATGTGAACACAGGAGCATAACCATGTTTCAATACTTCATTTATAAACACTAAAATGTGAATTATACATAATTTTCACCTGTCATGAATCATATTCTTATGATTTCCCCCCCCAATCATTTAAAGAAGTAAAAATCATTTTTAGCTTGCAGGCCATATAAAAACAGGCAGCAAGCCATATTCGGCCCTCAAGCATGGTTTGCCAACCCCTATGATGTATCATAATTCTTTGTGACTAACAAAAATGTCATCTTTCCTGCAATTACTCATTAAATATTTGTTTTACCAATGGGGGAAGAGGTGTCCCAATTATGTTCTTTTAGTTAATATTAGTATCTTTTATTTAACATGGCAAAATGTCATACCTCTACAATTGATAAGTAAGCAATCCCAATGTTCAAATAGAAACTGCTGACCCCTAATGCGAAGATGCATTAAATGCAACATGAGGCTTTTATTCTGTTGGTGTCTGCCATTGTAAAATGCTTGTATGAAAGGAATATAGCTAGTTATGATGGGGATACACATACAAGGAGGAGCATAAGGATTAGGGTTGAGAGTCTTAATTTAAAAATCAAATGTGTTTTTATTTAAAGAATTCATTTTATAATTTTGTTCAACTTCCAAAATTCTGCAAACAAGATTTTCCTTTTTCAACCATACATATATAGTACTTAGGAACAGATGAACAGTATAGACTTTGCTACATTTCATAAAACATTTTAACTGATTCTGAAAGGGCACTGCCCTAAGACATGCTCTCTGAAAAACTTCCAGTCCACAATTAAAAACATTTAACACAGGGCACCTGGGCGGCTCAGATGGTTAAGTGTCCAACTCTTGATTTTGGCTCAGGTCATGATCTTGGGGTGGTGGGAAGGAGCCCTGAGTTGGGCTCCCCGCTCAGTAGGGAGTCTGCTTGAGATTCTCTCCCTCTACCCCTCCCCCCACTCATGTGTGTGCACGTGACTGCACGTTCTCTCTCTCTCTCTCTCTAACAAATAAATCTTTAAAAAAAATATTTGAACACAGTATCTCACTTTTACCAAACAAATAAAGATGTCTAGAATGTCATGTTGTTACTAAAGTAACATAAAGCTTTCCAGCTTTCACTTTAAGATGAAAAATGAAAAAACATGTCATTTTAGATTAGGCTAAAAATTTTCCAAAGAGAAAATACATATGAACATCTCAGCAGCACTTAAGATATATTACAGGTTAACAACAAAAAAGCAGAAGCAGGACATGGAATAAAGCTTTTCTAAATTCACTTCAATTTTTTTTAAGATACTAAAAAAGTTTTTTTTTTTTAAAGACTTTATTTATTTATTAGAGAGAGAGCAAGAGCGCATACTTGGTAGAAGGGGCAGAGGGAGAAGAAGAAGCAGACTCCCCGATGAGCAGGGAGCCCAACTGGGGGAGGCTTGATTCCAGGACCCCAAGAACACCACCTAAGCTGAAATCAAGAGTCAGATGCCTAACCGGACTGAGCCACCCAGGCACCCCTAAAAATAGTTTTTAAAAAAAATGTCCTGGGCACCTGGTCCTGAGATCGAGTTTCCCATCCAGCTCCTTGCTCAGCTCCTTGCTCAGCGGGGAGTTTGCCTGAGATTCTATCCCTCTCCCTCTGCCCCTCCCCCCACTCACTCACTCTCAATAAATAAATAAATCTTAAAAAAAAAAAGTCCAATATATAATGTATGGCTGTTTTGGAATGTCTTTGTTTCTTAAAACTTTGTGAAAAAAACAATGTCCAATATAGTCATGTCTTTTTCTACTACAGAAATTTCAGAATATTTCTGTTAGTCTTTTCAACCACAATAAAAACCTTTCAAGTCTTAAAAGTTGGAGGCACCAGTTGGGTGCCTGGGTGGCTCAGTCAATTGGGCGTCTGCCTTCGGCTCGGGTCATGATCCCGGAGTCCTGAGATCGAGTCCCGCATCGGGCTCCCTGCTCAGCAGGGGGCCTGCTTCTCCCTCCCCCTCTGTGAGCTCTCTTGCCCTCTCTCAAGTAAATACATTTTTAGGAAAAAAAAAAAGTTGGAAGTACAAGTCAATGGCTAAGGCCTTAGAAGAAAAAGAAACTTACTATCCAGGTCTCTACCAATCAAACAGGTTAGGCTAAAGCTCAGAAGGAATAATCCCAGAAAAAAATGTTTTCTCCTCACTGCTCTCAATCAGAACAATGAACTCTGTGCTCCCAGATTCATCACATTTATGGTTCTGGTTTACTTATCACCTCCAACACTTACCCAGTAGTTAAGTAGTCAGCTTAGATACTGGACATGTTTTATATTTTTTCAATATAAGTATCTCTTAAATTTGCAACTGATTCATCTGAGATGTTCAAGTACAAATGGCAACCCATAAGTAGGTAAAGGAGGAAAATCCCAACTCCTCCCCTGCCTCCATTCCCTCTACTTATTTCTTTAAAATCATGCTTTTACGGTAATTTCTCTCACCTTCAGCTGTCTGCTTATGTCCTACTTTACCTCTACTTCACGCTTTGGGTGCACAGCCATAGAAATGATGGTGCCAAAGAGGAATGATGATGTTAAGCCACAGAGGAAGAAGAATCTTCTTAAGATTACCCATTATGAACCAGGTGCTTCATATAATCTCTCATCTAATCTCATCTAATCTCATATGGTATTATCATCCCAACTTTTTCAGAAAAGAAAAGAGTCTCTGAAAGATTAAAGAACCTGCCTTAGGACTAAAGTAACCAACTACCCCAGTTCACCTGAGACTGAGGGGGTTCCTGGGATGTGGGAATTCCAGTTTTAAAACTGGAAAAGTCTTGGGCAAAATTGGTCACCCATCTAAGGACACACAGCCCATCCTTACCCTTTCATAGGTTCAAATTTGAGCCAAGTCAGTTGGGCTCCAAAGCCCATGCACTTTCTCCCAGGACTCCTGCTTTTCCCAAACTAACCTCCTTCTCAAACCTTAGAAGCCCCATTATTTCCCTCACCCTCAGGATTCTGGGCCTAACCTAATTCTGATGAAAAAGACTCAGTCTCTTCTTATTCTGTCTTTTCCTCTGTAATATATACAGATCTTTCTTAACTCCCTAATACAGAGTACCCAAAGGACCACCACTGGCAGCCTGAATGGAATGATAAGATTAAAATAAAAACTAAAAGGCAAAAGGGCCTATAGAAGGCTGATTTCTTTTCAACCCTATATCTCCTTTACATCATTAGCATTTAAACCCCTTTGGGGATGGGCTGAGGAAGGACGGTGGTTGGAGAACTAAAAAATAAATTGTTCTTGCCTCAAGGATGTGAGGGTAGGAATGAAGAAATGAGTCTGCTGCTTCTCCCACAGGGGAACTGAGGTAAAGATGAACATCCTAATTTAAAGCAAAAAAGTAAACACTATAAGGAAGGCAGAGCTTTTCCTGGGGTCTGTATGTTTTAAGGGGTTGTATTAGCCAATGGCTACAGACTTAGTGGTGGTCTGGAATGAAGAGTGTGTCTAAGGTTTATACCAGCAGGAGGTCTCGCCTTGTCACTGATCCTCATTTTCCAATGTACCCATTCCAACCCCTCAGAACCCTAATCTTGGCCTTGGGCCTACTACCTTTTCCACTATAACTGAGTCCCTAGTCCCAGGAGCCACCAATAAGAATTAAAAACTGGGACAGGGTAGCGCTAAGAATGTGCTTTCCGCAAACCAAGCAAGAACTATTCATGTATAGAATGTTTCTGCAGGATAACAGATTTTTCTAAACAACTCAATGTCATACAGAAACTTCTGAAGCAAAACTGTATGCAAGAGAACACCTAACTACTTCCTCAAAGGCATTAAGGTTTTACTTCCACAGGATCAAGGGCAGTGCTCAATTGTTTAATAAATGATATTTATTAAATGTTTTCCATGCTTGAGAAGTTTCACTGTTTTTACTTCACTGACTGCCAACACATAAGACACTGCCAATGAGTCCACGGATATCTTCTACACTCTGGGCTACTCAATGTGTGGTTCACGGACTAGTTGCATCTGCATCACCTGCGACCTCACCAAATTAGAATTCGCATTAAAAAACAAACAAGTCGCCCGGGTAAATCGCGGGACATTAAAGTTTGTGGAGCACTGCCTTATAAGTTTGCTATATATAAATCCTTCCAATCCCCAGCTCCAATCTCTACAACAGCTTGAGAAAAGACGAAGCGCACACGTTGCACAAGGCCAGCGATTAACCCACGGCGGGGTTGGGACCTGTCATCCCAAGGCATCCTTCCTCCCTGACAGTCGTCCCCCCCCCGACCCCCGCTCACCTTGATGCGCTCCCCATCTATCTCCACCGCACGTTCTCGGAAATCCACCCCGATAGTAGCCTCGGTGCGGTCGGGGAAACGGCCGGCGCAGAAGCGGTAGGTCAGGCACGTCTTGCCCACGTTGGAGTCACCGATCACGATTATCTTGAAGATACGCGAGCGAGCCGGAGGCAGAAATACTGAAGCCCCTGACACCGCACCGCTGGACGAGAAGCTTGCCTCAAGAGACGACTCCATCTCCGTTCTCCGGACCCGCCCCAAACTGAGGCGGAGAAAAGGAGACGCGGAAAGATTGAGAGATTACGCCACCTCGAGCGAGCGCGCCCACCCTGCCCGCTCGGCTGCGCAACGTCACAGGAGCCACCGCCCTCCCAGCCCGGCAGCGCGCGTGCGCACCTTTCCGCCCCCGCGTCGCGCAGGTGTGGCGCCCGCCAGCCCGGTCTCGCTGCTCCTCCCACCTAGCCCGCGGCTCCACCCCGCCGTCACTGCTGGCGGCGCCAGTCTACCTGGAAAGGCTTGACGGCCGCGGGGCCCGGCGGGAGGTTGACGGCGGGTGCGGAGGGCTGGCCCACCGAGCGGCCCAGCAGAGCGCCCCAGGCCCGGCACCCAGGCTGGCCCGGCCTCGCCACGTCCAAGGCTCCCGCCCACCGGAGGAAGCCGCGCAATCACTCTGGGGGCGGGGAGAGAAAGACAGCTGAAAGGAAGGAGGTACCACCAGGCACTCTCTCGCGAGAGGGCCGAGGAGCCGCCTTAAACGGGGGCGTGTGCCTGGTGAGGGGCCGTAAGGTGTTCGGAAGGCTGGGATGTAGGGTTCGGCGCCGTTGTGGACGTTGGTGGGGTTTTCCCGGACTTGCAGGTGGAAGCGGGTTCTCTTGGCTTGCAGCCAGGGGCTGCGGAGTCGGCTGTGCCCCCTGCCTCCTCCGGGCCCTCTGGACCCCAGGAGCTGGGACAGCAACGAGGACTGTAGGGGGGTGGGGCGTGAGGCGCCGCCGGAAGGCGCGGGAAGCTGGTGGAGGCGAGCTCCGGGCCTCACGGAGTTCGGCAGCCTTGGTCTTGGCAGGCGCTTGGTTGACAGCAGGTGGGAGGTCGAGGCCGCCTACCGCCGTGGCACGGAGAATTTCCTAGGCGCCCCGTAGGCCATGTGAGGGTATCCGCGGGACTCTGGTGGTGCCCAGGGCTCGTCTGGCTGATGCCTCAGGCCCAAGAAGTAGAGCAGATCACATGTGGGCCACTTAGGGCCATTGAACCGAGAGTTGTTACCAGACGGCCTCTCTTGGGAGAATAAAACCCATTATGCCCTAGTTATGTCTTAATGCCTGGGTGACGATGATGTAGCCGTTCAGTATTCCTGAGCGCACGCAGAAGTTGTCTTGGCGCACTATTTAAGAAAAACATTAATAGACGAGACCACCCAACCTTAAAGAATCTTCTCTGGATTACCGTGAATTCTTCAGATGAAACCTGCCATACATTAACTCACACAAAAGGTCCAAAATGTGCAAACGTTTTGTTGTTTTGCAATAACAAGCCTGCATTCCTTTTTTCTGTTTGAGCAAATGGTTATGCTGCTTGTAAAGTCAAGGGCTGTGGAGAGGAGGACACGGTAGGCTTTAAATAGAGTGAGGGGAACAGTAGAGCACTAAAAATTCTAGGAAAGGAGATAAACTGCTTATTCCATTAGGTAAAATGAAAATGTAGTCAGAAGAAATTAGTAGTAGAACCCGAGGCTGCCCAGAATTAACACGAATTTGCGATAGCCTTAATATACAGTAACTTCTGTTGCTGTAGAAAAACTATACAGCCACTAGTATAGCAAGTTATGTTAGCCAGGGAAAAAAGTTTACTCACCTGGTTGAATGTGTATGCCAATTACACTTACTCCGTATCCTGTTAGAGAAACTAAAACATGGACTGGAAAATTCTGTTTGTGAGATTATTTCTATGAAGATTGATCATCCCAGATACTATTGGAGGGCCTTGGAATATATTCCTCTAATTTACTCTACCTATCCCATTTAAAGAAGCTGAAGATTTAGGACAAAAACCAGTTGAAAAATTCAAAGCTCTGGATAATCAGGTAATTGCAAAGGATGAGTAAAAAAAAGCATTAGCATCCTTGCACCCTAAGACCCTTTCTCTTTTGTATTCTAGCATTTTCAGTTTAGCTCTTACTAAACTGTATCAGAAATTAATTTTCTTGTCTGTTTATCCAAATCCTATTCATATTTCAAAAGTTTCACCTCTGAAGCTTTTCGTGATTACTTCAGTTCAGACTGTTCTTTGCTTTTTGGGGTATTGTTTATTTGGTCTTTGAATACTATCTTCACTGTTTAAGTTTCATAATTATGTGTTGTGTCTTACCAGCCAGATTGTCAGCTCTTGACTACTGACGGAAAGCTGTTTTTCAGCAAATGATGAATAAATTAATGAAGTGAGAAAATTTCTTGCATAAAGTTTGTCAATTTGAACTCTTTACCAATTATACACATTTCAGCACTACTTAAATAGAAGAAATACTATAGACACTTGACACTGTTATGAAGAGTTTTGTATTTTCAGCTTGCAGTTTGAGAGACTGTGTGACTGAAGTATGTCACTCTTCTTAACTGAATAATCCCAGAACCTCCAGGTTTGATACTTGGAGATTCTGCTACTGGGAAGAGTGGATGGGTTATGCAGCCCTGTTTTCTGAGAATTCATTTTGTCCTTAGAATTCTTCACTACTTGCTGTCACTACGGCTTGACCTCAGAGTATCAGCATGTTAACTTTTTCTTAATACTTTGCAACATAGCTGAGAAGAGACTGAATTTGAACTTTTAGCAATACAACTTCAACTGGAACATTATAAATGGTTTAGGGTACTTATTTAGGTTTATAGATTTATAATTTATTTAGATGTATATTTAAAAATACTTTAATAGAAAAAACTGAAGGAATATTAGAAACAAAATAAGGGTAATCTTATGTACAAAGTATAATTACTTATTTTCAGTTTTTTGGGTTTTTTTTGCTGCAGAGATGCCACTTCCCTGTGGCAGAGGCCATTTTTGAACTGATCTTACCATGGAATAGCTCCTAGGCAATTTCACTCATATGTTCAGGACTGAGCACGGAGGACAAAGGAGAGTTCTCTTGCATGCCCAAATAAAGGTTTCTCAATTTCAGCCCTGATATTTTGAGCCAGATAATTCTTTGTTGTGGGAAGCTGACCTGTGCACTGTAGGATGTTTAGCAGCATCCCTGGCTACCACCAAATATATGCCAGTAGTATTCCACTCCTAGTTTGAACAAACCTTCTGTAGACATTACCAGATACCCCTGAGGGGAAAATCTGTGCCCTGTCCCTGCTGTCATTGAAAACCACTGGTCTATATCAGGACTCTTCTCACAATTCTGGTTACCTGTCCATCCCAGGTGATAGTAGGAGTCACCTTTCCCTTAAACAGAGAACTCTTAATTCCCCAGAGAAGTACAGCATTGGTCTTATTGGCCTCCACCAGATTAACATACCACTGTGTTTAATAGTAACCCCAAATATCATAAAAGAGATATTACAGTATAAATAGCAGAGTTTTATTTTGGTACCTAAACAGTAAATTACTGTCATTTTATAAGTTAGCTTACTGAGTTTTAGAATTAAATCCAGAAATATAAAACATCAAAAAAGGAAAGAGCTGGTTCTTTGAAATGATCAATAAAATAAATAAAAATAGCAAAGATTTTTAAATCAGAGAAAAGATGTTAAGAATGAAAAAGGAGTTAAAACTCAGATTCAGAGGGATTTTTATTTTTTTTTAAGTAAGCTCTACACCCAGTGTGGGGCTTGAACTCACGACCCAGAGATCAAGAGTCACACACTCTACTCACTAAGCCAGCCAGACGCCCCCAAAGGGAATTTTATTTTTTTTTTTAAGATTTATTTGAGAGAGGGCACCTGGGTGGCTCAGTCGTTAAGCGTCTGCCTTTGGCTCAGGTCATGATGCCAGCGTCCTGGGATCGAGCCTCGCATCGGGCTCCCTGCTCAGCGGGAAGCCTGCTTCTCCCTCTCCCGCTCCCCCTGCTTGTGTTCCCTCTCCCGCTGTGTCTCTCTCTGTCAAATACATAAATAAAATCTTTAAAAAAAAAAAAAAGATTTATTTGAGAGAGCACGTGTGTGAGCACAAACAAGGGGAGAGGGAGGGACAGAGGGAGAAGCAGATTCCCAGCTGAGCAGGGAGCTCAATATGATCCCAGGACCCTGGGGTCATGACCTGAGCTGAGGACAGATGCTTAACTGACTGAGGCACCCAATATAAGAGAATACTATGTATAACTCCATGTATTCATAAAAATATTTTATTGAGCACCTACCACATGAAAAACAGGCACTGTGTGAGTTGCTAAAGATACTATGGTTAACAAACCCAATTTGTGGAACTTGTTTAACAAATACCAGAGAAAAAGGGGGTTGGCACCTCTAGCCCCTGCATCGTTTGAGCTTCTACTGTGTATCTTACATTATATGTGTTGTAGTATATTATTTGAGGGTAAACTGTGGTAAGTTAAAGATTCATATGGTAAAACTTAGAACAACAGCTACAGTAATAAAACAGAAGCATAGCTAAGCAGCCAACAGAGAAATTAAAATGGAATACTACAAATTAGTCCAAAAGAAGACAAGAGGAAAAAGAAACAAAATGTAGATTGAACAGATAGAATATATCAAAAATTAAATTAATTATAAATGGTCTAAATACTGCAATTAAAAGGAAGGCATACCTCTCTAAATAAAAAATCAAGGCCTAATTATGTCCTAATGCTTACCAAAAAAAAGAAGGCATCATCAACATAAAGACACAGGTTCAAAGTAAAATGATGGAAAAAGGTAAGCAAACAATAAAGCTGGAATATCTACTAATGTCAGACAAAGTAGACTTCAGGAAAAGGAATTTGGCCTATCTTCAGGACAAGATAAAGAGGGACATTTCATTATATAAAAAGGTCAATTCATCAAGAAGAGAGAGCAACAAAGCTTAAAATTACATGAAGTAAAAACTGAAAGAAAAAAAATAGACAAATCCAAAATTATAGCTGAGATTTCAACATCACCTCGGTATCTGATGAACAAGTAGATTTTTTTTTTAAAGATTTTATTTATTTGACAGAGATAGCAAGAGAGGGAACACAAGCAGGGGGAGTGGGAGAGGGAGAAGCAGGCTTCCTGCAAAGCAGGGAGACCTATTCAGGGCTTGATCCCAGGACCCTGGGACCATGACCTGAGCCGAAGGCAGACGCTTAACGACCGAGCCACCCAGGTACCCCGAACAAGTAGATTTTTAAAATCTGTAATGATAAAGAGGACTTTAACAATATTATCAACCCATCTGACCTAATATTCAGAGAAAATTACATCAAACAGTGGCAGAATACACATTTATTTCAAAATGCACATGGAACATTCACCAAGATAAACCACAAACTGGGAGATATTTTTCCTTTTAATTCTCTATTTTTTTAAAGATTTTATTTATTTGATAGAGAGCGAGACAGCAAGAGAGGAAACACAAGCAGGGGGAGTGGGAGAGGGAGAAGCAGGCTTCCTGCGAGCAGGGAGCCTGATGTGGGGCTCGATCCCAGTACCTGGGATCATGACCTGAGCCGAAGGCAGACGCTTAACTGACTGAGCCACCCAGGCGCCCCTTAATTCTCAATTTAAAAACAACTGAAAATTCTATCATTCAAGGTCCAGTCAGGAAATAGAAACCACATAGTAAGTTGGCTGTGTAATGTTTAATATAAACAATTATTAACTATGATGGGATTGCACTAACGAGGGATTAGCTGGTACAAAGTAAAGAAAACTCTAAATATTATAGGGATATCAGATATAAGAAGTAGTTACTACTCCTATGTGGAGATAGACTCCCCACAGCAACCCCCCTACACACACCCTGCCCCCAGCTCCAGGCTGAGATCTAGACCTTGTTACAGAGGGCAAGGCCCTGGCTTAATGACTGGTAAAGAATTTGCCCTGGTACTGTGCCAGTGAAACATGATGGTAATCCACCCTTTGGAACTTGCTGAAAGTCCACCTGTTAGGGTGCCAGAGAAACCTCTTTAGGAGTAGGTACCTTGCAGACGCCACTTTGCTACAAAACAGTCTGAAGGTGGATCTGGGGAAGCCGCTGGGTGCTGGAGAAACTGCCCATACCAGGAGCCTGGTGCTGGGGAAATGCCTTGCACTGCAGGAGCCGGGCACTAGGAAGCCAGCTGCTGGTACCTCAGGAGCCAGGCAAAGGAAAAGTTGTAGGCAGTGCAGGATAGGGGGTGCTAGAGAAGGTATGTGCTGGCAAGTGCCAGCCAAGAAAGCAAGAACTGGGAAGGAAAATTCTTTTCAGCATCCTCTACTGACAGAGCTTAACACTGTGCCAGCTGGCAAAGGACAAATATTTAAAGAGCTTAGTTCTAGTTTTAGGACAAGCAGTGAATCTAGGAGATAGAACAATTCTTAATAAAGGCTTAGAGGAGAAAAATGTGTCATCTCTACAGATGCTAAAAAGTATTTGATACAAAATTTAACATCCATGTCTAATTTAAAAATCCTTGGTAAAGTAGAAATAGAAGGATACTAATAAAGGATATCAACCGTTTTCTTCTAGAAGTATGGCTGGTAAGGTTTTTTGAGGAACCCTGCTGTCAAACAGCTATAATCTGCATGAGACATGCTCTACAGGGCATTATTGGTCCCCAAGAGACTGAGAAAGTCCTAAGGAATCTCCACTACCATCCCATACACACAAACCCTTGGCCCAGGCTGATGAGCAAGCAGACAGGAGGACATGCGTCTACAGCAGGTGCAATCCAGACACAGAACCCTAGACTAGCTGCCAGGTTGAAAAGCCATACATAGGATTTCCCCACCCTCCCATAAAGAACTGAATTAATAGGAAGTCTGTGTTGCTCCCTAGCTACAAGCAGAAACAGAAGCAAAACCTCTCTGGAAGAAAACATCCCCAGTTTAGGTCAAGAGGACTTTAAAAAAATTAAGGTCAAGCAATGAGATCACAATCAAAGAACCCCAACCACCAAGAAGCCAAACTATTATGAGTATCTGTAGGAATAACATTCAGTAGATATATAACTCCCAGGGCCATAGATAATGGAATTGACAGATACAGAGTATAGAATATCTATGTTCCAAGTGTTTCAAAAAAAGTACAAGATGTAGAGATGACTGGGTGGCTCAGTGTGTTAAGCATCTGCCATCGGCTCAGGTCATGATCCCAGGATCCTGGGATCGAGTCCTACATGGGGCTCCCTGCTCAGCGGGGAGCCTGCTTCTCCCTCTGCCAGCTGCTCTCCCTGCTTGTGCTCTCTGACAAATAAATAAAATTGAAAAAAAAAAAGTACAAGATGTAATCACAAAGATGAGCAAGAGACTACCAAGAAAGAACAGGCAGGTTGGGAGGCAGGTGAGTCTTTCTAGACATGGAAAATACAATTATTGGAATGACAAAACTCAGTGGAAATGTTAAAAAATAAATCAGATACAGATGGAGAATAAATGAGAAGATATATGTGAAGAAATTATCTAGAATATACTAGAGAAAGACAAGGAACTAAAAATATGGAAAAGATATTAAAAGATGGAGGCCAGGGGGTACCTGAGTGTCACAGTCAGTTCAAAGTCCAACTCGGTTTTGGCTCAGCTCATGATCTCGGTCGCAAGGTGGACCCCCGTGTCGGTCTCCAGGGTCAGCACAGAGTCTACTTAGGACTCCCTCTTCCTCTCCCTCTGCCCCCCACCTTGCTCACTCTCTCAAATAAACTTTTTTTTCAAGATTTTATTTATTAGAGAGAGCAAGCATGAGCAGCAGGGAGGGACAGAGGAGAGAGGATAAAGCAGACTCCCCACCAAGCAGGGAGCTCGATATGGGGCTTGATCCCAGGACCCCAAGATCATGACCTGAGCCAAGGCAGTTGCTTAATCGACTGAGCTACCCAGGCACCCCTCAAATAAATAATCTTTAAAAACAAAACAAAAAAAAGATGGAGGCTAGGATGAGAGGGTCTATCACATAATTGGAATCAAAGGAGGACAGAATAAAAGAGAAGCAATATTTTTCCTCAACATTTTGCAAAACTTTAAAGTGGAAAAAATTTTACAGCAAATATTCATATCCACCACCGAGATCCTAGAATTAACATTTTATTTCATACGCCATATCATTTATCCATTCTCCTACCCATCCATCAATGCATCATATTTTTTGATGCATTTCAGAGTACATTGCAGGCATCACCCTTAAGATGTTTATCATTAACTAGTGTCCAATATTGTTTTATAGGGTTTTTCCCTTTAGGTAAAATTTATGCACAAATCTTAAATGCATCATTCATTGAGCTTTTACAAGTGCATATACTTGTGTAACATAAACTCCTATCAAAAAATACAACATATGGGGCACCTATAGTTGGCTACTATAGTTTTCAATTCTAAAATAACCATTTGGTTTTCATTATATTTTTCATATCTTTGCTGATAATTTTTTCATTGGTTTCAAAAGTGTTTTTGATTGCTTATGAGAATTTTTAAAAATATTTTATTTATTTATTAGAGAGAGAGCATGAGTTGGGGTGGGGCAGAGGGATAAGCAGACTCCCTGCTGAGTGAGGAGTCCAGTACAGGGGCTTGATGTGGGGCTCAACTTCAGGATCCTGAGATCATGACCTGAGCCAAAGTCAGACAAGCTTAACCAACTGAGCCACCCAGGCGCCCCACTTGTAAGAGAATTTTTATAATAGTCAAGAACTTTGAAGGGCCTGAGGTTTTACCTTACATGCAAATTAATGTTGGGCTGCCCATAGTTTCATAGACAGTGGCAGAAGACTCCTGGGTCAGAAACAAAAAACAACCTATTACCCACAGCAGTAGCAGGAAACAGAGTATCAGCATTTATGCCAGTTTCCTGAGTCCCAGTTTCCACAGAGTGATGCCTTGAGGACAAGGTGATACCTGTGCATGAAGTGAGTTGCATTACAAGAGAGGAACTCTATGGGAAACTCCCCTAATAAGGGGCTAGCAAACCTATCCAACTGTGCCCTGGAGAGATTTTTTTTTTATCCTGGACAGCAAACAAATCTACTTTTCTCCTCAGAGGAAGATATTATCTGGTTTTTCAAGGATGTTTGCTATACAAGCATCCCAGAAAAGATAGTCCAAGAAAAAAGCTGTTAATGCCTTTGCCCAAAAAGACATGTGGAAATACAAGAGATCAATGGAGAATTATCTCCCAACAAATAACTGCTTTAAGGCTTTTCTCACATAATTCCATCATCTCTGTTCCCTCAATGTTGGCATCTTTCTTTTTTTCCCATGTAAATTGAAAATTTCCTGGTTCTTAGTATGCTTAACAATTGTGGATTGTATCCTAGACATTTTGAATATTCTGTTTTGAGACTCTAGGTATTGTTTAAATTTTATTGAGAATGCTGATGTTTTTGTTTTAGCAGGCAATCAACCTGGGTAGGTTTAGAGTAGCCTTCTGTGGGCGGGAAAGGGCATAGTAATATAAGTATCTAGCAAAAAAAAAAACCCAACGTTTATTACATTCCAGGATAATAAACCTACAGATGCCTTTCTCCTCTCTTCTAGAGGAAATTTTCTTGCCTTTCAAGATAATGAGTAATCTCTCCTGAGGGGGGGAATGATCCAGTAACCAGCAGCCTTGATAAAAGCTTAGACTCCTAAATTCAGATTATTCTCCTGTGATGCAACCCACTGCACATACATCTGGCCCTCATTCTGTCACCTGTGGGAACTGAGATGTGAGGAACTGACTGATGGAGATCCTGCTTCTCCCTCTCCCTCTGCTGCTCCCCCCTGCTTGTGTTCTTTCTCTCTCTCTGTCAAATAAATAAATAAAGTCTTAAAAAAAAAAAAGTGCTACGGAGGAAGCCATGTTTTCAGGAGATGGCTAGGTTTTTGGTTAGAGTAAGAAGATAAAGGGAATGTTTAGAAAAACTGTTAAAGATATAGGGCATTTGATTGACCTCAGCACAACAGAAGAATCAAGTAGATTAGAAGAAATGGGAAGTTAGGATAGATTAGAGCAAGGCATTTTTGGGGTTAAGAATCTGTAAATGGACTTGACCTGTAAAAAGAGGCAAATAGGCATATGAGATATGATGTGGTTATTTATAATTTTTTTAAAGGAAGGTCTAATTATAGCTTGAGATTGTTCTTTAAGCAGTTTATAGCCTGTAATTAATCTCTTGAGATTGTTCTCTTAGGCAGTTTATATTGGCAAAGTGGGAAGATACTGAGATCTGAGGGGTATGGATGAGCAGACTTACCAGGAGCACACTGAACTCTGTGCCTCTAAAATCTGGTTGGGATTTTGGCTAAAAGGATCTCTGAAGGTATTATGTAAATCCAGAAATATTGGGAACCCTGGAGGCTCCCTTTATAGACTAAATCTTTGGTGCTGCTGATGGACAATCTTCCAGGGATATGGAAATCTTGCTGTAGGTGAGAAAGGGTGTAATGATATAAATAGCTACCTGAAAAGCCCAAGAAAAGCAACATCATTTTAGGTTTTTTCTCTGACTTGAGCTTCTCAGAGGAGCCTTTTTTGAACACATTATCTGAAATAGTATTTTTCATGGTCACTTTTCATCCCTTACTATGCTTCCCCCAACTTCTTACCACTTATCACCCTGTCATATATTTATCTGTTTAGTATTTCCTCTCAGTAGAGTATAAAGATCTTAAGAACAGACTTTTTTACTGCTTATTTCCAGGACCCAGAACAGTGCCTGGCACACTGTAAACACTCAATAAACATTTACAGAATGAGTGAATGAATAAATTGAAGAATATTAGGACAATTAAATGAGTTCAGTAATGAGGCCAATTACAAAATCAGAAATCCTAAAATTAACAGTATTTCTATATACAGCAAAAGCCATTTGAAAAATGCAGAAAAAGATCATATTTATTAATAACAACAAAAAATATTAAGATATCCAGGAGTAAACTAAATGGAAACTAACATTCAAATTTTACTGACAGAAGAAGTGAATACAGAGAAGCATGCCATGTTGCTGAATGGAAAAGCATATTGTAAGGATGCAGATTCGCCCCAAGTTAATCTATAAATTTAACACAGTATCAGTAGAAATCCCAACTAAAGTTTTAAGGGAAAGGGAAAGGCAAAACTTGACAAAAAGATTTTAAATTTCATCAGGAAAATTAAATGCTGTAGAATAATGAATTAAATTCTGAAGAAAGGTAGTGATTAGGGACCTGCTCTACCAGACAGGAAAACATAGGAAAAGACAAATTGTATCAAAAGCTTTTTTTAAAAAAAAAAAAGCATATATCCTTTAACCCAGACATCCCACTTCTAGAAATCTTTCCCAAGAAATAGATAATATAGCAAAGCTGTTTATCAAAGTAATGTCTGTAATGCCAAAACAACAGAAACAATCCGTGTTCCAGAAGTAGAGGATGGTTCAGACAAATCATGGCTTAAAAAACAAATACCTGTGGGATACAAAGAGCCTTTGAGAATTATGTAGTGTAGAATTACATTAATGACTATGGAAGCTGTTTGCATATATTCCTATGTTAAAGAAAAAGCCGATTATAAAACAGGATATCTAATAGTATCCTCATTTATGTAAAATTTAAAAATAATTTACATATATAGGTGAGGAAATAATCTGGATGGAAGGTTATACATCAAAATGTTAACAGTAGTTCCCTTGAAATAAGAATTAAGGATGATTAAACAATTTTTTGTTTGTTTTTTGAATTTGTACACCAAAAAATTAGTGAAGTTCTCCCCAAAATGGGAGAGCAGTTAAACTCCACTGTTGCCACCTGGTGGCTACCACACAGAGGTTTCTTTCTTTTCTATCACCCGAAGAAATAATGCACACATCATAAAGTTGTAAAGAAACCTGCAGTATCACCTAGTTCCAGCCATCATTTTATAGCTGAGGAATTAAAAGCAAAAATTTGAAGCCACTTGTCTGAAGTCACGCTGCTGATGAAACTTATTAAGAGTAACAAGCATTTGTTGAGCCCTTCTTCTAAGTACTTTACATGGATTATCTCATTGTATTCTCATAGGAACTTATGAGGTAGGTCCTGTTTTTACTCTCATTTATCCCCATGAGGATCCCGAGGCACAGAGAAAGTGAGTGAGTCCCACAGCCAGGGCAGAGCCAGGCATTCTGAGGTCCACTGGAAGCTCCTCTACCCTGGGGTCTCTTCCTTCTGTGCTTTTGGTGACAGCTCTTAGTGTATCCCCAATGTCATGTTCCTCATGGATGAAAAGAAAGTATCAACATTTACTGAGAGGAATATTAGGAAACAAAGTAGCTTGACCCCCAGAACCTTGCAAAGAATCTTGTCCAGATAGGAACAGACTTCCTTTGAATTCTTCCAGGATCCAGATAGTAGAGAATCTTCTGTCAGAGATTTAGGACTATGGATAGGCTCACCTGGGTTCCCCTGTTCCATTTTTATCCATGCTATGCTCCCTGCTTAAGTTTTTGATGACCACAGCTTAGAGTTAACATCACTAGGTCGACTTGTTCATGAACTTTCCCCCTCTCTCTTTTAGCGCTTCCCCTAAATTCTCAGGGGAAACAGTCTCCAGCGCTGCATCTTTGTGCTCAAAACCAAATGGCATAAGTGCTAATAAATGCAAAAATTGTACTTAGTGATCAATCTTTTAGAAGTGAAATTTAAAGTCTAAAATAACTAGGACCATTACCCTCTGAAGCCCTATGAAAACCCAAAAAATCTTTCAGAATTGCTCCTAAAATGAATATATACCTTTGAATTATCATCTAATTAAAGCTGCTTTTTCTCAAGTATCGTCTTACTTGAAAATAAATTAAAATTTAAAATTTGTACAGTATTGTGAAAGTGTTTTATTTTTCTGCTTTATATTTTTAGAGGACAGTGTAAGTGTGAAAAGACCTTAGGTGTTAGACAGTCTGGAGTTAGACATATTAGCTGTCACTCATTAACTATGAGTAAATTATTAAATTTTAAAATTCTTATCTCTAAAATTAAGGATCATAACATCACCAAAGGTGGTAGATATGACATAAAAAACTAGGACATATGGGCATCTAGCAGATATACATTTTCTTCCCTTCTCCTTGCATTATGCACTAATCCAAATGTTCTTCATATACCTGGGTTAGGATTTATTTGAAGCAATCATTTATATCTTAGCCAATGTTCTATTTGAGGTGTTTGAGACTCTTTTTTCTTTGCTATCCCTTTTTCAATCTATCAGTGAGTCCTGTGGGCTTCACTTTCAGAACAGATCCCAAATTCAACTATTTCTTATCCCTCCATAATGACCACCCTGGTCCAAACCATCCTCCTCTCTCATCTGACTAATGCAGCAACTTCCTAACTGGACTCCCTGCTTCCATTCTTCTCCCCACCGTCTCCTCGATGTGTGCAGAAAACGTTATTCTTCCAAAAATTATATCATGTCACTTTTTAAAAAAAAAGTTTATTTTTTTATTTGACAGAGAAGAGACCGAGAAAGCACAAGCAGGGGGAAAGGCAGGCAGAGGGAGAGGGTGAAGCTGACTCCTCATTGAGCAGGGAGCCCGATGCAGGGCTCGATCCCAGGACCCTGAGATCACGACCTGAGCCCAACAAAGGCAGACACTTAACCTACTGAGCCACCCAGGTGCCCTATCATGTCACTTCATTGCTCAAAACCTTACAAGAGATCCTCATCACTCTTAGACTAAAAATCTAAAGTCCTTAGCAAAGGCTACTAGACCTCTGTGATCTGGTTCCTGCCTACCATTCTTGCGCCCTTCTTCCTTATGGTGCTCCAGCTGCACCCTTGCTGTTCTTTGCTGGTGCCAAGCACACTCCTTCCTCAGGGCCCTGTCGTCCCCACTGCCTGGAATGCTCCTCCTAGATCTATCATGCCTCACCTTCTCATTCCTCACCTCAGAGAGGCTGAACCCAGGCACCCTATTTAAACAATACTCCTCCAAAACACTCTCTCCTTATACTCATTTTCCCTCATAGCATTTACCGTACCTCGGCATTGTAAAACACACTCATATATATTTATTCTGTCTTTCTACCTGAAATTAAGTTCTAAGAAAATGAAGACTTAATTCTGTTCTCTGTATTGCTAGCATCTAGAACAATGATTGGCACATGCCAGGCATTCAAAAATATTTGTTGAATGAATACATGAAAAAAACCTTTAACTTCCTGCCATCAAACTAGCACTTCTAGAGCCCTCCTTTCCCCTCTTCTTCCCTTTAGGTAGAAGAGATTATTCTTATTTTTTTCCTGTCTGAATTTGTCTCCTGTATGTTCTGCCTCCTTAATGATCTTGACTTAGCCTTTACTTTCAAATCTCTCTGACTACAGACATTTTTCTTAGCAAGCACAAGTCTCTCCCGTTTTAAATAAAACTCAGAAGAAAAAAAAAAATCCTCTGTATGCATCTCCGGTCAGCTGCCAATCTCTTCTCTCTCCCGCTTTTCAAAAAGAAACACTTTGAAATATATATATATATATATACATATATATATATATATTTTTTTTTTCTTAAAGATCTTATTTGTCAGGGAGAGAGAGCGAGGGAGCACAAGCAGGGGGAGGGGCAGGCAGGGAGAGAAGCAGGCTCCCCACTGAGCAGGGAGCCCGATACGATGTGGGACTCGATCCCAGGACCCTAGGATGATGACCTGAGCCAAAGGCAGACGCTTAACCAACTGAGTCACCCAGGTGTCCCAAAATATTTCTTTACCCTCTTCGCATCGCCCCATCTTTCATTCATTCTAGTTTCTCCAAAAGTCCTTAGAAACAGCTCACTCTTGCTTTGTTTTTTCCCTGAGCTTTTCCAAGACATGCTTCTCTCATTGTTTTTCTCCTACTTCCCTGACTGCTATTCTTCTTGTCCTCCCCTTAAATTCTGTGTATCTCAGGTTCTGATCTGGGTTTTTTTCTTACTCTACACATTCTCCCTTGGCAATCTTTCCCATGTCCATAGCTTCAATTACCACCCAAATCTGCATGCTTAGCCCACATCTCCCTCTGTTGGGCTCACAGTTTACATGACCTAGTGCTTACTTGATCCTCACTTGGATTTCCACAAGTACCTTAAAATAAAGATGTCATCTTCCTTCTCCAAACTTATTTTTCCTCCATTGTTAACTTATTTTAGTGAATGGTACCATCACTCTCAACCAGGTGTTCATGGATTTTATCCTTGGTTTCTCCTTCTCCTTCCCCCACTCCCAGTCCAGCCAGTCATCAGGTTCCATTAATTCTATATTGGATCAAACTGCCCCCCCACACAGAGATGTCCAAGTTCTAATGTGTCTTTACAAGATAGGATCTTTACAGATGTGATTAAATTAAGGATCTCAAGATGAGATCACATGACTGGTATCCTTATATGAGAAAGAAGAGGAGGAAGGAGAGGTAAAAATGAGACCCAAAAGCAGGAGAGAAGGCCTTGTGCAGGCCCCTGAGAAGATCAGAGTCATGTTGTCAAAGGCCAAAGAGCACCAAGGACTGTCAGCTACCAACACCTTGATTTCAGACTTCTGGCCTCCAAAACTGTGAAAGAACAAAATTTCTGTTCTTACCACCAAGTTTGTGGTCATTTGTTATGTAGTCCTAGGAAAATTAATATATCTACCTTCTAAATATCTCTTGAAATCTACCCATGTTTCTCCTTCATCACTGCCCCTATCTAATTTAGGCCACAATTACAACAATCTTCTGCCTTGTCTCCCTGCTGCTAGTCTCGGCCCATCATTCTAAAATGCATGAAATTTACCCTCCTGTTTACCATCTGTGAGTGGTTTACCAATGACTCCGGGATTAAGTCTAAATGCCTGGTATCATGGTTTACAGGACTTCCACTTCGGTTTTTGCTTATTCACATAGCCTTATTTCTCATCTCTTTTCACACTCACCCTCAGTTTTATGCTCTAGGCACAGTAATAATTTCTGATATTTATTGGACACTTACTCTGTTCAGACACAGCTAAATCTCACGAAAACCCTAGAAGACAGGAACAAGCTTCTTTCAGTGTCACAGCCTTTTTTCCTCTTGTTCTGGGGCTTTGCATATGCTGTCCTCTGCCTAAAATAACCTTACTTCCTCTTCACCCATTTTCTGCCCCCTCTCATCTGGCTACTTCACACCTACACTTTAGGTCTCAGCTTATTCAGCATTCCCTCCATGAAGCATTCCTAGATCTTCCTAAATCCGGGTTATGTGTCCCACCCCAATTACTCATAGTTCCATTACACCCTGCACTTCCCCTATCATAAGATGTAATTGTCTTATATTTTTTCTTAGTCCATTTGGGCTACTATAACAAAACATCACAGTCTGGGTGGGTTGTAAACAACAGACATTTATTTCTAACAGTTCTAGCTGAAGTCTGATGTCAGGGTGCGAGCGGTGGGGGAGGACCCTCTTTTGGGTTGCAGACTTCTCATTGAAAACTCACATGGTGGAAAAGGTAAGCAAGCTCTCTCCAGGGCCTGTTTTGTAAGAGCACTAATCCCATTCATGAGGGCTCTACTCTCATGAATAATAACCTCCCAAAGGCCTCTCTCCCAAATTCTATCGCCTTGGGGATTAGGATTGCAACATATGAATGTGGGTGGAACATATTCAGACCATTGCAACTGGCCTGAATCTCACACTATTTTATGTGCCCTATGGACTGAGGCTATATCTATTGCTTACCATTGTAACCCCACCCCTAGAATCAAGCATCCTGCCTGGCACATAAGAGATGCTCAATCAATATATGTTGAAGGGGCGCCTGGGTGACTCTGTTGGTTAAGTTTCTGCCTTCGGCTCAGGTCATGATCCCAGGGTCCTGGGATCGAGTCCCGCATCGGGCTCCCTGCTCAGCGGGAAGCCTGCTTCTTCCTCTCCCACTCCCCCTGCTTATGTTCCCTCTCTCACTGTCTCACTCTCTGTCAAATAAATAAATAAAATCTTCAAAAATATATATATATGTGTTGAACAAATGAAAGAAACTTGAATAAAGGTTGCTAGTAGCATTATGTCTCTAACACCAGCTAGGATAGAAAGAGATGTATCCCCAGACTTGGTTGCCAACTGTTCCCTTCCTCAGAATTGATGCCCTAGGCCTTTGCCTTTGGTCCAGTTCTCAAATATCATTTCATAGGAATTTCCTGAGACCTGTAAGGCCCATTAGTCCTCACTTCCCTATCATACTCAGCATTTCCCCAGTGCAAGACTCTCCAGGTGGCCATCCTCTCCCATTCTGCTCTGCAATCCTCCCAAACCTTTCCTCTTCTTGCTCTTTTTTTCCCTGCGTCCTCTGGAAAGCCTGCGTATTCAAAACAAACTCACCCATTTTCTCATCCTTCCAATAAAATACTCCATCTCCCGTCTTTTACATGGAAAACGGCTTTCCCTTGAGAAGACCACCTTTTCTACTGCCACCTTGGTGGTCCTACTGGATCGATTATTTCTTTCAGAACCCTGGGATATAATTCATCTGGTCCTTGAGGTTTGAATTCAGTTCTGACCATTTCCAAGTATTGGCTATTACATAGAAGAATTAGAGTGGTCTATAAGGACTTGAAAAACAGGGCGCCTGGGTGGCTCAGTTTGTTAAGCGACTGCCTTCGGCTCAGGTCATGATCCTGGAGTCCCGGGATCGAGTCCCGCACTGGGCTCCCTGCTCGGCAGGGAGTCGGCTTCTCCCTCTGACCCTCTTCCCTCTTGTGCTATCTCTCATTCTCTCTCTCTCAAATAAATAAATAAAATCTTAAAAAAAAAAAGAAAAAAAAAAGAAAAACAGCAGTAAAGATGTTTATTTTGGAAAGATCCTGTAACCATGAATTGTTTTATAAATTTCACTGAACCTAACCAATAGCCTCTGAATTTCCCTCACAACTACCAAATTCAAAATGAAAAACAAAACAAGTGGCGCCTGTACCTTGGAGACTACAGAAACACCACATACGCTGCTGATACTGCTCCTTAGCAAACACGGGGTTTCCTCTAGGTTGTAGGATCCATGGCCCATGATATACAGCTACTATAAGTAGGGATGGAGTCTTATCAGTGAAATGTCTGGCCTAAAGCAGTACTCACATATTGATTTAGTTTCTAAAGGCCCACAATATGCTTGACTTTGTGGCAAATTCTAAAAAGTATTAGCTTTTTCTTTTATAACTTATCTAATTTCTAACCTTATGTAGACTTTCCAGCTGTTAAGCTCCAGCAGGAAAGCTCCTATAGTCCAAAATGCAAATTGAAATGATCTTTTTTGAGCACTTTCTGGTCTCTTATTCTGGTTCACTGAGCTATCTTCTGACCTATGACTTGTTTAAAGTGGATTAGTCAGGGGCGCCTGGGGGGCTCAGTCGTTAAGCATCTGCCTTTGGCTCAGGTCATGATCCCAGGACCCTGGGATCGAGCCCCACATCGGGCTCCTTGCTCCACGGGAAGCCTGCTTCTCCCTCTCCCACTACCCCTGCTGGTGTTCCCGCTCTCGCTGTGTCTCTGTCAAATAAATAAAATCTTTAAAAACAAAAACAAAAACAAAAAACAAAGTGATTAGTCACTCTGTATGATGACCTTTCTTGTGGCAAGTTAATACATTTAAGCTGGCAGTCTAATTTATTCAGATGTTTGTGTGAACTAGTCTCCCCAAGCTTTATTACCAGTAGATAAACTTTTTAAAAAGTCCCTGAACCTGTGCTTTAGCCATATATCAGGCCCGACCCTGTTGTCTAACATAATATACTACTAATTGAAGCAATCCATTAGCTGGTCATACACAAATTAACATCAAGTCATAAGGAAATATGATTCTTCTTGGTATCTTACAGGCTGATTTTGATGATGGAAATTATCTACCTTGTGCTAATCAAGTCAAGGGCATATATGAAGTGTTCATAATACATTTCCAGGTGAGATAAAACTCATTCATTTAATAAATATTCAGCAAGCATTTCCTTTGTGCAAGGCCTTATGGTCGGGGTAGTAAAGTATGTAAGAAAGAAAAATACATGGTGCCAGGTGCAAAACCCAGTTTGGTAGCAAAGGTCTCTATAAATAAAAATGCCAAGTACATTGAGAACTAAATACAAATTTGAGCTGTGACAATCAGATGTTCTCATGAGAGTAGTAAGAAAGTAGCTGAATTTCCAAGAAAGGAGCATCACTGTGGCTTAAAATGACGAGGGATGTTTCACAAAGAAAGTGAAAAATATGCTGGGCTTTGGAAAGGAATGAGCATTGCCAGGCTTTCTTTCTTGTTAAGTATTATAATTAGAAACCAAGAATATATGGGCTATCTGAACTTACCTTATACCCCAATTACAATATTATACTTTAGGTGAAAGAGTGACTCCTCTTGAGTAAAATGAGGGAAAACATTACCATTACTGAATAAACACAAATTCTGTTTGTTAGATTTTGCTATTAGAAGTCCTTCATCACTTAGTAAAATTAGTTTCCAGAGAGTGGTGGGAATTGAAGCCAAGGAACAAGTTGAACAAATGGGAGATGAGGACATAGACTCTTTCAAAATGCTTTGGAGGTAAGATGGAAAGGAGAGATAGAGGACAAAAACCAGAGGGAAATAAATGGTAAAAAGAGAGGGGTCATGGTATTTGAGAGATCTGAGCATGACTGCAATTTGAATGAAAAGGAACTTGTAGAGAAGGAAAAAGAAAACTGATGGAGCCAGGTCCCAAAGGAGACAGAAAAGGTGGGCCTTGAAAAAAACACCTTTTCTCAGAAACTAAGGGAATAAGGGAATGGTTATAAATAAATTTATAACTGTGAGAGGTTTTTTGCTAAATGGCCTCATTATTTTTTGTGAAGTAGGAAGTAACAACTGATGTTGTTGTGAAGTAGGAGGGAGTGAAAGGGGGGTTTAAAGAGAATGGAGACAGCTTGAAATAGACCACTGACTAAGACAAAAGCATTAATGGTGGTGTTAACTACCAAACAGAGTTTGGAAATTATGAAAGTATAGTGGTTTTATGATTGTTTCTAGTATCTTAGCTGAATGGCTTATAGGGCCAGGCATACTATAGGACTGATCCAGAATTGTGAGTTGGATAACAGAGGAGAAAGACAAGGAGGAAGGGAGTTGAGGGCATTGATGCCAGGCAGAATATAGCACTGTTCTAGAAATGTGCTTTGGGAGATACCAGGAAAGGAAAAATATAGACGGGGATGAAAAGCACTGGTGAGTGAGCAGGTCATGTGACCAATTAAGAGATCAAGGCCAGGTATGGAAGGAAGTGGGACCAAGAATAAACTGGAAGGCAATATTACAGGAATAGAGCTCTTGATGAGACTCTAGATCAGGCATACTGGGGGTAATATGGATGGGAGAAGGGTATTGAAATCACTCAGAACTATTCTATAACAAAGTAGGGAATATGGCCAAGGGAAATGGGTTGAAGTGGCCTTGGATGATCTGTCAAATACTGGGTATTTGACAGATCATCCACATGAATGTTGAAATCTCCTAGAAAATGATGAGATAAATTGAGATTTGAAGGGTTAACATGATCCAGGTACAAAGACAAGAAAGCCTGGCAATCTCTGATAATCAATACATCTATAACATACAACTCTTGACCACTTTACTACTGGCATCTTATCCACTAGAGTGGTTTCTTTAGCAGGACACTGTATTTCACTTGAGGGATACAGGGATGGTAGTTCTAATTTATGGAATTGGTAAATGATCTTAAACACTTATCTTCACCATCTTAAAGATGCACTTTCTCACTGCAAAAGGAAATCCAAATGCCACCATAACAGGGGCTTATAAAAAAAAAAAAGATATGTTTGAAACATAAAGCTCTGTCAGCATAAAGTATGTTGTATCTATCAAAAGGGACAAACAGATACTGTATAAAAATGCATAGTTTAGAAAATACCCGTATCTCATTTCAACAATTCTTTCTTTTCAGGGAATTCTAAATAACACAAGATTTAACTTCACTAATAGCTCTATGAGCAAAACAGTAAGATCCAGGAACACACCAGACAGTTTTGTTTGCCTTGAAACAAAAAACCTGGGTTCAAGTTCCTGCTCGAACATCGACAGGTCTGTAACCTGAACACCTAACGCAGCGCTCGCACTACCACCAGCTGGGTGCCCTCAGCAAGTCATTTAACATCTCTGAGACATGTATCTTCATCCGTAAAGAAGGGATTATACATACATATAGGTAATTACAAGGGGTAATCATGTTTCAGATATTATGGGAGCCACTTTTCCCCCTGAAAAATTATGTCACATATCCTGGTGATCTTCCCTTCATTTTCTCATTCTTGGTAAATCAGTAAAAATACCAAAGAAAAATTTGGGGCACCTGGATGGCTCAGTTAAGCATCTGACTCTTGATTTCAGCTCAGGTAATGATCTCACGGTTGTGAGACTGAGCCCCATGTCAGGCTCTGCACTGGGCATGGAGCCTGCTTAAGATTCTCTCCCGCTTTCCTTCTGCCTCTCCCCTCTAAAAAAAAAAAAAAAAAGGAAATTCTGTTTCAATTGTAGAGGCATTTTTTATCTACCATTTTTTTTAGTGGGGTATAAAAAGTAAAAGTTTTACTTAATTTTAACAAAGTATCTCGTATAGACCCAAAATTAACAAAGACATCAAAACTTAATTTTGCCACATTTAAGAATATTTTTGAAGAAATAAAAATTAAAGGTACCTATGTGCCTTTCCCTCCTATAGAGAACCTCTGTCCTGAATTTCGTATTTATAATTCCCAAACCTGTTTTTAAACCTTTATTTTTTGTTTTAGAGATTTTATTTTTAAGTAATTTCTATACCCAATGTGAGGCTCGAACTTACAACCCCAAGATCAAGAGTCACATGGTCCAGTGAATGAGCCAGCCAGCACCCCTTTTAAATGAATATATTCATAAACCACACAGTATTGTCTTACATTAATAATGTACATATAAGAAACATAATACGCCATTTAACTTGCCTTTTTTTTTTTTTAAATCACCAAATTCTTGATTCACTTAATGCTGGCTTATTCATTTTAACTGTACAGCATTCCATTAAATGAATATAGCACAACTTACCCATTTTTATGTCACAGACACTTTATTTCCAAATTTCATTATTATAAACAATAGTGTGATGAACATTCTTCCCTGTCTCTCTGGCAAATATGTAGGAATGTTTACAGGGCATCTATATGTGTATGTATATATATCCTAGTGGAATTGCTGTTTCATAGGGGTATGCACACGTTTAATTTTAGTAAATGAATATTGCTAAGTTGCCCTCATAATGATTATATCAATTTATACTCCAGAAGATGGTACCTGAGAGTTCTATGTTGTTTTTCAATATCTTCACCAACATCTGATATTCAGACCTCTAAAATGTTACCACCTTGACTGATGTAAATTATAACCTGATTTTGACCCTGTTGATCCTAATTGTTGAAGAACTTTGATTCCCTGACATTATTATCTTCTACTTCTCCTAACCTTTTGATAATAATTTCTTGGTCTCTTTTGCTAGCTTCTCTTCCTCTACCCACTTCTCTTGGCATTTGCAAGTCATCGTCTTTGTTTATTCCTTTCTGAGCAGTCTTGTCCAGGCTACACTACTCAAAACTAATTCTTCAAAATCTGTAAGTCACCTCTCTTCTAAATTTTAGACCCGTATGCCTGGCTGCCTACTAATCTTATGGGACTTACATGTCCTATAAACACCTAAAATTCATTCTGAAAAGACCTCTCTGTTCCCCTCAATTTCTTCTTCCCAGCTCTCACTGTTTAATGATACTGTCAAAGACAAAGTGTTTCATGCCTAAACCCTGGACATCATTAACTTTTACTTCTCCATGCACTGTCTTCTCCCCTCCATCAAGTCAGCTGATCTAGGTACCACCTTTTTTTTTTTTTAAGATTTTATTTATTTGAGAGACAGAGAGACTGAGAGAACAAGTGGGGGGAGGGGCAGAGGGAGAACAGACTTCCTGCAGAGCAGGGAGCCCGACATGGGACTCCATTCCAGGACCCTGGAATCATGACCTGAGCTGAAAGCAGATGCTTAACCGACTGAGCCACCCAGGCACCTGGTAGGTCCCACCTTCTTAACATCTCTTGTATCTTGCTCTCCTCCCCATACTTACTATTGTTGTCCTTACCACTTTTTGTGAGAGGTTATAGTGATCAGAAGCAAGCACTTTGGAGTTAGACACACCTGGTCTTGAATGCAGATTTTTATCACTTATAAACTGTGTCACCATAAGCAAATTATGATCCTCAAGTTTTCTGTTAAATGGGAACGATACCTATGTCATGTGGTCTCTTCAAGGATTAAATGAGCCAACAAATGCAAAGTGCTCACTACATTGCCCAGCACATAGAAAGAACTCAGTGACAGCTATTCTTCATTAGCTCAACTTGAGTGTTGTGATTAGTTTTGGTGCCTCCAATCTTTCTCCCCGCCCTCATGATCACATTGCTAGAATTCTCTCATGTACCCTTCCCTATTTCTTCAATAACTGTCCTGTTTACACAAAGCCAAATCAAGTCTTTTAGTAAGTCATCTAACACACTTTAATCTGAGCCCTAGCCTCATTTCCTAGATTCTATTCTCACTAGTTTACATAGTCCCTGAATATATGTTTCATGTATCTGTGCCTTTAGGTACATGCTACCTATTATTTAAGAAACTGGTCTTTATCTTTCCAAGCTCTAGTGAATATTCTGTCAAGCTTTCCTAGTCCATCCAAAAAGAAATGAGTACTGACTCTAGGGGTTTATAAACTGCTGCTGCACTCATTTCTTGATTCGTCTGTCTCCTTTACTAGCCTGTAAAAAATGTGAGAGCGGGCGCCTGGGTGGCTCAGTTGGTTAAGCGACTGCCTTCGGCTCAGGTCATGATCCTGGAGTCCCGGGATCGAGTCCCATGTCTGGCTCCCTGCTCAGCAGGTTGTCTGCTTCTCCCTCTGACCCTCCCCCATCTCATGTGCTCTCTCTCTCTCTCTCATTCTCGCTCTCTCAAATAAATAAAATCTTTAAAAAAAAATGTGACAGCAAGGACTATGTCATCTATTCCCAATATGAAGTACAATTCCTGGGGGGTAGTAGGCATTCATTAACTACTGGATAGATAGAAGGAAGGACACTGGGACTGGCCTAATTCCATATCTTCTAAATAACTTTAAACTGCAGCATCAAGAAATCATCAAGTTGGATAACACTAGTGAAAGTTTCCATGAATGTCAAAATGATCATTGAAGGATGGAGGTATTACAGGTGGTTTTCTCTACTGTGAGAAAAAGCAAAACAATGTAAAGTTCTCCCAAGTGTGAAGTAAAATACTAGGGAAAAAACCAAAAAAACTGAGCTGTATCTAGGAAAAGATTATAAACTATTTCCTGAATATGCTGGCCCCATGTACTGCAGTCAACAAATAAGGATAACCAAGTCGAATACTGACAAAACAGAAAAGAACATCCTTTTGCAAATATAAGTATAATGAATGCTTACCATGTGTCAGGCCTTGTGCTAATCACTTTCTACACAGTATCTATGTTACTTAATCCTTCCAACGACTATGAACTAGAAATTCTTATTATCTTCCCTAAGGGACCTGAACCAGGAGTTAAACCTAGTTCTGTCTCACCTAAAAGCTTATGTTCTCAACTACATCACACTATTGTACCAAGCCACAAAGTGGGCATTTAGTCACAAGATGAGAGAAAAGTAACTAACACATAAGGCCAGGCTTCTATGTGAAGAGACGAAAACAATTTAGATTTTCCAGTTTGCAAAGGTGAGGGAAGATCATCCATCTCTATGAACTCAAGAATGGCGACGAACAGTATTAAAACCAGACTCATTTACCAAATCCTTTAACCAGCCAAGAACAAGCTAGGCAGAATTGAGGCTTGTCTATAAAACAATTCCCTTTTTACTAAAGAAAAACACTAGACTGGATAGATTTGGGATATCTACCCAGAATATTATTTCAACAGACCTCACAAAGCAGGTTATGGTTTGATACAGGATTGTGTATTATGTAAATCTCCTTTCCTGGTTCTACACTAACAGGCCAACATTTAGCTTTGAATTCTAAGAATCATGGTTCCTTTCACACCTGAGATCTGTAATAGTAACCCACTTGTTTATATAAAATGCAGTCCTTCAAGGGCAGGTATTTGATTGGGGGTTTGGTATGTATGGATTTCCAGGGAGTACTATCTAGTACCCCTTCTTATTTAAAAGCCTATGCTTTGCTTTGGTACTCATCCACTCAAAAACTCAAGCATCTATCCATGGCAATTATGTTTTATGAGTTGCTTCGATGGAGACAAGTTACCAGGACGTCCAACCAAACTATGAAGTGATTTTTTTTTCTTCGAATGCTAGCATCTCCAGTAGTACAGTAGCAGCATGGTTAACCAGGAAAAAGCATGGACTTTGAAAATAAGCTGGAAGCTCTTGATGGAAAATTCAAACCTAAGTTCTTCCCCTTTAATGTAAGATGGGGGGAAAGTTAATCTTTTCGCACTTACATAGTTGCTTCCTTCTTCAATCTATAGAAAAAACTCAATACTATAAAATATTTTAAATTTCATCACGGACAGTGGGCCTCAACTTTGGATACACCTTAAAATCACTGGGGGTGCAGGGGAAAGGTGATGATGACCCATGCCCGGGCCTGACTCCACATCATTCAAATCAGAATCTCTGCAGGTAGGCCTAGCTATTGAGGGTTGTTTGTTTTTTAAATAGCCCCTGGGATTTTAATAAACAGGGTTAAGTTTATGACATAAAAGGATTCAACTGCCTATCCTAAATAAAGATCAATTGTGGACAACAGCTTCTGGTTGTGATTAATACTGGCTATACGTCATGTGTCTAGAAATAACCATTGCAGACCCTACCCCAGTGTCTCCTTACTTGTAATGACTGAAAGTAGAGATAGTAGGCTATAGATAACCGAGCTTTCTAGGTAGGTGGTTGGTGTGTTACCAATCCCCTCAAACTGTTGGAAAGACGAAAAGCAACTACTGAAATGACAATCTCTGTAGTGACTTAATTCCACTGGCTGTGAAGTTACCTGGGTGGCTGGTTGCTAAAGACATGAAGGATGAGTAGATTCACTGCCAAATTACGCGACAATGAACAGGCAACTGAAAAAGAGGATGGTCCTCCAGTCCTCTGCTTCCTACAAGGCCAGTCACAACCATTCCATTGACAAACTACAGGAAAAAAACACAAAAATTAGATGTGAGAAATGTATTCAACATAAGTAAAATATAATGGATCTGTGGTATTTTGAGGAAATTCCTGAAGACCAACAGAGAGGCACAAGATGATGAATGGGAATACTCTAATCAGATCTAAGCAAATTATGCTAACAGTAAACAATGCTAGCTGAATACGCTTCTGAATACCTCTATTATTGTTATTAATGCATAGTAAATTTATTAAAAGTTAATGAAGGGAAGAATTAGTATTTTGCCTTTCATAGTTCAGAACTTAAAGGAAAGGATCTGGGAGATGTTTATTGTTTACTTCTTTAAATGGCTCCCTTTTCATTTTTAAAGATATCAACCAGCAGTCTGACTACTTGAAGGCAAATAAGTACTTTGAAAGAAAGACTAAAGTGGTAGGTAATTTAATTATTCGTTATTAATGAAGAAACATAGAGTGTTGGAAGAACACTTTAGAAAACCCAGCACCTATCTCAATTGTGATGAAGCATCAAGCAGTAGGCAACAGACCTGATAAACTTGCAGATGAAGTAAACAAGTGGCAAGTTCATAAAAGCCCATTAGGAAACTAGACTGGAAAGATTATAACATAGAATGGTGTGGCTTCTTGTTTGTTAAGACAATGCACAGGAGGCAAACGTAATTATTAGCTGAAAGCAAGCGAGGGGACCCAAATCATATTCCAAAAATCTCTTTGCTCCTATGTTGTTTCTAAATGAGAAGATAATTTGTACTTACTGAGACCAAGTTCATTTAGCAACAGCAGAATCTTTATATACCACAGGAAAATTTTATCACATATTCAAGATTAGTATTTTTCAGTTAAGAATTGTACCACTTGTGTGAAATAGACTGTTAAAATAGACACAAGGCCTAATATAAAAAATATAAGAACTACATTACAGTCTTTGTTAGATTGCCAAATGTCAACTTTACTTTTGCTTTACAGGCCACCTTGAAACAGTCTGTATTGTTTTTGGCATCTAGAACTCTATATATAAAGAGCACTGAACATTAATACTGCAAGCTTAACTGTCATTGACAATTTAGTAAAAGTTCTCATTTAAACAGTACCGATTTTTTCTTCTGGCTACAATTCCAAGATGGTGTCATTTCAAAGGCAACTGGATAATCTGAGACTGGAAACCTTGAAGACCCGCTTTCTACCACCTACTGCTCCCTTTCCTCCTGCCCATCTTTATGTCATCATAGAAGGAGTAGGTCTTGATGGAGGCAGCGGTGTTAACTCAGCTGTATAACCTACAGTACATAAGAGACTCTTCTGCTTTACTGAAATGAGCATTTTCTCCAGAACCTCCTGCACACTACCAATACTTTTAACATCCATCCTGTAGGTTGCATACTAAAAAAGGTTAAAGTGCAATTCAATAAACAATAACCCTTTCCCAAAAATGTTTTATTGCTACAAGGAGTGAGATTTCTTGTCATCAAAATTGGAACAAAACTTAAGGTTTCAGCTCCCTATGGGGCAACACAGCCATTTCATGTGACTTTGTTTTTAATTTAGTTTTGGCAGTGGATTCAACAAAGTTTAGATGATCACTGGATGGCATCAAGAGACTGCCTGTAACTTAAAGTGGGGCATGAGCTAGAACAGTAAGACTACCTTCCATCTGACAGGTCAATCTTTCTTTGATTTCTTAATAAGAGTTATTTCAAAATTTAAGGCTGATAATTACTAAATATATATGTATCTTGTAAGAAAATTTAACACTTCACTTTTTACCTTTTCCCAAACAGATGCTACACATGGCAACTGGAATATTCCTAGAAATTGTGCAGGAGAGAGAATTCCCTGTATTACCACCTACCTGAAACCAGTCCCCACTTTTCTGGCCTCCTCTTAAAATCACAGCTTTCATTTCACAGCTCTAACAGCAACACACCATGGAGTACAAACATCACTGGAAAACCAGGGCCTGATAAAACCCACAGAAAAGCTATTCACTAATATTGGGACTACTTTTAGCCATGCTATTATAGATCACAATTTATTTTTGTGCATAATAAATATAGGAAAATGTTGAAAATGTAGGACTCAACTATCTAATTAAAGCTGAGTAAACTAACCTAGTCAGAATTTATTTTTTAAATGAGAAATGACAAGAGTAGTAAATATAAAGAAAAACAAAAATAGCTTTACTTTCCTATGTTAATACAGGTCAAGGGACCCTTTCTTCTGAAAAGGGTTGATAACACCAGTTCTCAGCAATAAACATAAGGCACTTGTTTAGAATACAACATCACTGCATTTTTTCCCCACTTGTTTTTCTAACCCTGTTTTCCCCCACAGTATCATTTGGAATTAATAGAGTGAATGAGGCAAATGTGAGATGACCCAGTTGATACTACTCAGAGCAAGACAGTACAGTACAATGTTTTAGGGGTGCTGTCTGGACATAAAATGAACCCTGTCAAGGTCCTCTGACACCAGACAATGTATCCACTATCAAGTAAACCTGAAAGAAAATAAAATATTTATTCAATAGTTCCAGTAAAATTGGGTTGGAGTACAATATACATGTTAGGAATTTAGCTCCTCACGGGTGGCATCTGCATCAAGAGTTCTGAGTATTTATGACTTTTCATTCTAAGACAATCTACATCATTTGAACATTATCAAGACAAATATATGAATTCCATTTCAATATACAGTAGAGTTTAAACATACTTCACACATACACCCCCCTATTATATGGCTGGCGCCTCCTCCCAACACCTCAGTAGTGGCAGAGGTAGCACTAGTGTTCTTTCCCAACAATAAGAACTTCAGTTGCCACTCATAGGAGAAGTTGAAAAAAAGTTTGTTTTTTTGCCATCTGTTAAGATGTTCCTGAGACAGGGCCGGTTAAGAAAACAGAACAAAGCACTGGAGTTCAGTTTGTACTTCTCTTTACATCACTAAATCGTTAGACTGGGACACGGAATGCAGGTCACGTACTATGAAAGGTTGAGTTTAGCACAACTGTTCAATCAGTAGAAGGATAAGGTCTCCTGAAAATTCCCTTTAGAATATACGTCCTATAAACTAAAAGTACCACAAAAAAAGGTCAATTTATATATACAATTGATTCACTTTACTTAATTTGCTTAGATCTTGCAAATGCAATGAGAATATTGAGCCTGAGGCCAGTTCTCAGTATACAGGTTTAACAGTTTAAGGCTCATTTTCTCCATCAAAATAGCAGTTTTCAGTTTTTCTTTCAAATGATGAGTTAGGAATTACATTCATAGTACCTGCCACCATCCTAGCCCTCAATGAAATCTTAATGCAGGAACGGCACTACACCTGCATTACGGAGTTCCCCTGACATCGGCACTTGGCCCACCCTGAACGCTCCCATCGGCACTAGCTATACAGCACATTACATTGCCTCTGGCTTGCACCTCTGTTTCCACCTGTGTGTTTTCACAGAAGCCCAACACAGATTAGTTGAAATATTCACACAACTGTTTTTCAAAACAATTTATTGCATCATATTTGGTACCTTATGTTTGACAACAAAAAGGAAATTACATCTGTAACTGCAGGAAAAAGAAGCTGGTCTGTTATTGAAAAAAAAAAAATCTTGGGCCCTTTAAAAATTACAAAGTCTTGGGCTTGCCTGAAACAACTGAGCAAGAAATATATTCTTAGAAATGTAGGGCTTCAAGTATTACAAACCTGTGACACTGTGGAAAAATTCCAGAGGTATCTAAACTGCAGCACTTTTTTTCTGCATATCGTGAACAAGGCCTGCTGAGGTTTTTAACTATTAGTCTCTTGATCAGTCATAGAATGGTAGTCAGGAGTTCTGCTCTTTAACTTCAAGCCATGGTAGATTTTCTTTTTTCACTCTTGGGTGAAAAAATTCATGCGTGCTAATTAGTTGGTGCCACATCACAGTGCATTTGGTTCTTGCATTACAGTTTTAACAAGTTTGGCCAAAAACAATGCTGAAAGGTTTGCATTGCTATTTTAGTTCTTCAAGTTTTAGTTAAAATTGAGATTGTTCCAACTGGTTCCTTCAGTTAAAAACTGTGGTACAAGAACACCAAACTGATCATGTACAGTGAATTTTGGAAACACAACAAGCGTATTGAACACCCTCTAGGTTTCTTATAATTCTGCTTGGTATCTATATGTCCCAGCTTCTACAACATCAAGCATCTGTTGTAGGTTTCTCTGTAAATAGTGATTCACATTGCATACTTCCTATGGTCAGAATCAACCCCGTAACAAAATCAGTCAGATGCTAAAGCCCCAACAACTCTTTGTGCTCAGTGAAAGAATCCAGTGCTAAAACAGCGTTTATGCTGTCTGAGATATAGTAAAATCTCACAAGACAAATTTTAAAGTAATATTTCTGCCACACACCTGCTTTGTTAGCTATAACAGCCTCCAGATTTTATATAAATTAGTTAAAAAACATGGGTGGGTAGGTAGGAATAGAATAAGGTATCTTTTTTTAATCCTCAATTTTAGCAGCTTTTAATTTTTTAAGAAACTGAACCTATATCCTGTAATATGTTAGATATTTTATATATACTTTTTCAGCAGGATAAAAAACGTAAAACACTATTTGAAGGCAAGAACATTTACTCTTCTCATTCTGTGTAAGTTAGAGCAATGCAGCAGGTGCGTGACAAAAATATTATACACTAGATATGGTCCAAAGTCATTCCATTTGCTTGTTTAATGATGTTCAAATTTCATTGGCCAGTTCTTCAGTTTCTGCAGAACTATCTCCATTAACTGTGATCTTCATATCCTCTTCATATCCAGGAGGCATGAAAGCCAAAGCATAAGGGAAAAGCTTATGACAATTTGCTCTATAAACTTCAGCAGCTTCTTTACAGTCTCCTAGGCTACCATCACACAAGGCTTCTAATACCTCCATACATGTCTAAAGAAAGAGAAAAGGTCATGTTATAAGCTGTCAAAAAAGAAGTTTTTACTGTGAATTCATGAGACATTTCATTATCCACAGATTTTCTAAACAAAAGGCAAACGTACGTATTTAAGATACACAAAAGCATTTTACTCCCACATATACATTCCATAAGAATTAGCTTCTTTGGAATTGCAGGGTTTACACAAAAGGATGAATTTATAAACAGGGCCAGGACTAATGCTGGGCAAGCAAAGTGGTAGGGTACTGCATTTAAAGACATACTCACTCTGAGCAAGTGCTCGACCCTAGGTTGCAACCCTGCCTCAGCCCAGGCTGGCCCTGTGTACAAATGTCAAAATTTCTATGGTAATGTCAGTTACTTAAACCTTTTACAGTTTTCTTTTGTTTTTTTTTTTTAAGAGGCTTAGAGACAGTTGGCAATATCAAACATTGCTTTGCACCCTTGTATTCAAATTGTAGGTTTCTCCACTAACTAAGCAGGAAAGGAAGTCTCAAACCAAAGGGCATATATGCAAGAAAAATTTGTTCATAAAAATTGATAACTGTTTCAACCAAACCCCTTGGTATATCTTCTTATATTTTAAAATATTTCATGTTGACTTGCATCTCCCATGTTTTATTTATCTTTTCACTTGGAAAGCATTATGTAGTTTGCAGACATATAATATCCAACACCTTTGCCAGTCTAGAAATGTTCTAATCTAAATGACTTATTAATTAGCAATCAACAAATCAAATGTTTCTTGAAGATATTTCCTTCATTTGCTATTAAAGGAATATATCAAATGCTTATTTTATCTGGCCAATTATCACAGAAAGTAGCACTATGTCCTTTGTTTTTAGTCTAAACTAGAATCTGTATTTTGCAACACACCCATATATCTTTTACTCTACTTAATCTCATGTTACATTGCAAGTTATAAATGAGTGTTTTAATTTGACCCCTGGCATATACATCTTCAATATGTCAGAATCTTCACTGAGGGGGCGCCTGTGGTGCAGTAAGTTAAGTGACTGACTCTTGGTTTCAGCTCTGGTGGTGATCTCAGGGTGGTGATATGCAGCCCTGCATGGGGCTCAGTACAAGTCTGCTAAAGAGTCTCTTCTTCCTCTGCCCCTCCCCAGCCCTCCTGCATGCACACATGTACACTCTCTCAGTAAATAAATAAATCTTAAAAAAAAAAAAACTTCATGGAGACCACTGTTTGCTCAGAAGTGCACAGATATGGGGGCGCCTACGTGGCTCAGTTGGATGGGCATCCAACTCTTGATTTTGGCTCGGTTCAGGATCTCGGGGTGGTGAGATTGAGCTGCCCTGTGTGAGGAGTCTGCTTGGGATTCTCCCTCCCCCACTCAGCATGCACGCCCTCTCTCTCACTCTATCTAAAATAAGTATTTTTTTAAAAATGCAGAGATATGAACTGAAATCTAAAATTAACTGTGGAATATATATATGATTTTACTAAAACATATTTCTAGAAAAAAATATAAGTAATAGATGTGGAACTAGTTCTTGAATGCCAAGTAGCCTGCTGTGTATGTGTGCACGCATAGACAATCATAAATAAATTCAAGATAAGGTTAGTTTCTGATATGGATTCATAACTGTTTGGTAACCAGTATCCATAAATAAGAAAAAACAATTATTTGGTGAAAATTATTCTCTTGTTTAAAGAAAAACAAAGTAGTCAGGTACTCTTAATAGAGAATTAATAATCTTAATATGAGAAACTCTTTACCTGGAGGTTTCTGTTAGTGAGGGATTCATCAAGTGTTGTTGCCAACTCTATAGCTCGCTTCTGACTAGAAGGATCTAAATAATATACCATTTTGGCAGCTAAAGGAGAAGAAAAAAGGAAATTTGTTTTTATTTAAAAGTAAAACCAGCATCTTATCCTCTATCCATTCAAATATAAATGTAACATATATGGCACTTTATTAGAAAAATGCGAACAGCCATTTGAAACACTTTAAAAAAATAAAAAACCCTGAGAGGATAGACCAAAAATAGCCTAACTAGGATTAAAGTAAAAAAAACTATGAAGAGGGCGCCTGGGTGGCTCAGTTGGTTAAGCGACTGCCTTTGGCTCAGGTCATGATCCTGGAGTCCCTGGATCGAGTCCCGCATCAGGCTCCCTGCTCAGCAGGGAGTCTGCTTCTCCCTCTGACCCTCCCCCCCTCTCATGTGCTTTCTCTCTCTCTCATTCTCTCTCTCAAATAAAATCTTTAAAAAAAAAAACTATGAAGAAATAAAATATTCTAATAATAGTTGTCTTTGTGTAGTGGGACCATGGATAGTTTTCTTCTTTCTAAAATGAACATAATTTGGGGCTGAGGGGAATACTCCACTAAATGTGGTTGGGGTGAGGATGTGGGAGGAGTGAGATACCCAACCTTGATGGTATGAGCCAAAAAGCTGAATTCAGAATTCCACAAAGGCATACAAAGCTGCTGGGCTTCTTAGCCAGGTATTCTAAAAGCATCCTACTAAAGCACTACCCACATGGTCCCATTAAGTCCAGACTTTGGACTACTAGCACAGACCCCTGCCTGTGAAATGGTTTCTGGCGCTTTGCACTGTTCAGTTTAATATCTTACATAAGCATGAGAAATAGAAGATGATGGTCACATCCAAATGAATTTTAAGAGCACGTTGAAGGGAGAAAGAAAAAAAATAGAAAGCTCCTCCCTCCTTCATTATATGTAATATACACCTAAATGCAGTATACTTGCTTTGTTGTAAAGACTATGCTGCACCAGGAAACTACTGACCTTGTTTCACAGTAATAATTTTGTCTAAGAAATTTAAAAATTTATAGGAAGCATATTTAAGCTGCCTATTTTTGTAAGACCAAAATGTGAGATGATCACAATGCCTCTTCCGTGTGAGAAATGTGTAACCTTGTCACTGATACATTAAGATAAAAACTGAAATTGTTTTAGAAGGCTAAGATAAAAAGAAAATAACGTGATTACCTGATAATCTGTGTGGCAATGAATCAGAATTCCTTTTCAGAAAAGTTTCATTAAAATTCTTTGGATTTGTTGCTCCAAAAAGACGATTCATTTCTTGTTTTAATACTGTTCTAACTGTATCAGGTAAATCTTTACTTTCACACACTGCTGAATAAATTAAAAACAAACTCAATTAGTAGATACTCTGACATAGTTTGCAGAAGTTAAAAAAATTATCTACTTGAAGAGTCCAATGAAATAAAGTAATTATATGTAAAAACTAGATGAACCTACTTATAATTCAACATTTAAAGAGCTTATTATATAAATGTAAAGAATATGTGTCAGCAGAATAATCTAATGATTTTCTACCGCATTCAAAGACAATAAATGATGCATTTTCAGGAAAAAAAAAACAAAACAGAAAGCGAAACAGATAATGAAAGATGTAATTCTGTAGCCTTCTAAGCCCCTAGGGGCTGCCCCCCTCAACTTTAAATCAAGTCTGTAAACTAGGGGCTTTGATGACACCTACCTGATAAATACTGTCACAGTAATTATGCAGTGCTGAAGAAAACAGAATTTTCCTCATCTCCATCTTCTATACCCAAGTAAGGCATTACAAAATTTATCAATTTTAAAAGAAAACATGATTGACTTCATTGACCTTTATTTACAGGGGCTATGTAAACTGAGTTATCACTATATAGTAAATTCCAAAGGACCACCGAAGTATTTTCCTATAAGGAATACATGCTAGTAATCATATTCCCAGAGCTTAGGATTTAGAGATGGAAAAGCTGACCCCCTCAAGCTCTCTGAATGAATTTTAGTATTTTTTTTTCCATTATTATTTTGGTATAGAGAGACAGTCTGAAGCTTTGAGCCAGACAGACCTGGGTATGGATCTAGGCTTGGACAAGTCACAACCTCTCTGAACTTACTTCTTGATCTGTAAAATTGAGGAAATACCCAACCTAAAATGATCACAGTAAGGAAAAGTTATATATAAAAGAGCTAATAATATAATTTGATAAATTGTTAATTATGGTTAGGAACCATGGTGGTCACTTTCAAATGCTGTACTGATGAATATGTATCCTATATATATATAACTCATTATGTGAAGGAAAAATTGCATAGAACACTAACCCTAACTTTGTGCTATGCATTCTGGTATTTTCTACTCTATTCTATTTCTACTTTACATTTTCAAATGGTAGTAATGACTCACTAAACTGCCTTCATTATCCCCCTAATGGATCACTACCCTAAGTTTAAAAAACACTGAACTCTTGAGTAGTAAACACCCATATGAAATATTCTACACATAATTATTATGTACCTGAATAAATGATTGATATGCCCTTTGTTGGTTAAATAACATTTCCTCTATCATTCTATAGAACTGAGTGGTCCAATTAAATGAGGGGTTTTTTTTCTCCAATTAAATGAGTTATTAAAGAATTTAGCTTAGGGGCGCCTAGGTGGCTCAGTCATTAAGCGTCTGCCTTCGGCTCAGGTCATGATCCCAGGGTCCTGGGATCGAGCCCCACATCGGGCTCCCTGCTCGGGGGGGAAGCCTGCTTCTCCCTCTCCCGCTGCTTGTGTTCCTGCTCTCGCTCTCTTTGTCTCTGTCAAATAAATAAATAAAATCTTTAAAAAAAACAAAAGAATTTAGTTTAACCTCCATTACAGCTGTACTTTCAACTTGGCTTTTGCAATTTATTAGTATTTGTTTTTCAGGGGAGGCAGGATTGCAGAGAGAACTGAAAGAAAAGTTGGTAAAATAGATTATAGTCAATTACAATGAATATTATGTCAAAACCACAGGTTTTCTATAAAGTATGTTATTTCCAAGAGCCTTGTTGGTTTCCATGAAGTGCTTTCCGGACACTATATGTAGATGGGAAAGTAACTGTATAGTTACATTAGAGTTGGTTATAGGTGGAAGCTAAGCTTTTCATGTTTTTTATTACCTTTATTAAATTTGTTTTCCTCAGACTAAAACAATCTCCCCAGAAAAATCAAAGCTGCTTTAAAAAAAAAAAAAAAAAGCCCACACAATTAAAAACAAATACACACACACACACACACACACACACACACACACACACACTCTCTCTCTCTCTCTCTCTCTCTCTCTCTCTCTCTCAGGATATATAAAGAGGAAATATTTATGTAACTCCTAACTTTCACTAATAGCTATTTCCAAAAACATTTCCTCACTAAATTATAAAATGTTAGAGGCTGATTCTGTTTGCTCCCCTACATTATGTAGATTGGAACTGTAATTTCTAGGAAGATACTAATTACAACAACAACAAAAAATCTGCTGCAGTGTAACTTAGGATGCTGTATGGAATTCTACAGAATGCAATTTTACCTGTGTCTTTAAGGAACGGAGCAACCTCAAATGTCACAGGTCTATTAGATAAGCTTTTATTGCTAAAGACTAGTGGGCTGTGGGATCAATCTAAAAATCCTCTGAAAGTGATTAAAACTAACAAATACTGAAGTCTCAGGAAAATAAAAAATCCCAGATTATTTATCTTCCTTGCTATCTTCTGACACAATAATGTCTTGTGATTCATGGAAAAGTAATAGTTGATTGAGGGAAGGGTAATAAAACCTTCTCTAAGAGGCTTTTGATTTGAGTCTTTTGACATCTTAAAATTAATGTTTGGTTCATGCTATTAGCTTACTGCAGGTTAAATTAGTAATCATCAGTGGTTTAAAAGTTGCATTGAAAAGGGGCTGATTCTTGGGGCGCCTGGGTGGCTCAGTCGTTAAGTGTCTGCCTTCGGCTCAGGTCATGATCCCGGGGTCCTGGGATCAAGCCCCACATCGGGCTCCCTGCTCAGCGGGAAGCCTGCTTCTCCCTCTCCCACTCCCCCTGCTTGTGTTCCCTTTCTCTCTGTGTCTCTCTCTGTCAAATAAATGGATAAAATCTTTAAAAAAAAAAAAAAAAGAAAAGAAAAGAAAAGAGAAGGGGCTGATTCTTAGCAAAAAGAATTTCCCTTATTCCTAGGCTCGCTGGCATTTTCGTTAATAATTTGGGTAGAAAATGCTCATATTTTGTGTGAGATAAAGACTACTCACTACTAGGTTAGAACCCAACCTACTAAGTGATTACCACTCAAAACAGTGAAGTAGGTAAATGAGAGTATTAATGAAGTTTTTAGGAGAGAAATGCATAAGTACAGAAGAAAAATAATCTGCAGATAAAAGAAAGGAGTTTGTACAAATGAGAGAGGAAAAGACAAAAGATTCATTGCAGAACAAGATGACCAGTGATTTTTAAAAGCATTGTAAGTGAATAATAAAACTGAATACCTAAGCTCCTGTCTTTTACTTAGCACCGAGCAGAAATGTAGTTTAAATTGCTCTAAGTCCTACAACTTAAAAAAAAGAGAGAGAGAGAGAGAGAAAGAGAATAACTTGAAAATCATCTTCATAATTAAAAGGGGGAGAGGAAGATGACCTATCTGGTAAATTACTTTATGTAGCAGATACTAATTACATTGGTAGTATAACAACATTCTGAAGATTTGGAGGGTACTCATAACCAGACTAAAATGAATGTATTTATTTAGAGAAGTTTCTATTATTAATAAAATAGGTGTCGGCGCTCCTTTTTATCCCCATACTTCCCAGAAAGGTGTTACTGTGGGAATTTCTTTGTAAAGAAGGAGTTAGTACAATATAACTTGACATAACAAATGTGTTCTTGAAAAATTACTTCAGGGGCGTCTGGGTGGCTCAGTCGTTAAGCGCCTGCCTTCAGCTCAGGTCATGGTCCCAGGGTCCTGGGATCGAGCCCCGCATCAGGCTCCCTGCTCGGCGGGAAGCCTGCTTCTCCCTCTCCCACTCCCCCTGCTTGTGTTCCCTCCCTCTCTTGCTGTCTCTGTCAAATGAACAAATAAAAATCTTAAAAAAAAAGAAAAAGAAAAATTACTTCAAAGTTAATTTTTTTAAAGTACCAAATATATTAGTTAAAGGAACCCTGTGGGGTATATCAAAGATGCCCTAACTCTGTGCTTCTGTAGTTTCACAAATAGTTTTATACAGTACACACCTGTTCTTAACAAAGGTAATTAGCAGTCTACCCAACTTCTTGAAGGCTTTTTAAAGAGACCGTGCATCTTTATCACTCCAAATTATCACTTTACTTTACTGCCTAAATTTAGTCAAAATAAGAATTACTTTGTAATTCCTGATAATGCTGTCAGCTAACCATCTGGAGCAATGTGCAAAGCTAACAGGGACACTAAATAATTCTACCTTTACATCAGGACCATCCTGCCTTTGTTCTTCTGAAGTCCATGAGCATTTTAATTCCTGAAACAACCGTTCCAAGGAAACAGTTGTATGTTCATCAATCCACACACATACTATAAGCAAATATATTTAGATATGCCACTTTTAATTCCTATTTCAAAGGGAAGTCTCCAAATCCACAGGATTTGTATGTATTATTTTACTACCTTTTAGGAAAGAGTTGATTATACAAAATAAAGTGCATATTTTAATTTTGAAAACAGCTTAAGTGCACTCCATCCTAACCAAGAATGGATTTAAGACCATTACTCCTGGCCTTCATTTTCTGACTCATGATTTCAAAAAAAATTTAATACATAAAGATGAGAAAGAAAATTAAAAAATTAAAAATTAATTTTAAAAAATTAAAAAATTTTTCTCTAAACATAGCAATTCTTTCTTCTATTTTTTATAAGGTGGTTATTTCTTTCATAATTTAAGACACTGAAAAACATCTCTATGATTCAGTATAACAGGAATCTTTTTTTGACAAGCATAAATATAATTTAAATAAGGTTTTACTTTTTCTTAGAAGTCAAAACAATGTTCTTAATCAGGACAATTTAGCATTTTTCAAAAGAATGATTGGGATGCCTGTTTTAATCGCTTTATTTAGATATGTATGGATTCATATGTGGCTGAGTATTCAGCAATGAGATAGGTAATTTAACATTATCTGCAGATTGTTCTATTAAAGATTCAATTTCCCCTCTCCGAAGAGTCACTTAAAAATCAAAAACATCACCACCACTTGACTACAGGAGTACTTTAGATTTAAAGTCTTGTAGTAGAAAGAACAATATGAAAACCTGAGCTATCATTCCTGCTTCATACTAATTATTTGTGTTACCCTAAATAAGTCATTTAACTTTTTAAGGTCCTAGATTTCTCAATTATAAAATGAAAAATAATTAGCATAAAATTCCACCTTTTACACTCTAAAATTCTGTAGTTCTACTTCACATTAAAAGTAATATATGAAAAAAAAAGTAATATATGGATCTTAGTATGAAAATATTTGAAAAGTAGTGATTGCCTTAAAGTTCTTTTAAATCTGTATTTAGTAACAAAACTTTTATGACTCCAACAATTCTGAAGACAGATAAATAAGGAGATAGTCAATTTCAGAGATTTTTCAATTTTAGAAGAATTTATTAAAAAGCTTTACACAATGAGTATGATTCAAAATTTCAATGTACATGTAACTTTTTAGAAACAGAAACAAAGGTGATTCTCAAATATTTGGACTGAACAATTCTGTATCAAAATAAAGTAACATTTCTAGCCTTAAAATAAAGACCTTCATCACAAAGAAAAGAATCCTGCTTTTCCCCTTAGCTAATTTAAAATTTAACAGCTTTAAAATGATTTGAGTTTATGAGAAACTTATATAGACCACTTATACAGTCACTATCAACTACTGTAATCAAACACTTAAGTAATGTAAAACAAAAAAACATACCAGTACTAAAGAGTCGAATCATACACTCATGAAGCCAGGGATGACTAGAATCAATAGCAAATGCCCTCTTTACTGATTGTAGCATCAAAAGAAACTTTTCTATAAAAAGAAAAAGATATATTTTGATCATTTAATAAACTGAGGTGCCCTCTTGGAGGACTAATTTAAGAGAATTACAAATAAAGAAACTAATTTAGAGTCAATCATATCTGAACTACAACATGAGTGAAGCAAATGACTTCCTCAGATTAGCACATTAGCTAATATTTTCCACACAACATTCCTTAAGAAAAAATGTTTTTAAGAAAAAAACATATGAAGTACAAAAAATTTAGATATCATTCAACAATATCTGAACTAATGCCATATAAACAAAATTTGAAGCCATTTAATTTCTTAACCTCCTTTAATAAAAATAAAGGGATTTTCTGCACTACTTATACAACTTCATTGTTTATACTTCAAACCTAGATCCTTTCTTGGATTTTGAGACATTCATGTGAAATGGTTTCCCTCCTACTTGAGTGTCCTCTCCTAATCAATCACCTGGCTCCTCTACCTCCTCAAAAGGTACAATATTCACCAAGGTTATGTTTTCAGTGATTTCTAGTATCTTTCTATATTATCCTCACACTCACACCCCCATGTTTCCCATGCTTCAATAGTTGAATGGAAATGTCACCTGATTAAGTCCCATATAAAACCACCTCTTTGTTAAGACTTCCCTAATTTGGTACCATTCTCCAAATTACAAAATTCAAAACTCCAGGCTCCTCTGACATTTCTTTTTCCCTTACTCCAACACTCAGAAAGCTAAAAATACTGCCATACTCTTTGTTACTACCCATTTCACACGACTACAGTGAATTCCAAATGCTGAAGAGCCCTTGAGAGGTTAGAACACAGCCAAGAAGCCAATTGTAAGGAATTTAGATTGCCCTTCCCCACTTTAAGCAGAACAGCTTTTTTATACTTCAGGATTTCATTTAGGAATATTTGTTGTATTGGGGCACCTGGGTGGCTCAGTCGGTTAAGTGTCTTGACTCTTGATTTTGGCTCAGGTCATGATCATTGGGCTCCACTTGTGGAGCCTGCTTAAGATTCTCTCTCCCTCACTCCCCCCAGCCCCTGCAACTGCTCCCATGCTCTCTCTAAATAAAAAGAAAGAAAAAGAAAAAGAAAAAGAAAAGAAAAGAAAAGAAAAGAAAAGAAAGAAAGAAAGAAAGAAAGAAAGAAAGAAAGAAAGAAAGAAAAAGGAAGGAAGGAAGGAAGGAAGGAAGAAAGAAAAAGGGGAGTTGTATTAACTTTTCTTCAAAAGATATTACTGGACTATTTATTAAACTTCTTTTCCAAATTATAACACAATCATTTTGGAAAACAGAAATATAATGCAAACCATTGTAATCACTCAAATCCATCAAGAGACCATCAGTTATTTTTTGATCTATTTCTTCCTGGCCCTTTTGCTATCTTATATACCCATGTAAATATCTTAATAAAAATTAAAATTAAACTATAGTTTTTGTGTCCTATTTCCAAGCAATGCTATATAGCAACCTTTACCTGACATTATTAATTACTTTGCATAAACATGATTTTTTAATGGATACTCTATAGAGGTACCATTTTATTCAATCTCTTTTAGAACAGTTACACTGCTTGGAGCAACAACCTTCTGTCAGATCTTACTAACCAATTTCTCTTCCCTTCAATATGCATATCACCTTAATGATACACCTCCCCCCCCCCAATAAACCACCTGAATTACAGCAATTCAATACCACAAAATCTTAGTATCTATATGTAGTCTAGGCATTCTAAACAAGACAACCAAGACCTTCCATTATCTTTTACCTGACTCTGGCAATATAGACAACCTCAACATTATTTATGCATACTTGTGTATTCTTAATGCATCCTCTTCTTTTCTATGCAACTTTTCTTTTAGAAATATGATCCACCTTTCAAGATACACCTTAAGCACCACACCTTCTAACAATAGCTAATAATAACCAACATTTATTCAATGCTCTCTTTGTATATCAGGCACTAATCAAACCTCTCTTATCATTAATTTTATTCACACCGGTACATGGTAACTACTATATTTGACCTTAATCTTAGTTATGTATGTATATCTATGTTGATTTTAATGTCCTAGGAGAGATAATAGTATCATTACACCTCCCCACAATATCTTGTACATGTAGCAGGTATTTCTGTGAGAAGCTGCATTGGGAAAAAATCCTACAGTGGTGAGACTATTGGATTTGGGTGACTACATCTAAGAAATACAGTGATCAATTTTATCAGGCCACTATACCCTAATTGCCTACCTTTCCTAAAGTAAATCTCAAAGGCAAAAAGATGCGTTTCTATCTTGTTCTTCACCAAGTTCTTCAACGGTGTTAAAAATTTAATAGCTTCTTCCAGTGGAGTTTCAACCTAACAAAAATAAAAGATATTATACAAGTGGAAGCAAGATTGGGGGGGGGGATGTGATCTTATTCTATTAAAAACACTTCACTTTCTGGTTTTTTTTTTTTCTTTTTGGTAAAAATCACTTACCCATTACCCAGAAATACTGTCATATTTTAACCTCCCATAATCTAAAGGAAGGGGATTTTGAACTCTACAACTCTTCACTGGTTTTTAACCATAGATATTACATTATCTCTGGATAGAAACTATCCAACAAGTGAAGAGAAAGATAAAACAGAACCAGGGAAAGACAGTGACAGGTCAGATAGCCAAGGGGTAGGGCGGGGAGAGGACAGAGAGGTTAAACAGGATGAAGAGGGGTTAAGAAAGATAGAGAATGTTTTTTAAGTTCAAAGTGAAGTATAATCAAGTTATTAAAAAAAAGCAGTACAATATCCATTCTATCTTGCTTTGTTCTAATACAAATTCTATAATATCCATATTTATTCCAATGCCATGGCATTTAAGAAGATTTATATTTATTGAACTGTCTCTACCACCCTTTATTAATTATATAGATGTGATATTAATTACATACTTGTAATAATTGCTGGGCAGGTATAATATTTACTACGTAACTGTTACCGTTACATTCCTAGACTGAGTACCTAGACAAAATTCTTCTCTGTAGACTGGGATGGGGGTGGAGAGCAATACCATATTTATCAGAAGGCACTGAACATCCATGCCTGTATTTGCCTTGTCTCATCACAGAGGTAGTAACAACTTACCCTTGATGGAATTTGGATTTGCACAGCTGTACAACATACCTCTGCTAATAGGGTAACTGTGGTTTTACCAACACAGATTCTGGCTAAGGAAATTATTTCACAGCATTAAAAAACAAAACAAAACACCTTAAGCAAAAAAGTGATGTTTAGGAGTTTTACCTTATACTAGCATGTAAAGCAGCTGGCATTATTCTGAAGAACACACGCTCTAAACAAGAAATCAATATACAGCACTGTCACTCTACTAGCTGTAGATACCAAGAGACAGAGGGGAGAGAGGGGCCCTCCTAAGGATGCCTTTCTCACACATTTGTAAATATTTTGCTTCTTATTCCCACGATTCTATGTCCTATTGAGTTGGGATTTGTGGTATACAGGGGAGAAATGTCTACTAGGGAAAGTAAAGAACTGGAAACTGAAATTGTAATGAAGCTGTATCAAGTTTCTCAAGACTCAAAGCAGACTGAAATGAGGATCGCTGTATTGACCAGGGTAATTTACTACCAGGGAGATAAGGCTGCTGTCACAAAATGGAAACAAGGAATATAGGGAAGCTAAGGAAATACAAGCATTATACTTACTGAAATCAAGTATTTAAACTTGGAAAAAGAAAAGAGAAATTCTGCCTGCAACTCTAATAAATGAGAACCTATGCCTCCACAAAAAATCTGGATCTGTTGTCCCCACATGTTTCTGTGTGTCTTGCACAGGTAAGATTTTTGTCAGGCTAAATCTAAGTGTTTAAACATATGTACATAACCACAATAAAGCTAACTACATTCTATATTCATACATACATAATGAAGTATAGAGTTATATATACAAAAGCATATCAACAGGGATGAGTTCTAAAATCAGTGCTTAAGATAAGAAAAAAAAGGAAAAAAGTATCAAGGGGTGCCTGGGTGGCTCAGTTGTTGAGCGTCTGCCTTCAGCTCGGGTCACGATCCCAGGTTCCTGGGATTGAGCCCCACATCGGGCTCCCTGCTCAGCAGGAAGCCTGCTTCTCCCTCTCCCACTCCACCTGCTTGTATTCCCTCTCTGGCTGTCTCTCTCTCTCTGTGTCAAATAAATAAAATCTTAAAAAAAAAAAAAAAGAAAGAAAGAAAAGTATCATTAAAACTACCCTTGAAAAATCCCTAAAGTTGTAAAGACAGACATATAGAAATGAATATATTTATCACTGCTTTGCATTCTGTGCATGAAAACCATATTAAGTACCAAAATGAGAATCACTGTAGCAAAATGTTCACCCTGGGAGAGGCACACAGGAACTGACATGGACTAAACAAATGGTAGTCATACTTCCTGGGTCTCATACTCAGTTGGGGTCCTGTGTTCAATGAGTGGAGTACTGATGAAACTGCCAGAATTATGCATACTCATTTCTGTCTCTCAAAAAAAAAAAAAAATTACATCTAGTCATGAAGATTTGAATTTACTTAAGTTTAAAGAGATGTAGAATGGGACTGCATTGTGTTGATGGGCAACATGAGATTTGCAAGAGCGGTTTTGATCATATGCAATTTTTAAATTTATAAACCAATGTGAAGTCTAATCCGTATTACAATATGTTGTACAGGAATATATCTCCCTATACTCCCAGAATAGCAACAGAAAGTTTAAAACTATTAAATCCTATACAGACAGAATACTAAGAACACATTGATAAGGAGGAACGTACATGTGCACAGAAGGAGAAAAATAATCCAGCTGAGATGAATACTACACCTCCTGAAGGCAAGAAGGAACATAGGATGGGTGGTACATGAGGAAACTCATAAATACCAACTACTGCCTCATGATAAGTTGGAGAAACAAAGACTTCAGGTTTGTACTCAGTTAACTGAATATTAAACTCACTAAACCTCTTATTTTCCTTTTTTCTTTAACTGGAATTACTGCTAACTTAATAATGCTTTTATTTTATATTACATATATAAAATCCTCAACTGGTGACACTAAATATATCATTTATAACATTAAGAATGATAAAATGTAAGATCATAAAAAATCAGAATCTAGAGACTGTAAATCCAGATTTGGCAGGCAGCTTTTAAAAGAGCCTATAATGCCATACTTTATTACGATGGCTTGGTGTAATCTAGTGCTGCCACCACACTGGGGATACAAGTAAGTGTGGATGCTATTAGAAGGGGGCATCCTGGGGCACCTGGGTGGCTCAGTCGTTAAGCGTCTGCCTTCGGCTCAGGTCATGATCCCAGGGTCCTGGGATCGAGCCCCGCATCGGGCTCCCTGCCCAGCAAGAGGCCTGCTTCTCCCTCTCCCACTCCCCCTGCTTGTGCTCTCCCTCTCTCGCTGTGTCTCTCTGTCAAATAAATAAATAAATAAAAATCTTTAAAAAAAAAAAAAAAAAAAAAAAGAAGGGGGCACCCTGGAGGCAGTTATCCTAGGAAGAGAAGTGTGTTATGTGCCTAACAGGTAAGAATAGTATATATTAAACAGCAGCCTATGAAAGTGGGTACCTTCCACTGGGCTCTTTCCAAATAAAGCACTTTCTGTAGGCATTGTTTTCTTCTGAGACTCTATAAACCTCTAGCTATAAATAATTAAACTATAACTTGACATCTGGCCCAAAAGCAGCTATGATAAGCTGGATACAAGGAACACCCAATAGTCTATAAGGAGGCCTGGTGTAAGAATTCTGCTCTGTGGGGGTAAGTAACCTTTATTAGACAGTGACTAATCCAAATAGATCCTCTAAGAAGTATAATGGATGATATAAAGTGTTACAAAGAAAAAAGCCATTAAGAAAAGTCATGGGCTATAGAGAAGGCATGTAGAAAGAATGGTGGTGGCAGACAGTCAGTGACAGTGGTAAAAGTGGTATTAATAAAGAAAACTGAAGCATAAGATGGACGGCCCTTAAAGCCGATATTATCCCTGAATAACTTTGCAATTCTCCATGAGGCCTAAAAGGCAATTTTCTGTGCCTCCTCACTATTCTGTATATTCTTCCAATAGACTCCCAACAATAAAAAGGTAGTATCTTTGTCCTAGAAGTTATACAATTATTTGTGAAAGGATGTCAATATAACCTTTGAAATCCAAGCTAGATTTCTCTATGGTTCTTAGCAATACTGCTATGAGGTATTATTGTCCATCTGCCCTGATATAATCCTAAAACTATTTTCCAACTCTAATTATTAGGTACTATAATTTTTCTTAGTTATAAGGCAGTTGATTTTTACTTTTTAGTTACCAGTGAGGCTAATACTGAACTCTAGTGCTTACTATATTTATTGCTTTAACATAATAAAACATGCAATTATTTTCACATGGAGTAGCTGAACACCAAGGGCCAGAAATGCATAGGTATGTTATTAATCAAAATGGTTCATCTGACAATGAATACCTTGGTTTCAGCTTAATGGTTAAAAATGGCAGATATGATTTTTGGCTTGGGGGAAAATATTTAGCGACTTTTAAAGAGATTAGGTTCAAATAGCAAAGTCCAATAAAGAAATACTGTAAACTGACACATGGGTGAAAGATATACATATACACTTACTTTTCAATAAGCTCAATTTAGTCTATAAAAAGGTGCATGTTACCACTTACAACAGATGCTACATTCTTTGCACATATAGTTCCTTTATTCCTAACATCCCTACCTAGTAGGGATTTCTTCCTAGTCCCTTTTTATACATGAGAAAACCAGCAGAGAGGTTAGACAAAGTGTCCAAGATACACAGTGAAGTAGAAGAGTTGTTGATATGTGGACCCAGATCAGAATGACTCAAAAGCCAAAACTTTCCACTATACCATACTAGATTACTCTGGATCAGGATCATTGTTCCAAGTTTTAAATGAAATATGATCAAGAAAGAAAGAGAGAGAGAGAGCAAGAAAGAGAAAGAAAGAAAATAGACTAAAAATTAAAATCTATAATCAAATTGGGTAAATAAGACAGTATAAAATGACAATAGCTGGTCATGAAATTTCACTCATTTGCGCTCAACACTATTATTAAGTACCTTGGCCAGTTTCTCAGGGATAAGTTCTTCTTTTGGCCCTCCAATTTCCTCATCATCATCATCCTTTTTCTTTTTCTGATTTCTCTGCTGCTTTTCTTTTTCTGCATTTTTTTTCTCTTCTTCTATCTGGGCTTTCTTTTGAGCTCTTCTTTGTTTATTACGTAGCTTCTTTAGCTCTTTGTCAGACATGTTTGCTGTAGGCAATATGTGTTAATTAATTAAAAGTATATCAATCAGGTTAGTAAAATCACTAACATTCTCATTAAAACTCCCATAAAAAATATTACATGTTATACATGTTCATGTGCCTATGTGTACCTAGCCATTTAATGGTTCCACATTCGATAGAGAACACTGTGATCTCTTCAAAAAAATGTTTTGAAACCAGGTGGAGACCTGGTGCCGCAACCACAGCAAAACATAAAAGCATACAAATTCCTCCAGCAATATTATACTTGCAGTTCTAGAAATATAACAAGCTGTCTCATATTTCTCGCATATTTATATGGCCTTAGACTATGCTTTTTCTTAGTTATGCCTCTCTAACCTTGTCAGTTATTCATTCTCTACTCAGTGCTGCCACTATGACATGTATTTTACTTGTCACAATACTTCGTTTATACATGTGGATCTCTTTTAGACTGTGAACGCCCTGGTGGAAGAGACCCTGTCTTACTTCTAATTTTTGTATTCTCAGGGCCTAGCAGAATATACAGAAAACACTCAAAAATTTGTTGATGGAATAATAAATAACTATATGGTAAATTAAAAGTTTGACACTGAAAATTAACAATAGCTTTTGTGGTATAAACTATGGAATGTCTCAAAAGAAAGACTGGAAATCACAAATGAGATAATAAAGTAAAAAATCTATATTGTTTAGTCTTCAAGCAATAAATCTGAAAGTTACATGTGCAACTGGTATTTATTTGGGCAATACTTATTGTAGTGAGAAATGAAAAAAGTCATTCTAAAATATACCATATCACAGTGTGATTTTCAAATATGCCCATAAACTCCTTCCTTCAAAAGGTAGAGCCTATTTCCCCTCCCCTTAATTGTGGGCTATACTTAACTCACTTCCAATGGATGGAATATGCTAGAAATCAAAGTGTATGACATCCAAGATCAGAACATAAAACCATGGTGGATTCCTGCTTGCTTTCTCTTGGGCCACTCAAAAGAAATCAACTGCCATGTTGTGAAGATACACAAACATGGAAAGACCCAAGTAGCCAAGAAGAGGGCTACAGCCATGAGAGTAAGCCATCTTGGATTCTCCAACTCAAACCAACCCTTCAGAAGCCTTTGGCTGCCATGTTCACTTCAATCTCCTGAGGGCACCCACATCTTTCAAAATCATACAGCTAAGCTAAGTGACTTCTGAATTCCTGGCCCACAGTAACTCTAATAATAATGTTTGTTACCTAAAGCTATGTTTAAGCAATCTGTTACGCAGCAACAGATAACCAAGGCAGATTTTGGTATCTGGAAGTGGGGTGCTGCTGCAATAAAAATGTAGGACTGACTTTGGTTCGAGTATGGCAAAAGGCGGAAAAACCTGGAAAAAAGCATTAGTGGAAGCTCAAAGGATCCTAAACTATTTAATAGAGATTGGATTTCTAAGAGGCTGCAAGTGACACATGTTATAGTCATGTAGAGGCAGAAAGTTTAATAACATGTATTTAATAACATCATAAAATATATCAAATGAACTAAGTGATTAGCTAAAGGGATTTCCAAGCTAAAAAAAGAGGGGGTAGTTAAGGTAACACCTGATTCCTCTTGCAGACTGTAATAAAAATGCAGAAGAAACAAATGTAACAAGGACTTGACACTTTTTGAAAATTCTCAGCCTCTTCAAAAATGGCTGCTGACCAAAGGTCAAATTTAGAGAACTGCCAAGAAAATATGTCAACAGAGAAAGCAGAGTTTGGCTTTAAAATCCTTTAAAACTCAGAACTCAGAAAGATGGTACTTCAGCAGTTACTGGTTACCCAGAAGGCTCTTTTCTCTTAAAAATTTTAAGGGTATGATTCACTGATCCTTTCAAACAACAGAGCTTCTAAGAAACTCAAGGGTGCTGTCCTCTCAGCAAAAGCTCAAGGCAGACATAGATATTTGTGCATGTGGCTTCCAATAAGATTCACAAAAGATCCATAGGTTTTAAGAGAATTCTATGGGCAGAAACAGAGCAAATTTGGACTGAAAGGAACAGAGATAGTACAATAGAACCCCCAAATTTTGGCAGACTGGAAAACTACTCAGGTGCAAACAAATGCTAACTTTTTAAAAATTAATTAATTTTTTTAGTAATCACTACACCCAATATAGGGCTTGAACACACACCCCAAGATCAAGAGTTGCAAGCTCTTCCAAATGAGCTGGCTGGGCACCCCACAAATGTTAACTTTTAAGAACAAGGAAAGAAGATGCAGAAGGTGGAGCTAAGAAACCACAGCATAGAACCAGGAACCATTAGAGAATTAGTCCTACATCATGAGTCCTAATCAAAGAACTGCTACCCTATGCCCAACTGGACTTGAGAACTGACATAACCAGTAACTCCTGTGTGTCTCCCATTTCCCCTTCACCACCCCCTTTTGATCAAGAATATTCCTCTGCAATCAATTTATATTGAACATGTACTTGGCACAGGATTTCTTTAAGATTTATTTATTTGAAAGAGACAAGAGAGAGAATGAGAGAGAGAATGAGCAGGGAGAGCGGCAGAGGGAGAAGCAGATTCCCCACTGAGCAGGGAGCGATGCAGGGCTCCATCCCAGGATGCTGGGATCATGGCCTGAGCCCACGGGAGATGCTTAACAGACTGAGCCACCCAGGTGCCCCTGGCACAGGATTTCATACCAAGAACTATACTTGAAGAGCAATACTAGCTATACTAAAGAACCATATTCAAGAAATCTCATTAGCACCAGCACCTCATACACATACAACATTCTGGACTTTGAGCTAATGCTGTAATGGAATGAGACTTTTGAAGGCCTTGGAAGGGACAAGTGTATTTTGCATGTAAGGATAATATAAATAGGGTGCCTGGGTGGCTCAGTCGGTTAAGCATCTGCCTTTGGCTCAGGTCATGATCCTGGAGTCCTGGGATCGAGCCCTGCATCACTCTCCGCTCAGTGGGGAGCCTGCTTCTCCCTCTTCTCCCTGCTCCTGCTCTCTCGCTATCTGTCTCTCTCTCTCTCCCTCTCTCTCCAATAAATAAATAAAATCTTTTTTAAAAATATTTTATTTATTTATCTGAGAGACAGAATGAGATAGAGAGAGTACATGAGAGGGGGTAGGGTCAGAGGGAGAAGCAGACTCCCTGTTCAGCAGGGAGCCCGATGCGGGACTCAATCCCGGGACTCCAGGATCATGACCTGAGCCGAAGGCAGTCGCTTAACCAACTGAGCCAGCCAGGTACCCTAAATAAATAAAATCTTAAAAAAAAAAAAAAAGAATAATGTAAATAATGTGTCCAGAATGCAGAATATGGCAGTTAAAAATATGACTACAAATTGTTTGATTCTTCTCCCACTCAAATATCGGTTAGACTTGGTGACTCACTTTTACCAAAGAGAACATGTAGGAGGTGATGGGGTGTTATGTTAAGAGAATAAAACATTAAAAGTGTTGTGGCTTCTTCCTTGCTCTCATGGCTAGCTACTATGCCTTGAGGAACTGAAGAAACCCTCTAGAGAGAATAACATATTAAGGCCACCTGCCAAAAGCCATGTGAGTGAGTCATCTGGGAAATGATCTTCTAGCCCTAGTTAAGCTTTCAGATGATTGTAGCCCCAATCAACATTTTTTTTTAAAGATTTTATTTATTTGAAAGAGAGAAAGAGAGCCCACAAGCAGGGGCAGTGGGAGAGGGAAAGGGAGAAGCGGGCTCTCTACTGAGCAGGGAGCCTGATGTGGGGCTCGATCCCAGGACCCTGATGTCATGACCTGAGCTGAGCCAAAGGGGCAGATGTTTATCCAACTGAGCCAGCCAGGTATCCCCCCAGCGCACCCCCCCAACAACCCTCAGCCAACAACTTTATAACTTTATAAGAGAGCCTGAGCTGGAACAACCTAGATGCTTCTAAATTCCTGAACTATGGAAATAGCTGTTTTAAGCTGCTAAATTTAGGGAAATTTATTACGTGTCAATATAAAACAACCTTCAAAAACAAATACACGCCGGTTTCTCTTTTTCCTAGTAAAGAAGCCCTTACTACTAAAAAAGAAATTTCAAACAAGGACCAAAAATTACATTCTGGAAGTATAAGACATTTATAAATGAATAACCACAAAAATTCTGGCCTTTTAATGACTTGTAAAATAACTGCTACCACTTGCTTCCTTACTACATACCAGATACCATGCATACATTATTTTACTTAATATCCTCAATAATCTCATTGATTAGAGTGTAATATTATTTTATATAGAGAGTATAATATTATTATATGTATGAGAAAACTGAGGTTTCAGAGGAAAAATATTAACTCAAGAGTAATAACAAAAGGCAGAACAAGGATTTAAATCCACTTCACTGACTCCAGAATCTGGGCTCTTTCTTTCCACTATGCTACACGAGGAGTCAATAATCTTTTTTTATAATGGGCCAGATACTAAATATTTTCATCTCTGTAAGCATGGGTCTCTGGTGCAACTAAACTCAGCTACTGTAGCACAAAATTCACCATAAATAATACATAAACGAATAGGCTATGTCCCAATAAAACTTCATTTATCAAATCAAACTGCAGTACGGATCTGGCCCACTGGCTATTTTGTGATCTTATTCTATATTATCTCCTACTGCCTTGAAAGGACTCACCCAGTTCATAATAATAGAGTTGCCTTACAAAAAGAGAGAAAGGAATAACCACATCAGAAGTTAATACAGAAATTAAGAATTCAAATCCTGTTTCACTTAATGTAGCACTATTTATCTGGATAAGCACGGTCTCAACTTTACATGAATTACCTTTTACTTATGTGAACATAATAGAGATCAGAATTTTTCGCTTAGAAGGAGCCAGAGAATTCTACTATGCTAGAATATTGTACTATATTAAAAATAAAAAATTGGTGTGTATATGTATGTGTACGCATGCATATATGTGTATACACAGCAAATAACACCTAAACCTAGACTACTCTATACAGCCAAATCAACATTCACATAAAAAGGCAAAATAAATCTGGCCACATTAGTAAGACTCTTTTAAGTTTACTGAAAAGATAGGGGCGCCTGGGTGGCTCAGTCGTTCAATATCTGCCTTAGGTTCAGGTCATGATCCCAGGGTCCTGGGATGGAGCCCTGCATCGGGCTCCTTGCTCCACGGGAAGCCCGCTACTCCTTCTCCCACTCCCCCTGCTTTGTGTTCCCTCTCTCACTGTGTCTCTGTCAAATAAATGAATAAAATCTTAAAAAAAAAAATTTACTGAAAAGATAAAAACCTAAGAAGCAAAAAATAACTTCTCAACCAAATAAAGGGTAACTACCAGATATTTACTACAAATAGTAAGCTTTATGGTGGACCATTAGAAACATTATGTCTAAAGATAAAAAAGGCAGCAAGTATACTACTGTTTCCATTAATTAGCAGTTTTAGCAACCTTCACCAATGCAATAAGATAAAAAAGAGGTATAAATACTGAAAGAAAACAAACTACCAATGTTTACAGATTAATGTAACAGCTTACATAGATAATTTTTTTTAAATTTTATTTATTTATTCATGAGAGACAGAGAGAGGGGGAGAGGGAGAGGGGGAGAGAGAGAGAGGCAGAGGGAGAAGCAGGCTCCCAAGGAGCAGGGAGCCCGATGCGGGACTCGATCCCAGGACTGTGGGATCATGACCTGAGCCGAAGGCAGACGCTTAACCATCTGAGCCACCCAGGCACCCCACAGACAATTTTTTAAAAATCAGCTGAAAAAACTACTAAACCTAATATCAGAGTTCAATAAGGATACCAACTTGACAAAACAAAAACTATGATAATATTCATTTAGAATACTGTAATGGAAAAAAAAGACATGTAGAGATGATGCTAGTAGTAAATTCACCAAAGCTATATTACACACTAAAACAGAAATAGGAGATACAATGCATTCTAGTACGCAAAGATTCAATATTATTTAAGATATCCCCACCCCAAATGGTAATCTGTATCTCAAATGCAATTTAAATTAAAAACTCCAAAAGAGGGGCACCTGGGTGGCTCAGTCGGTTAAGTGACTGCCTTCGGCTCAGGTCATGATCCCAGGGTCCTGGGATCTAGCCCCACATTGGGCTCCCTGCTCAGCAGAGAGCATGCCTCTCCATCTCCCACTCCCCCTGCTTGTGTTCCTGCTCTTGCTCTCTCTCTCTCTGTCAAATAAATAAATAAAAATCTTAAAAAAAACAAAACAAAACTCCAAAAGAAACTTTCTGACAAGGTAATTCTACAGTTCAAATATAAAAGCAAGTTCATATAAAAGCAAGAAAATTCTAAAGACAGAGTATTAGATTTTAAGAAGAGACAAAGAGATCATAAAAACAGAAACCTGTATACTAATGTTAATACCACAGTTTAAGGTCTTTACGGGAATTTTTGATGTATGTGGGAACCAGACATCATACCCACAACCCACTACATTGTATTTCACAGTTAAGTTCATGATAAAGGTGGCATTTTATTTTTTTATTTTTAAAGATTTTAAGATTTTAAAGATTTTAACTCACAACCCAGAGATCAAGAGTGGCATGCTCCACAGACTGAGCCAGGCAGGCGCCCCTTTTGAAATCAGTGGGGAATATGACAACATATCAAAAATACTGTTGAGGAGTCAGCCATCTATCTGGGGGTAATAAGCTACATTCTACTTCACATCATTATATAACAATTAACTCCAGATGAGGGGTGCCTGGGTGGTACAGTCAGATGAGCATCCAACTCTTGGTTTTGGCTGGGGTCATGGTCTCGGGGTCATGGGATGGAGCCCTGTGTTTGCTAGAGATTCTCACTCACCCTCTCTCTCTACCCTTCCCCCCACCCTCTCAAAATAAATAAATAAATCTTTAAAAAATTAACTCCAGATGACTGTAAACATAACAGAATATTGTAAGCGGGGGGATCGAAAGGGGAGACGAACCATGAGAGACTATGGACTCTGAGAAACAAACGGAGGGTTCTAGAGGGGAGGTGGTGGGGGGATGGGTTAGCCTGGTGACGGGTATTAAAGAGGGCACGTACTGCATGGAGCACTAGGTGTTATATGCAAACAATGAATCATGAACACATCAAAAACTATGATGTAATGTATGCTGATTAGCATAACATAAAAAATATTGTAAGGAAACAGAGAAGATAAGTATCTTCTAAAATAAATATATTTTAAATTCTGAAGTAAAAAAGCCTTTCTATGCAAGTCTTAGAGGCCACAAAAGACTATAGAAATTTTATCTCATATAAATTAATAATACTTTTCCATAATAAAATACATCTACCATAAAGACCAAAGTAAAACAGGAAGAAAATTTCTGTAATACATAAACAATTGGATTAAAGTCCTGAACATGCAGAGAACTTCTACAAACCAAGTTGAAAAATAAAATGAGAAAAAGACATGAACAGGCAATTTATACAAGAAAGCCAAAGGCCACATGAAAACATACACAGATGTTCCATTCTTAAAGATCTAGGAATTAGGGGCACCTGGGTGGCTCAGTCAGTTAAGTGTCTGCCTTCAGCTCAGGTCATGATTCCAGGGTCCTGGGATCGAGTCCCCATAATGGGCTCCCTGCTCGGCAGGGAGTCTGCTTCTCCTTCTACCCTTCTTCCTGCTTGTGCACGCTCTCTAATAAATAAAATCTTAAAAAAAAAAAAAATCTAGGAATTATAGGGGCACCTGGGTGGTGCAGCCAGTTGAGTGTCTGACTCTTGATTTCAGCTTGGGTCATGATCTTGTGGTTGTGAGATCGAGCCCTGAGTCAGGCTCTACGCTCGGCACAAAGTCTGCTTGGGACTTTCTCTCCCTCTGCCCCACCCCCCAGATGTACATGCACACACGCATTCTCTCTTTCTCTAAAAATAAATAAATAAATTTCTAAATAATCTGGGAATTATAAATCAGATATTTTCCCCAAAATAATGAAAATGTAAAAGATGGATAATTTTTTATGTTAGCAATAAAGGAAAAGATAAGCTCAATACTGTGGCAATAAAAATTGATGAACCTTTTAAGGAAGGCAATTTGACACTATTTCAAATTTTTATACTCTTTAACCCAGGAATTTCCACTTCTAACAATCCACGCTAAATAAACAAGTACAAAATGATATACAAGGACATTTACTATAGCACTGTAATGGTGAGGGGAAAAAACCCACATAGGTTCCTACATAGCTTTTAAAATGACTGATGATTGTATTAAGTTATGTCCAGATATGGAGCAACACTATGAAAAAACAAGTCTAAGTTGCAGAATACTGGAAATAATATCACTCATTTATGGGGCTAGAAAAATAAAACAAATGTAAACCAAACAACCTCAAAGAACTGCCCTGATATGTGTGTGTGGAGTTTACGTACACATATAACTGAAATATGTAATTGTGTACAAAGGCAACTGAACCTTTTCTAGAGATAGCAATAACCTTTGAAAGAAGATTATCTATGGGTATGGAGACTAGTGAAAGGGGATTTTCACATTTGCCAGTGTATTTCTGAATTGTTTTAACTTTGTATAGAGTTAATTGTCTATTATTTGAATAATCTGAAGAAGAGGAGAAAGGCAGGAGGAGTGAAGAGAAAGATAAAAGAAGCCACAGGATCATCAAAAACTAATGATGTAATGTATGGTGATTAACATAATAAAAAAATAAAATAAAAAAAAAAGAAGCCACAGGATCACAGCTCTCAGCTTCAACTGTAATTGTTTTGTAGATTCTTACTGGCATTTTCTTTCTAGTTAAAGCAACAACACGTAGAGCATCAAATGAAATCTATACAAGGGTTTCAATGTGTGATTTTAAATTTTAATAAAAATTAACAAAAGGATCCAAAGGTCTTTATCAGGAAGAAGGCTACAGAAAACCACCAACCATAACTTTTCAGAAGAGGAATAAGCTTAGGACTGAATAATAAAATCTGACACACTTTTTCCGCCACCTCATGTAACATTTTTGCCATGAACAACTCACAAAATATTTGGATGTATATTTATATCCTTCTACATGCCTGTATCATTTTTATTCTGAGAACCTTTCCCTAGGGAAGACTATACATTCTGGCATCATGATATAAAAATAACACTTTAAAAACTGGCCAAATGATAAATTATTAGGCAATCTTATTAGTTTAATTCCAAACTGGCTTTTAATGTTCAAGCAATTTTCACCTTTCAGTAGGTTAATTATAAATAACTATTACAAAGAAGAATAGAGTAACTAGATATACTGACAGCCAACACTAATGTAGAGTGCCGACACTAATGATAGTTAGCAATTTACAGTACTGAATAAACCAGATTTTAAATGTTAAACTCATGAGATTCAACTTCTTAAAAGCTAATGATCAGTTACAAATTAAATTCTTGCTTAACTTTACAAAGTATAAACAGTATTTTTCTTTTATTGCTTAGGGAAATCCACAAAATGTCCATCATCATTTTCTAAGCTTGTATAACATCTTCCCACAAAGTGCTCACTAAAAAAGCTCAAGAAAAATCTACGCTACACAAAAATACAAAGACACATATACACACCATAGCAAATAATAAGAAATCTTTGAATATCATACCTGTATCAGCTTCATGTTCTTTATTCTCATCTGTAAGGGGGTTGTCATGAAGTTTCAAATAAATCTCTATAGCAATTCTTGCTGCTTTAAAGTAAAATGGATGCTGTCGAAGTACATCTTCTAGTTTTAGTAAGTCCACATATGATCTAAGGGTAATCTTCCTCATACAGTATGTATGAAAGTCAAACTGGTCATCAGTGATTTCTATAAAATGCTGACAGAATTATTTTTTTTATTATACTGAGGTATGACAATGTCAAAGAAAACTACAGAATTCAAACTCTCGGAATTACTTGTTTTCCTATGCATGAAAATATTAGCAAAATAAAAAGATATTAAAAATTACAACCACCCCATATAAATACTTTGCACAACAAATAAGCAAATATAATTGGTATCCCCTAGCACGGTATATGGCATACACCAAGCACTGAATTATTTGGTGAATGAAAAGGAAACACATGATTTGAAATATATGTATTTATTCCTTCCTTAAATCATACTTAAAGCTAGCATGACAAATCAAACATAATTTATTAATATACATAATGATGTAGTACATTTACACATTAAACATTCAGTTTTTATATTTAGAATGGACCTGCAAAGACTATATGTAGTATTTGGTAATTTTTCTAAAAATACAAATTTGAGTCCTACACAATGTTATGCTGGCTAGAGAAATACTGTAAAAAGGACTCAAAGCTTGTATCTTAGGACTATCAAGGGTATACATCACCAATCAACCCCTTAACAAAACAGCTTTCTAGGATAACTTAATGAGCTTTGTATTACTGAAGATGGAGCAGCAATTTGAAACATTCAACATCAATAAAAACATAGCCAAGCTACAAACTTTCTATCAAGTTTTTCACATGAAGAGTAGACAATGGGCAAGTCTGCTGAAAATGTAGTCTATAACATTTCCATCAAAAAACTGAAAAAACGTGAGAACTGATATTTAGAAATCACTCAGTGTGATTTATAAAGAAAAAACTATAGTTGTCCAAAACCTTCAATATATTACAATAAAATGAGAAACTCATATATATATATGGTACTTACTCTCTCAATCTCATGACATTTCTTAAGTGCTTCACCAAATTTATTCATTGCCTTATAAGCCTGGGCACATTCTGTCTGGAACCACATGCACTGCATTTCATTCAAATTCTCTACCGCTGATGTTCCTTCCTATATGAAAAATTATATGCATTCAAGACCATTTCTTACCAAATACACCATTTCACCATAGCATTTAAGAAGGAAAATATGGTCAACTGATTTGAATTTTTTCAAAATAACTTTCTTTTTAACTGTTTTCAGAGTAAGAGGGAACTGTTATTATGTGTAAGAAATTGGAATTATATTTCTGATCACTGAAAAAAAATGTACCTTTGTAAATAATCAAAAGATCTACATAACTGGGGTTGGAAAATAACATAAGAAAGAGAACATTAGCACACAGCGGGTAGTCAATTAACATTAGTTCCTTTCACCCTTAAAAATTCATCTGAATATACATCAATATAAATCAGAGTTAAATAACCCACTGTACAACCAACTAAAAAGAAAATTATGTTTTATACTAATATTGATTTCAGTTTCTTTCTCCTAAGGTAATTTAATTAAAATCCTATTTTGATACTAAAAATACTAGAAAGAAATTTTGAAAAATAAGCAAGATATACAAGTATAAACTATTCATAAGAACACTAGCTGTACAAACCCTTGTAAACTTTGAGCACATTTCTTCAGCCTCTTTTATCAGATTGGCTTTTAGCATGTACTTTGCACACTTGGAATTGATAAATCTGTCTGCTGTGTCCAAGGCCTGGGCCTCATCCATCCACCTCGCAGCTTCTCTAATATTTCCAGCATGCTTATAGAAAAGCAAAATAAACCGGTCAGTATGCTAATTTTACTATGCAGGTAATTAGTTATCTACTGATAAGTAACTAAAACACAAATGAAAAAAAAGGTATTCTTCTGACTGATCTTAAGACCCTAATCAATGTAGATGCATACATTTTGATACTTTTCTGGCCATGTAGAATACAAGCTCTCTGACAGTAAAGACTTGTTTTAATAATATTGTTTACTGTTACACCTCACTGCCTTTATCAGTGTCTGGCACATAATGAATACTCAAAAACAATGGTTGAATTTTAAGAATAAATAATTAATATATTTAAGTCAGAACAACAGAAAGTTCATAAAAGGCATCATGGCTGAATATCAGGGAAATTCTGTTAACATACAACAATGCCTATTTTAAAAAATTATTCATCAACACTGAAAAGTTAAAAAAAAAAAGGCAAAGGTATTAGCCAAATTTCTAACCTAAAGCAACTAGGGAAACATTACTGCCTATTACTGGACATTCCACAATGTGTTTTAATTTACATTACTAGTCCATTTGTCAAAGCCACAAAACAAATGAGCATAACCTGGCCTTGAAAAGTGCTTTTAAAATAATACTTAATTTCATTATTTTTGGTAAATAAATTTTAAGTTTATAATCTCTTCCTTAAGAGCTATTATTACTAATTTGTATTTGTATTAAGAAAAAGAAGAGTCAACTTTAAGATGATGCTAAAACATATGACTGGAGATTCTCAAGTAAGACCAAGTTAAGAAGACAAGTAAAATAGTAAAATCTTCAGTTTCATTTCATTAAGATTACCAGATACTGATCATGGTCATACTCAAGTGTTAACAGAAACAAACGTCACAGCAAATTACTTTAGAGTATCTATACTGTTACTACTTAAAATCAAGAAAATAACCAGAAATGTGTGAATGTATAAAAATATGTAATATGAATAACCACATTTCTGAATAACCATATGCATGTATGTATATCTTTGTGTATACAGAGATATAAATGAGTAAATTATGACCATGACAAATCTAAAAGTAATCAGACTGAGAAATGTTCTATACTTATTCCAGGTTTTACGAGTCATCAAATATATCATTTTTATTACAGCTTTTAGAATCTACAAATTACAGAAAAAAGTTTTTATAAGACTCATTACCTTATAAAAAAAGCGGGAGGGAAGATTTTTACCTTATAGATTTTAGCTTTCACAAGAAAGAGTTCTATCAATGTAGGTGTACTTTCAATAGCGGTATTTATGTATTCCAGAGCAATTGATGGCTGTCCAATTTTGTCATAATGTTGTGCCAAGTAGTACTGGACCCAAAGTAATGTGGTTGGTGGTTCCTCTTTTCCATCATCTTTAAAAAGTGGGGGAGGTGGGTGGGAGAGGAAATAAACCAAGATTAGTCATTACATAATTAAGAGAGTACCCACCTCCAAATGGCTTTATCTTTATTAATAAGGAAAAGTAGTTTGAACCATTTATTTATGTATCTAGCTATAAAACCATCCTTAAATTCATAAGATCTTTGGAAGGGACCATGTTGTCTGTTCTGTATCATTACAGCCCCTAACACATTACCTTGAGTTTAGTAAGAACTTTATATAATAAATATGGCAGATAAATGAGATCAAAGATATAAAAAATTACCCAAAAAAAGAAACTGAAAGGAATGGGGGGGGCAGGGATGAGGGAGACAAGTTGTGCTAGTACTATGAAAGTGTTAAGATCAGGATATTATTTATGAGGGGCGAAAAAGGTATCAGAAGAAATTTTGATTTTCCATTAATGTGAGGTTTAAAAAAAAAAAAGGCCTGACTGCTTAATTGGGTTTCTAGCTAATGTACTGAACTATACATAAATATACTTGTGATGTGGTTGAGTTTTGGGTGATTATATTAACATATTCTAACATTATGCTGATATGCAATGATGTGTAATTTAGGCTGAGTAAAAACTATACCCAAAAAATGAGATTAAGTAAAAATGCTTACTCTACATTTTAGTTCATAATTTTTATATACTCACAAGAAAATGTGTAAGTTAAATATACAACCCACACATTATAAAATACTTTTTAAATACCAATATCTAAAATCTAAGAACTGTTATTTGCTTTCAAAGAAAGCAATAGATTGCTTATTTTTATCCTAGTAAAAGCAGGATGGCTCAGTGGACAAACAATAGGAGTGGAACTCACCAACTCCCGATCTGATAGATCTGCAACTAAAGTGCTGCATATTCTTGGGCATGTCATTGAACCTCTTCCACATTTGTAAAATATGTAGGAAAATGCTGATAATCAAAGGAACATCATGATGATTAACCAATGAAACCATGGTAACGCCTTCTAAAAAGTATTATTAAAATTAATCTGAGACCTAGAAACAATAACCCAAAAGCAATGAGCACCCCAGGTCCCATACTGGGGTTTCCCACTGTAAGAACCAGGGCTCCTTTGGAAAAACAATTGATTCCAGGTCTGCTATGGGCAGTGTACCAGATGAGCTGGAATATCTTGTCATACCAAACTGCAAAAAAGCTATCAACTACTACACCATGGTATGTGAAGGCTGGAGCCATTTGAAACTGCAATGATTTAAAACATCAAGTATGTTTAAACCCATGAATTCATAATACCTTTAAAATGTGCCCTGGCACCTCTGAAGGATGCTACTGAGTGAATTCATTATTTTGAAAACTGGTAAAGAACAACAACAACAAAAAGTAGGAGAAACAGAGGACAGAAACAGCATTTATCTTGCTTTTCCTATATAAAAACCAAAATACTGGATAAACAGGTAACAGATGGAAGGCAAATTTCTCTTGTAAGATAACAGAAGATGAAAAAAAAAAGATAACAGAAGATGAATGATAGACTATCACCAGTTTGTAATTCCTGACAGTTGCTAACACACAAAACAAACACTAAATGCCTCCTGATGGAAGAATATACTACCACCCTCCACCCATGAAATAACCACCTTGCTCACCCCCTATATTTAAAACGAAACAAACCAAAAAAAGTGAATCTCATTAATCCTCTACTCAGACCTGTCCATTAGAAGTTTCTGCAAGGATGGAAATGTTCTGTATTTGCCCTGGCAAATATGGTAGTAGCAACTGGCTTTACACAGTTACTGAGCAGCACCTGAAATGTGGCTACTGCAACTGAGGAACTGAATTTTTAATTTTATTTAATTTAAAAAATTTTAATAGTCACATGTGGCTAATAGCTATTATACTAGACAGCACAGCTCTACATCCAACTACCAATTTATAACAAATTCAGAGGACAGAGGGATAACATGTTAAGCAACACCATAAGAGTCTATTCAGCAAAATGTGGACTGTAGAAAAACTTAAGAAAAAAACCCAATTTTTTAATCAAATAAATTGCAGGAAAAAGAGCAAATAGAAAACCTATAGATTTTTTATGAGAGGTGAGCCATATCAAACTCGAAGTACAGATTTCATATGAATCCTCAAACAACTTCAAAGCCAGGGAAGAAAAAAAAAATGACATTTCTAAGATAACTGGAAATGTAAGCATGGACTTTTTTCTTTGATCTTAACAAAGTATTAATGTTCAGGTGTGGTGATGATACTTTGGTTATGATCGTTAGAATACTGAAATAGTCATGGATAAAATGATGTGATGTTTGGGATTTGCTTCAGAATAACATGCGAAAAGAGGGAAGTAGGTAAGAATATATGAAATATGTTTTCCCATGAGTTAAAAATTATTGAAACTGGATGATGGGTAAATGATGGAGGATCATTGTATGATTAGATCTAGTTTTGTAAATGTTTTAAATTTTACATTTTTTTCCAGTAAAATGATTCTCTTAACCACATATTTTCACACAATGTGCAAATTAATGCATCTCCATCTTAAAAAAAGTTTAAATATGCTAAGCTTACTGTCTAAATAATGAATACTGACCTTCTGATTAATAATTTCATAATATATTAAAAATTTCAAAATGTTTTTAAAACATAAAACTTGAGCACTTACCATTAGGGTTAAATAACCGGCAGCTTTTTAAAGAGGTTTCATAACCTACTACTAATTCTTCTATGATTGCCACCTAGAGTACAAACACACAAGCACACTTTAATAAAATACATATACATGCAGTTACCATTCTTGTACAAAACATGTTATTTACTATTTTAAAGGGCTACATCAACATTCCAAAACACACGCATGCACACACACACTCACGTACACACCCTCTTATAAAACCTCTTAACCTATGGATAAAAACTTAAAAGTAAACCATGTATTTTTGAAGGTATTAAGATATAACTTTCAGGGTGCCTGGGTGGCTCAGTTCGTTAAGTGCCTGACTCCTGATTTTGGTTCAGGTCATGATCTCAGGGTCCTGGGATTGAGCCCCACGTCAGGCTCTGCGCTCAGCGGCAAGTGTGTTTGTCCCTCTCCCTCTGCCCCTCCCCCTGCTCGTGCTCTCCCTCTCTCTCAAATAAATAAAGTCTTAAAAAAAAAAAGATATAAATTTCTAAAAACTTACTGGCCACTCCCTTCCCTGCTAGCATCAAGCTGAGCTAGAAATCAGGAAAAGGTTGGATTAAAAAAGGTAATACTGTAGGTAATATTGTGGATGACTCTTATCTTGGTTCATTTTTATCTCAATTCACATAAGTAACACCCACAATTAACATCTGCCCTTTAGGAATCAAGAATTAAAAACTACGTGAAAAGAGAAATTCCAAAAGTACATAAGAGCATCAACTCTCAATTTTAGAATCCGAGTGAAAGCATTAGTAAAACTGAAACAGGAACGTGGGTGGGTTTCTGAAATCCAGGATAGTGAGTGGATGTCCAGGTTCTGGTTTCTCCTGAGTCATGACTATACCACTTGCTCCTGGCTTTGTAAGAGATCTGTGAATACTTTTAATTTATTAATTCCCTTCTTCACTTAATCCATCTATAATGGATTTGTTACTATAGAAGCTCTCCTAAATGACCTCGACTTCACCAATTCAACAGATTAACACCAGCTCTCTCCATTACCTCAGAAAATTGTGAGGACTGAATGGTCACAGCTAGGTTATTCTGGTGCGCCCATGTTCTTCTGCTCCCACAAGTTGAGCTACATGCTTACTAAGTTTTGTTTTCCCAAACCTGTTTGAATCAGTTGCATTTATTATCATCATTACAGAATTTAATTCAATACTATGCAAACTTAATGAGAACAAAAGAAAAAACTGTTTTAAGTTGAATATCGTGGAAAGACTCAAGGATAAATCAGATACTTCTAACAAATTCAGGTTTCAATAATACAACCATAAAGGGGGAAATCATTAATATATAGGCTTCTATAATCAAGACGCTATAATCAAGCGTTCCCACACTTTTGATACTGAAAACAACAGACCACATTTTATGAATGTGATTTATGCAATTAAAAAAAAGAGTGAACGTCATCAATAAAGCCCATACCTTGGGCCTCTCAACAAAAGACTGGAAAATAAGCACACCTTCTGTGCTTAAAGTGTTTAGCATGTTTAATTAGTCCCATCTTTCTGATTCTTCACTGTAACTGATTTATTTTTATCCAACCAACATGCCTTGATGTCACTGTACTTGCAAGCAAAATAATCAAAATTAAAACACCCTCTTAATAAGCAATTTGAGCATTATTATACATAGCTAAAAGAGTAAGTTAACTTACTAGGACAGCAAACAAACTGCTGACAGAATTTTTTTTTCTACCAAATAAGAAAGATTACTAAGCTAAACCTTAGTTTAAAATATCACTTCTGACTTTCACCATGAACAAGGATTAGAGAAAATACTGAAGAAATCACTACTTTACCAACTTTTCACACCTACACTGACTCAAAGTAAACGGCAGAAATAAAAGAGAAAATAAGGAAATAATAAGTTACTTGATTAAAAAGAGAAAAGGATGAAAAGTAAGAGGTACAGAAGCATTTAAACCGCAAGACAGGAAAACAGCAGATTCACAAAATGTGTACTATGTACACAGATAATCAAGAATCAACGATTCCAAATACTGAGCGGAGAAATGATAGTGGGGAAAAAGTGGTATTTGGCTTTACCTTTTCTTTATCTTTGTATAATGACCTCAAAGTATTGAAGACTGGTGGACAACCCTTGCTGAAATTCATCCTTAGAAACTTATCCAAACATTCTTTAAACTTCTCACCTTGGAAGAAAAAAATTCTGTTGATTTGCATTTACCCAGACAACTCTAAAATGCATACTTTAATATTAATATGCATACTCATATACCTAAAACCAAGAAAACAAACTGTAAACCCTACATCATTTTCATTCCTTTGCAATTACTCTCACCAGATAAAAAGTTCAATGGCAGTCTTCTTGGCACCAGTCCCCTGGGATATTTAGTCCAGGCCTCCTCATAAATTTTTAGTCGTTCTAACATATTAGCTGCAAACAAACAAAATAATTTTTATATATAATTATAACTTGTATGTGTTTTCTAGCAAATTATAAATTTCTCCAAGTATATATAAATTCTTATTAAGCAGAAAAGCTGAAGGTGAAAAGAAAATTTATAAATCTAACCACCTAAACATACCAACAATCATTTTACAATATTTTTCTAATATTTTCATATTTTAAATACCTATAATCATCTAAAATACATAATTTTCTTTATCCTTTCTGCTTTAGGTACCTTTCAGAATCTAAGGACTCAGTTAACTTTAGTTCTAAGAAAAGCTTGGTTATTATGTTTCCTTTGCTTCTCTACTATTCTCTTCAGCCTATCCTTTATTTTAGAGCTTTTGGATCTATCCCCTAATCTTCCATTTCTCCATATTTCTTTTATATTTTCTTTTACTCTCAGCTGAGAGCTCTCCTCAGTTCAATCTTCCAGTTCACTAACTTCTCAGTTGTGGACCCTCTTCCATTCAATCTATTAAGATTTTTGTGTCAATAAATAGGCTTTTCGGGGTGCCTGGGTGGCTAGGATGGTTAAGCGTCTGTCTTCACCTTGGGTCATGGTCCCAGGGTCCTGGGATCAAGCCCCAAATCGGGCTCCTAGCTCAGCGGGGAGCCTGCTTCTCCCTCTCCCTCTGCCTCTCCCCCTACTGATGCTCTCTCTCTCTCTGTATCTCTTTGCCTCAAATGAATAAATAAAATCTTTAAAAAAAAAAATAAGTAGGCTTTTCATTTCCTAGATTCCTAATTGGTACTTTCTCATAACTTTTCATATTTCATGACTGCAATTTCCTTTTTTCATCTTAGATTCCTCCATTTACTCCCTTTTGCTGTACTAATGATTACCATTCCTGTGATAGTGTTCCATAGTAGTAAAATATTCTTTGTTACAAGGTTTCTCTTGTATATATCAACATATCAGTAATGGCTCACTACCGGTCTTGAGGGAGACAGCCTCAAATCAGATCACCTTGGCTAAGGACCCTATCTGTAAATGACGTTTCTGGGTCTGTCCTCACAAGTGGGTTCCATTCATGGGAGAGGGTGAAGGAGAGTTGTGGGCAGAGTCTCTGGACCCAAGTTCATTTGACTGATGGAAATTGAGTCCCTCTTCCCACAAAGGAAGCAGTACTGTTCTTTCAGCTTGGCTACATTCATGTGCCCTTGGCAGGCCATGCTGCTGTGGCCACAGAAGTTAAGCTTGCTTCTTTCCTTTAGGGAGACATCTCTGTAAGTAAGGAGACATTTCTGTCAGTAGGAATTTCCCTTTCCATTTTTTATGCTGCCATGCCATTTGTGAATTTTTAAGTTGTTTCTGAAATTCTTCTTTCAACTATTTCTATAAATGTGTAGAAGAGAGGTTTCAGAAAATGCTCAATCTGTCATATTAAATGGAAGTTTAAAACTGTACTTATGTATTCAGATTTTGGAACCAATTCTTAACCATTTTTCTAGTTATGCTTTTTCAATGAGTTAATAAAATATTTATCCATAAAGGGAGCAATTAAAAACTTAAAACATCTTAAACAATACTACCTGGTTTGAGTGCCTTTTCCAGGCCTTTGTAATAGGCCCAGTTTTCAGGATTTCTCTCTTGTAATCCTCTATAAACGTCAGCTGCATCTTCCAAACGACCTAACTGCAACAGAAGTTCCCCTGATGAAAAACAAATTTAATTAACTAAATATCTTCTGATTATCTCTTTAAAACTTTTCCTTAAACTTCCTCTTAAAACCTCTTCAATGTTGGGAAGTGGATTTGGTATCCTCCGGAATTCCCAATACCCTTCAACAAGACTACCATGTAATTGTCTCTTTTTTTTGAAGTTCTTATGTAGAAATGCCATCCTCTCCACATCCTCAATTATTCAGGTATTGTCTAACTCCAGGCTATTCCCCAAATTCTCTAAACACAGTCACCAAGCCGCCATCTACTGCTTAATTATGCCTAACACAGATAATTTCATGTCTGAATTACTGATCCAATCCAACACTCTAACCTTATGATCTCCAAATCAATTATAAAAGGATTCAGCTATAGCAGCTCACAGTCATGGCCACATTCAAACCTGCTTTTTCTAGCTCTTCCAACTACTAAATAGGGCACCTATCTTGCCTTAAGCTTAACTGTCTTGTTTAGCTTATTCTTGTCTCACTAATCCTAACCTTCAATCTTACAGAAAAACCATTCCCTTTTCTTCAGACCCTGCAGTAACTCATAGACTCACTGCTGGTTTTCTCTGGGCTGCATAGCCAATCTCATCCCTAAATGACATTAACAGCCCCAAATATCAAAATCAGTCTCAAAACCTAAGGCTCCCTTATTTACCAATTTTAAGACCTGGATCATCCCAAATGTTTGCTTGTTACACACCTTCTCACAAAAGGAAGCAGGTCATTAGCTGAACAGACAGAGACACCGGTTTCACTAGAAATCTATGAGCTCCAAAATCAAATGAGCCTCAAACACTGCTCAGGTACACTTTTCCTTATCCTTAACAGGCTTCCATCCACCAAAGGTATTATCTTCAAACCATGCTTGACTTCACCCCTGCACCCTCTGCTCTCATCAGACAATAAAAATGAACATTTACCGAGTGTTCACTGTTTGCCAGTGACTTTTAAATGTTTCACATGCATTAAGTAATTCAACTCTCAAAACTCTATTATTTTCATCATTTTAAAGCAGAGAGAACTTAAGTAAACTTGCTGAGGGACTTTCAGATAGTTAATTGTTGGAATCAGGATTTGAATCCAAGTAATTTGGCTAAAAAAGCCCATATTCTTAACGTCTATTTCAGTGGCTCTCAGCCAAAGGCACTTTTGCCAATATCAGGAGACATTTTTTGGTTATCACAATAAGTGATGGGGTAGTGCTACTCGTATTCTGACAGGCAGACACTAGGGTATGCTGTTAAGTGCTCTACAACATATGGGAAACTTCCATCCCCAACATCTCAGTCCCAAAACAGTGCCAAGGTTGACAAACCTGCTCTATACTAATCAAAAGCCTACGTCACTGAGAACAAAAAATCCTGCAACTTTTCTCCCCTACATTACACCCATCCAACATTTCCTTTCCTTAATTCTCTCCCACCTTGTCTTTGTAGAAGGAACTGGTGGTATAAGAATTAACAATGAAACTTTCTGCTTAACTATACCCACTCACCCACTCCAGAAGTTTGCAAATTATTCAGACCACTAACAATGCCTTTATTACTAGAATTTCCAAAGATTAATGTTCTACTCTCGGTTCCTTTCTATTCTCTTTATATATCCGGTCCCCATCACCTGACTCACTAAGTAGCAATACTTTTTGGAATGAACTGATGGCTGTTTCCTATTTCACTGAGAAAATGGAAGCAATTAGAAGAGAACTCCCAAATATCCACTACATCTATATATCTATTTGCCTATATATTCTACCCTCTCTTGCTACTATGAACTATTCATACTGTTATCTATTATCTAAAGCTGATCTTTCAACTTATCCACTAGATCACATCTTCCCTATTGTATTAAATATTCTGTCTCTACTGGATCATTCTCCAGTGAGCATAAGCACATACTGTAAAAAACCTTTTGATTCTGTATTCCATTTCATCTAGCACCACCCCACTTACCTGTTTCCCTAGACAACAAACCTCCTTTTGAGTCATCCATGCATGCTCTTTAATTCCTTGACTTCCAATGTCATTTAATTCTAGCTGGTTTGTTTGGGGTTTTACCACCCTCCTTCCAAATTTTCAGAAGATGCTTTTGTTAAGGTCACCAATGACTTCCAAATTCCTAAAATCCACTGATCAACTCTGAATCCTCACCTAACTTGACCTGTCATTCTTTCTCACTAATACAGTTATCAAAAGGATCAAATGAAATAATGTACTTAAGAGTATTTTGAAAACTATCATGTAGTTTGATAAAGAAACCAAGGTCCAAGCCTTGTGACTGGTCATACAGCTAGTTATAGTAGCCAATGAAGGAACCCGAACTAGTTTTTTCCAATCTTGTGATCTTTCTATAAAGTCAGAAATCCCCTCCCTTTATAATAGATTGTTAAGGGATGATCAACTCAAATGAAAGACGGCTGTTCTGGATCTATAGTTCACAAGTGAGCTCCAGCAGAGGTAGAGACTTCCATTTTTTTTCTTGCATTATCCTCTGCGGAAAGCGCATCTGGCAAATAATGGTTATATCCACTATGCAAGCTCAAGTATCGCACTTTTTTAGTGTTCAACTTCAACAAGAGCCAAAGGAATCTGAAACCAGCAAACATCAGTTCCCTGGACTAAGCCAGGCAAAGAGACATTTCAGATGGTAATTCTTAGAAAAATACTTCTATTTTCAGTTACTTTGTTATTCTTCTTTCATTTTCTATAATCAGTTCCTCAACTTTTAAAACTGAGACTCCTTTTTCTTGGCCTTCTAATAAATGGCAACACCGGAGATCTTTAGGGATCTACCCCTCTTATCACAATCCACACACATAAAGCCAAATCTCTGGTTTCAATTCATATTCTATGTCCAGAAAGACATCCAGATAAACTAGAAAGACCTCATAATTGCCTCATATATACTTCAGTAAAGACTGATTATCAATAAATATTACTGTCAATAACACATTCAGTTTTGCTAATAAGCTGTTCCTAAGACATTTATTCCTGTCTTATAAAATTAAGCAATTACCTCCTGTGTCTTGATTAAACCCTATTAATATCTTCAAGCCAAAGACATTTAAAGAAAAAAATCCTGAGTCACTTCATTTAATGATTTTATTTTTTGCAAATATTCTTTCTTATATTAATATCCATTGTTGAAATGTATATTTTCCGACATTACAAATTATTCAGTGTGTATGAGCAAGAAATAGATTTTCTATCACCAAAATGCTGAATTATATGCAAGTATCAGCAGCAACTAGATTTTTTAGTCTTGCTCTCTGTCATAACTAATTACTAGAATAAATGAAATCCTTTAAAAAAAAAAAAATACCTTCGGGGCACCTGGGCAGCTCAGTTAAGTGTCCAACTCTTGGTTTGGCTCAGGTCATGATCCCAGGGTCCTGGCTAGGGCCCCACGTCAGGCTCCCTGCTCAGCGGGAAGTAGGCTTCTCCCTCTGCCCCTCCCCCACACTTGTGCATGCACAGGCTCTCTCTCAAATAAATAAATAAAATCTTAAAATAAATAAATAAAAATAAAAAATTTTTTAAAATACCTTTGGTTTCTTCTACAGCAAGTTTATCACAAATCTGCTTTTCATAGGTACAAAGATGTTCCAGGGCTTCTCTATAGAGACCTGCTTCCCGAAGAACTTGGTTCTGATATAAAAGGAGTTCACTATATTCATAATCCACTTTATCAGGGGATGTCTATATATGGATATAAGGAACACTAACAGTAAGAATTTTGTTTTCGTAATGGAAAACTGCTTATACACTCAAAATACATACAAGAAATCAAAGGATAATAACTGATAAAATTCATTTTCTAAAAATTCTTAAATATCTGTCTACACAGCAACTAAATAAAAAAAATGACAATATTAACTTATAACTCACTGAATAAAGTAAGAATCCCTAAGTCCTTAATATAAAAAGTAAATGGGGGAGAAAGGAAAGCTCTTACTTAACAGAATGTCAAATAATAAATCTAGAAAAAATAAGAGTTAGAGAATCACCACTTTGCAACTATCATAGAACAGTTGATTCAGGCAAGAATCATAATCGATGAATGTTAAAACTAGTGGTAAGTTTGATGAAGAACAGGCAAGAAAATCTCAAACTGTTTACTAAATACAAAGAGGAAAAAGTAACAATTTTTTAGTAAAGAAACCTGGCAGACACCACCTTAACCAAGTAATTAAATGGAACAGACAGACCTTATGCTTCTCAATGTGATGAACTGAGAAGGGCTAAACATAACTCCTGTAGTTTCCTGCCAAAAATTCTTAACTATATCTAATAATGAAGAAACAGCAAAGAAATCCAAATTGATGGACATTCTACAAAGCACTTACTGTACTCTTCAAAAATTTCAATGTCATGAAATACAAAGTCTTCAAAACTTCCAGATTAAATCAGACTGGAAAGAATTGATAACTAAATACAAAGTATGTTTCCAGTAATGGGGGGAAAAATCTTAGAAATGATATAAATAGGACAATTAATACATTTTGAATATGGACTGTGGATTAGATAATAACAGTCTATCAATGTTAAATTTCCTAATTTTTTGATAATCTACACCATACTGTGTATAGAGTTAATAACTATAGAGTTATTCTTAGGAAGTATCACAATGACAGATTTAGGAGTAGAAGATCATGGTATCTGCATTACTCTCAAATGTTTCAGGAAAAAAATTTAAAAAGATAAGCAGATAATAGAAATTGTAAAGTAAATGTGTCAAGTATTAATAATCAGTTAATGTGACTGAACTCCTATCTGGAGTTCTTTGTACTATTCTTGCAACTTTTCTTGAAGTTTGAAACTATTTCAAAATAAAGAGTTTGCAAGTCTATTTACACTTCATTTTTATCATTATACTTAGAATTAGACCCAGTTTACTAGGTCTGGCTTCTGGCTGTTACCTGTTGTGTTTTCCTAAATTCTTCTAAAATCTTTGCTGCCATTTCATAATCTTCTAATAAGTGGTAAGCAATAGCATAACCAATCCATGATGCTCTCTGTGCAGGGCGAAGCTGAAGTAATTGATACCTCGTTTCCTTTAAAGGGGAAAAAAAACACATTTTTTTTTCTTAGGTTTACAGTGAAAGCAAATGCTCCTAAAAAGATCATATTAATTTACCCAACAATGCTGAGCAATTTGCAACACAATCCTGGGAATAATAACAGAAAACAGCTTCAGACATCCATATTGTGTAGCTTTATAGGAGCAAAACAATATTTGGTAAGAAGTACAATGAAGCCTCCAAGATAATCTTGTAACTGTTTTAAAACTTAAGACCAGACTGCTTTATTACTTCCTGAACTACTTAAAAAAAAGAGAGAGAGAGACAGGATGGAGAAGAGTACAGAAGAAAAACTTTTTTAAAAATACAGAGCCCAACTACTGAGTTAAGATCTATAGAAAACAACTGAGCAGGTACTACACATGGCTATACAGATCTAAATTAATAGACTGATTTAAGGGTTAAAATACAGACACAAAGAATAGTCTCAATGGAGGTAAAAAGAAGAAACAAACAGGCTTTCCAGAAAAATGTGAGAACTAAATGTTGTATTTACATGTTAATAGCAGACAAAGGCATTGCCTATTTGAGGAACATCAATGTTAATTTTCACTGAATTAACTCCATTCTACACAGTAATCCAATTCTGCCTCAGAGTAAAATAACTTATTTTAAAAATCTGATTAGTCCAGTCATAATATACACAATCACTACTAGGAAGAGATGAATAAGATTAAATTAAATTGTTTAAGAACGGAAAATTTTGTTTTCAGTAAGTACTCAAAAAAGTTTTAAATATTTTAATACTACTTTCCCCTTAGAATAAAACAATTGGCTATTTTACTTACCCTGTAACCCTCAAGATCTCTCATTTGAATCTGCAGTAAAGAAAGGTCCCTTAAGATTTGAAGATTGTCTTTATCCCATTTTAACGCATTCCTATAACACTTAATGGCTTCATCATATTTCTTGTCTGACCTCTGGAGAAGGCCATAAACATGCCAACCTAAAGGATTTAGTTAAGGACACAACCTACAAGTCAAGAAATAATATTCCAATAATATTCCTCAAGAAACTCAGAAAACTCCAGCTATTTATAAAATTCTAAGCTTTTTAAAAAAGGGAGAGAATATATAGATAGAAGTTTAACACGCTGGAAAACAACACAGCTTTTTGAGCCAAAGAAAATATGTCTCACCTGTCTTATTAGCTGTGACCTTGGTAAGTTACTTAGTCTTATGTTTCCTCAATTACAAAATGTAAATAGAAAGTCTATACAGCATAGTTTCATAACTAAACGGAAAAGACTCATACAAAATAAATGCTCAATAAATGTTATGAATTATCTATTTACTGAGAGCAAGCGTGCATGCGCATGAGTGGGGATGGGGAGGGTGTGCAGTACATAGAGGGAGAGGGAGAATCCCAAGCAGGCTCTGCATCACTGATCTGGATCTCAGGACCCTGAGATCATGCATGACCTGAGCTAAAATCAAGAGTCGGATGCATAACCGACTGAGCCACCCAGGTGCCCCTGGAATTATCTTTACTTTTAAAAGAAAAAAGAGGGAATGGGTATATACATGACATAATTATTTTACATCATGTACTTTTCTTTAGCTAACAAGATCCTTAGTATAGAATGCTTAGTGCAGTACAAAGTTCCTAAAAGTCAACATAGAAGATAAAAACCACATATAAGATAAAAATTCACTTAGCAAATAATTATTAAAATATCTTAATAATCAGGGTGTAGGTGACCAAAATGGACTATTTCCCGCATTCAAAAAATTTGAGGTCTAGTAAGGGCAGAGATAAGTAAACTATAGTTGGTTGTAAAAGATGCTATAAAGGGGGGAATATGTAAATAATCCCACTCCCCTAATACAGGTCGTTTTCACTTTAGATCTTGATTACTGCACAGTCACCCATCCTCCTACCTTCAGTCTCTCTGCTTTTATGCTCTCCAGAGTAACCTTTCTTAAAAACAAACAAACAAACAAACAAACAAAAAACCCCACAAAATCAAAAGAAAATAATTCACTTCCCTTTCAGAAACTTGTAGTGTTTCTCTCTCAGATCAGATTTAAACTTTTCAATCTACCAACTTTTATGCCAGGGATCCTCAACAGAGTCAGTTAAATACATAATGTCCAGGATGGCACATGTAACTGAAAATACATATTTAATACCATAAATTTTATTTGAAAAATCCTTGCTTTCATACTATAAATGACAAAGTAAAGCTTAACACAATGTTCTCATTTGGCTGGTATATGTTTTTAAAAGCCTAAGACACACTACCCTTTATAATCTGGCCCCCATTACCTTTATTTCAGGATGTCATCACCTCTCGAGCACTGCTATCTTTTAACTGCCTCTAAACTTCACCTCCTAAAAATCTACACTTTAGGGGTTTAACACTTCTAAAAATTTAAAGAAACATATCCATCAAGAGGAACACAAATAAATTTAAGTAAATACATACAGAATACTACCCAATCATTAAAAATGATGAAAAAGTATCTACAACAGTCTTACTAATTAGTCCTTTTTACCGTAGAATTTCTGCTTACTCCCAACTCATTTCTGCTTTACTGGATTAGTGATAATTTTTGAACAAGCTGTAATGCTTTATGTAATACTCAAACATGTTTCTGTATATGCTTCCAGTAAGTACCTTCCTTCACCAGACTGTAAATTCCTCGACAGCAAAATCCCTAACTTTTCTTCATCTGTAGTGTGCCAGAGGTCTGGTAAACACCTCAAATTCTAAGTGTCTCAGCACTAAAAACTGTATCAGCTCACAAAATAGGTAAAGAAATATTTGTTAAAAAAGAGCAACCCACAATTTTTTCTCTATCTTCCTTCAGACATTTGTACTTGTTCCTAACTTCACACTTAAAATTTATCTGGTATAGTACCTTGGCATTATCAGAAACTATGTTAAACATCTAATATATTTCATCATTAAATCCTCACACCACAGTGAGATGGATACGGTTATCCTCATTTTATATACTAGGAAACTAAGTCCTAAGATCCCAAAAAGATGAGGTGAAATTCAAACCTAAGGGAAGCATACTCCAAAGCCTGTGCCCTTCATCAGTATACTATTTGTCTACTATTCCTATTGTATATTTTTTTCTAAATTTGTAATGATGATAAAATTTGCAGGGTGCTTCTTTATTTGTAATTATGGAAGAGCTTTCATAAATATAGTACCCCCCTATCTGTGGGGGATAGGTTTCAAGACTCCCAAAAACTGCCTGAAACAACCAACAGTACTGAAACCTATGTATAACTATGTTTTTTTCCTATACACACATACCTATGATAAGGTTTAATTTACAAAATAGGCATGGTAAGAGATTAACAACAATAACTAATAACAAAATAGAACTATAATACACTGTAATAAAAAGTAATGTGAACATGGTCTTTCTTTCTCTTAAATATACTGTACTCACCCTCTTCCTTGTGATGTGAGATGATAAAATGCCTACGTGATGAGATGAAGTGAGGTGAATGAAGCAGGCATTGTGACGTAGTGTAATACCACTACTGACCTGACAACGCGTCAGAAGGATCATGTGCTTCCAAACCGCAGTTGACCTCGGGTAACTGAAACTGCAGAAAGTGAAACTGCGGATAAGGTGGGACTAATGTACTTTAAAAGGAAAGTCCAATTTATCTGAACAGAAGAAATGTCAGAACAGGGTAGGTACATAAAAATGTTCATGAAGACAGCTGTTAATTCAATTTAATTTGGAATTACACAGTAAGAGGAATCTAAGACTTCTGACTCCCAAATTGCTGTCTTAGCTTAAGACACCCCAATCCAATCCTTAAATGCATCTCAAAAAGGATACACACATGACTCTTCAAGTCATTTCTCAAACCTCTACGAACCAATTCATAAGCTTCTTCCTTTTTCCCCAAACAGTTCAATGTTAATCCTTTCATAGCCAGGGTTTCTGTTTTTAAAAAAAGAGAGAGAAAGAAAAGGAAGAAAAAAGAAAGTAATTAAACATTAAAAATAATCAACAAAGAAGTAATCAGAATCTCAAAAACAAATGTTACATTACCCTAAGAACTTAAACTTTCAAGATTATCTGGAAAACATTCGGACTTCTACAGAATTAAAATATTTTAAAATTTGACAAACCAAGGAAACACACATTTCTATAGTCTAGGCATCCCCAGATTTTTTTTTTAAATAAAAAGATACAAAGATGCATGATTATCTGGTAATTCATGTGCTAACAAGATACAATGACTCTATTACTGTTTTTCAAGGGAATTCCATGGAGTCATCTCATATAATCAATCACTCCTTTAAAGTACAGAAAACTTTACCTTAAAACAGACTTTATTTCTGTGAACTCAAGTTATATTAAGATTAAATTCACTGTTCAATGGTTAAACCACCCACATAAATTGTCTAACATTTCTGACTTTCATAAATTTTTAAATGATTCTTTGGGATTACTACCAAACACACAACAAAGAAACGTCAGGCACCTGTCATTTACAATCAAAAGATTAACAGAGTTCAGAGAAATACTAAATTCTCAGATTAGGAAAAGAAAAAAGAGTTCTAATTTTATAACGTGCATGTTACGAAGCATACAAAGATTTTATTTATTTATTCGATAGAAGCACAGTGAGAGAGGGAACACAAGCAGGGGGAGCGGGAGAGGGAGAAGCAGGCTTCCCGCGGAGCAGGGAGCCCGATGTGGGGCTCGATCCCAGGACCCCGGGATCATGACCTGAGCCGAAGGCAGACGCTTAATGACTGAGCCACCCAGGCGCCCTGTCTATTCATACAAGTTTTACCAAACATCTTAAAGTACCTTAATTAACGAAACTCTGTACTGCCAGTGAGTCTAAGACAAACCATCATTTTATGTACTGTTAAAATACTTTCAATTAAATTACGGCACTTCATACAACATACCATCCACCTAACAAAAATTATTTCTTAACAAGGAAGAAAAAGAGATAAATTTAGGTGGTTTTATTCCCCCTGCTTTCCACCTTCAATTTTATTATAGTAAAAAATACACAGGAATAAAGAGAGCCGATACAGAACTATTACTCTCTCCCTTTTCTTCGATACTAAGAGATTATCAAATTAATTACTGAAGAGCCATTTTTCCTAACTGTACAAATCAGACTTGCGAAAACTTAGTTTTCCTATGCGTCTTCACAAGTTTAGCTACACACTCTCCTCTTACCCTACCAACATCTCACTGTCCAATCTTCTACCCTCACATAGGCAAAAGCTATGTAAATTTTCAGAACGTCACAATATACAAATCATGTCTTAAACATGACTGTCCTAAAAAACTAAGATACAATGCTGAATAAAAAGATGCTAGCTCATAAGCTAAGGACCAAATGGACACTTTCTAAATAAGCTTAATGTAAGAAAATCAAATTTCTCCAGCTCAACAAAAGTTCTAAAGCAAATTTTTCTAATATCTTAAATGAGCTTATTTATTAAATCTAAACATACCTGTCCCTACTATTTCCTCTGCCTTTCCTACAGCATTAATCTGCAAAGCAGGAATAAACCAGAAATCAAGTAGAAGGGGTTACAGTTTTCTTAATATTAAATTCAAACTACAGTATTAAAACATCTTCACACAAGAGTCAAAGAAGGTCTATTCTCTCTGAAAAATAGGGCAGCTGAGAGTAACAGAATCCAAATAAGTGAAGTCAAACAAGTTAGCAAAGCTTTATTTACTTACACTTACAAGTATGTTATTTACACTTACCTCCATGCTCTGCAAATTTGGGATTAGAGAGGATTTGTTTACAGAATTTCAATCCATTTCGATACTGTTTATGTTCGTAACATCTCTGTCAAAACAAAAAAGAAAAAACAGAATTTAGGAAGAAATGCAATTTTAAATTCAATACTAAAATTCTGATTACTAAATACACAGAATGATCAAATGTTATTTCCATATTCTCCTAAATCCCACTAAAATTCCAGTAAAAAAAAAAAAATACAGAAGATTCAAATACAGAAAGTAAAAGCAAGACAGACAGAATATAGGTTAGGAAAAATAAGAAATCATCAGCTCACTCCAAAATGTCCAGCAAGTGTTATAGAAAATGAAAACTGAAAGAAAATAAAGGTATGGAAATTGTATTTTAAAATAATATTTTCTTCTTACTGAAGAAAAGAAGTCTCTCAAGCCACATGGATGAACAAGTGGCATGCAAAATAATGAAAAAGAAAAAAAAGACCTATACCATGGCACATCATGATGAAATTTCAAAGCCTTGAAAATAAAGAAAAGCTCCAGAGGGGGGGGGGGAAGTCACATAAAAAGGATCTGTAATCAGATTATCACTGAAATTTTATTCCAAAATAATAATGGAATACGGCTAAAAACTAGAAAACATCTATACATAGCCTTCGAAATTCAGAGTGAAATCAAGTTTTGACCTAGAATGCTACACCCAGCCAAATTATCAATCAAGTTGTGAAAATGACACTCACAGGCTTCTAAGAAAGCTAAAATTTTATCTCTATGCATTCTTCCTTATGAAGCCATTAAAAGGAATCAAACAAAACAAGACAATATGGCACTTGGTAAATAAATCTAACACAGAAAAAAGAACTAGAGAACAACCACTCCAAATTAAAAAAGGAAGCCAAAGACCATCATGGAATAGGTTTCCAGTAAGGGCAAAATGAAACTAATATATTTCAGAATATGGAAATTATTATTTATAAGCAAATGATAAAAAATCAGACACATCTGGGGAAAATGAGCAATAGGTCTACAGAAAACCAACTGCATGAGCAAGTATTAACTCAGGAGAAATAAAGGCTTATATAAGAAAGTATGGTCTTAGTGTAATATTTAGCTTAACAGTGAACAATACATGCATAATTATAAAAATGTAAATATTCAGTGCCAGTTTATCAAAATGTTGTGATACAACTATGACAGGGTAATGAGGAAAAGGAAAGTGGACGAATGTGTGAATGATGTTCTAAGTCCTTCTTTTCCATAACCAGAAGTCAACAAATGTTTTCTAAAAGTCATGTACCAAGTACAGTGGTATATTACTAAACAACAAGAAAGTAAATACCAAAAGAGTATGGCTAAGAGAGTGCTTGATTCTGAAGTGGGAAGGTGAAAGGGTGAGGGGGTAGGGGAGAAGGGGACATATTTTTTTTTTATCATGTTTTAGTGCTTTTGACTTTCAGGTATCAATGTGTGGTTTCACTAATAACAATTATTTTTTTAATTATTATTATTATTTTTTAAGTAGGCTCCATGCCCAGCGTGGACCCCAATGCAGGGCTTGAACTCACCCCACTGAGATTAAGACCTGAGCCAAAATCAAGAGTCAGATGCCTAACCGACTGAGGCACCCAAGTGCCCCAATAATTATTTTTTAAATCATTCTATTTGTTACAGGAAAAAGCCTGCATCTAAAAGATACAATAATCTATGCCAGAATTCACTGTCATAAATTTAAGCAAATTTTACTTACAACTATCATCAAAATCTGGGAGACTTAATGCAAATGATGACAAAATCACAGCAGGAAAAAATGTAGAAACAAAACAATGAAAATGTAAAATTTTACATTTGGCATCAAAGAAATCAACTGCTTAAGCTCAATGCTAGAGCAACTACAGAATTGTTCTATAACAACTACGTACTCATCTTCTCTATTTTGCTGTTTCTCCTCTCAAACTTAATATATCCAAAACACAACTGAATTTTTCCCCCAGAATCTGTTCTGTACCAAGTCTTCATCATCTCAGTAGATGCTCTTCCCTCAACTCACCCAACCAGATGTGAAGAAAAAAAAAAACAAAAACAAACAAACCTCATTTATCTTTGGTGTTTTCTTTCACTCATACTTCCATCCTCTAGTAGGTACCATTAGTCCCAATTTCTCTACAATAGCTTCCTAATTTCCTGCCCCCCTCCCCATAATCAACTATACACTCAACAGGCAGAGTTATCTGGGGATAAGAGGGAAGGGAAAGCAGAAGCAGTAACTCAGGGCTATCATTAATCATATGTAGTCAAAGAAACATAACAAAATAATTAAATTTCATGTTCCTATTTACTCAACAGAAAGCCTAACTACAGTGTGTTTTTCTTATAGTAATTAGGTATAGCTATGATGTAAACACTAGTTCAAAGGGACACTCCTGATGTGTCAATGTTTTCCAGGAACTATATACATACAAAGAACAGTTTAAGGGCATTATTCTTAAAATCCTCAATTAGCTTTCTGAAAACTTTTTTTTTTTTTAATTTTATCTAAGTAGGTTTCATGCTCAGTATGGAGCCCAACATGGGGCTTGAGATCAAGAGCTGATAAGAGTGGGATGCTTAACTGACTGAGCCACCCAGGTGTACCTCTGAAAATTTATTTCTGTAAAAATACACTAAGGGAACTTCCACTTTTGGCCATGATGGAATACGTGAGGTTGAACTTGCCCTTCTACTTACTATAAACAACAAAAATGGACAAAACATGAAATAACTCTTGTCAGGCATTGTACAATAGGCAGCACAGGGTTGTGAACCATGCGGGGGGGGGGGGGGGGGGATGACAGGCTTAGAAATGCCCCTGCTTTATAGATCATAGTACAAGGGAGAAGGATCCCAAGCAGAGCACAATAGTCCACACAGAGTTGAAGAGACAAAGACTGAATGAAGTTTAATGAGGCCAACCAAATGATAAAGCAAATGCTGATGGAACTTTCAGAGAAAGAAATTTAAAAATCTGCAGGGGGTCCAAATGCATTGGTTGCTGAAAACTATGAGTGCTAAGTCTTGAATATGTAGAGGGAAACTTCATGAGGTCAAACAAAGAATGACCAGGAAGCAGTAGGTTCAAGAATTTTCAGGGTTCACATGGTACTGAGAATTCCAAATAGCCAGAATGGAGTCTTCAATGAACACCCAAAGAATTCAGTAAATACTGCAAAAAGGTCTGCTGAGCAGAAGACAAAAACTAGCCCTAGAGTAAGTGTACTCTAGACCCACCCTAAACAAAGCCCTAGGCTGATATACAAGTACCTTCACTGTCTGCTATTAACAAAGTCCGACACTCTTTAAAGACAGATAAGTCATATAAAACAATGTAAAATTCATAAATACCCAACATCCAATAAAATATTATTATATAAGCTAAGCAAGAAAACATGATCCATAACCAGGAGAAATAAGAAATGATGAAATAATAAGGTCAAAATATCAAGACAACTAAATGCTCAAGAGTTTAAGGAAAATATAAACATGTGAAAAGAGAAACAAAACATATAAAAAAACAACCAAATAGTGCTTCTAGAGGTGAAAAATATAATATATACAGTGAAAATGTCATCAAATTAAAGGTATTGACACCGTGGAAGAAAAAATCAGTGAAATGGAAGACACAGCAATAGAAACTACCCAAACTGAAGTACAGAGAAAAAAGACAGAAAAAATCAACTAGCAGAGTCCCCATGCATCTGTTGCTAAAAATTGTTGAGTACTAAGTCTTAAATATGTAAGGTGAAACTTCATGAGGCCAAACAATGACCCTTCTGAACAAAAGAAAAATTCTAAAAGCATCACAAAGCTAAATGAAAAAGGTAAAACAATAAAGCTTCCCAATAAAAATTTTAAATATCTTCATTATATGTTAGGTTGACAAGCTCCCTTATCCCTTCAACAGGAAAGTTTAAATGTTTAAGATGTTTTAATAAAAGGTAAGTCAGGGGCATGTGGGTGGCTCAGTTGGTTAAGCGTTTGCCTTCGGCTCAAGTCATGATCCCAGGGTCCTGGAATTAAGCCCCGCATAGGGCTCCCTGCTCAGTGGGGAAGTCAGCCTCTGCCTCTCCACCTGCTCAATCTCTCTCTCAAATAAATAAATAAAATCTTGAAAAAAAAAAAAAGGGGCAAGCCAGAGAAGACATATGCAATGCCCAACAAAGATCCTATATCTATATATAAAATATAAAGAACTCCTATAAGTCAATATCAAAAAGACAGTTCATTAAAAGATTGTGCAAGGAGGAGTGCATGGGTGGCTCAGTCAGTTAAGCATCTAACTCTTGATTTCAGCTCAAATCATGATCTCAACGTCCTGGGATCAAGCCCCAAATCAGGCTCTCTGCTCAGCAGGGAGTCTGCTTCTCCCTTTCCCTCTGTGCACTTTCTCTTGCAAATAAATAAATAAAATCTTTAAAAAAAATTTAAAAAATAATTGGGGGTCTTGAAAAAATGCATCTGAAAGAGGTTATACTAACAGCCCATAAACATTAGAGGTGCTTAATTACATCAAAATAAACAAAAATAAAAACATATCTTCACCAAAAGACGGGAAAAATGTGAACATTTATTAAAAGCTGAGAGTACAAAAAAATACATGAAAGCAACAAAAAAATACCTAAAATTAATAACCTACCTGAACTAATGGTTCAGTAGTAGGTCAGCAAAAACTTAGTATCTTTTAATTTATTTTGGATTAAAAATTGCTTTTATACCTAAGGCTTAAATTTACCAAAGCCAATACAATAAATATGGTACAAAAGGAGTGTAGTTCTTCTCTGCTCAAGTAAACAAACCACATAAAATGTGATCACTATGTCATAATCCTAGCATTATATTTGTAGGTAATTTTTACATACTAGTAACATTATGAATGGAAAAATTTACTTAAAGGAATTAGTCAAACAGTGAAGAGCTACCTATGGAATCAAATAGCTCTGGTCTTAAAAACTGACTTCAGACAATAAACTAGTTATGTAGTCTTAAATACTTTGCTGAGTATCAGAAAGAGTCCTTAAGTCCTGGAGATAACTTGCCAGGAAAAAACATGTAAAACAGTACTAACAGCTAATACTTATTGAGCATTTACTGAATGCCAGGTACTGTGCTAAATACTTTACAGGGAATACTCATTTAATCTCACAATGGTATGAAGTAAGCACTCTTTTTATCCTCATTTTAGATGAGATTATTTGAGGTCCAGGGAGATTATAAAATTTGGCCAATGTCACACAGCTACTAGGTGATGGAAAAAAAAGATTTAAACCAGACAATCTGGATTCAGAGCCATTACACCTAGCCATTACAACTACCTTTCTACTACAGTTGAGTAGTGTAGCACGGAAAAAAAAAATAGGAAGAAAAAAGTCTGTTTAAAAAAGAAAACCTCTAACACAAAAGATATAATGCCACTGTAGAAAGCAGAAAAAAAGAAAAAGAAAGAAAGAAAGAGAGAGAGAGAGGGAGGGAGGAAGGGAAGGAGGGAGGAAGGAAGGGGAAGAGGAAGGGAAGGGGAGGGGAGGGAGGGAGGGAGGGAGGAAGGAAGGAAATTAAGCTATATCCCATTACAGAGGCAAATGCTATTAACATTCTGATTTGTTAATAAGGTTTTAATCCAAAAACTACAGAAGTCTACTGTCCCATAGTATACATGTGAACCTGTATAAATATAATTGATAACAAGCATATAAAAATCATAGATGTTTATATTCTTACTTGACATGCACAATGTGACTTTATTTTGTATAGTTGAACTTAAAATACTCAGGATTCCAGTTGTTTTTTTCTTGGTCTTACTGGAAATACCTTACATTGTTTACAGCACCACATTTTTCAAAGGGATTGCACACTAACATCTCATTTAATCTTCATGATACTCCTGTAAACTAAGAATAAAAGGTTCAATCCTTATTGTACAGTAAGATTAAGAAAACAAGCAATTTACCTAGTTACTGGCAAAATTTAGACTACATCCTAGGCCCTCTGAAGCTGAGAGCTCTTTCCATTATATATAGAAATTTTATAAATTTTATTATCATAAATGTTATTAAAGGCTATAGTTTTTGTTGGGGGGGGAGGAACCTGGGTAGCTCAGTCGGTTAAATGTCTGACTCCTGATTTCAGCTCAGGTCATGATCTCAAGGTCCTGACAGAATCGAGCCCCACACTGGGCTCTGTGCTGGGCATGGAGCCTGCTTAAGATTCCCTCTCTCCCTTTTTCCCCCACCCCCAACCCCCACTCACGCTCCCTCTCTTTAAAAAAAAAAAAAAACAGCCTATAGTTTTGGGGTGCCTGCTGGCTCCATCAGTAGAGCATTCGACTCTCTCAATCTCAGGGTCGTGAGTTCAAGTACCACATTGGGAATGGAGCCTACTTAAAAAATAAATAAAAATTTAAAAAGCTGGGGCACCTGGGTGGGGTCCTGGGATTGAGCCCTGCACCAGGCTCCCTGCTCAGCAGGGTAATCTGCTTCTCCCTCTGCCTCTCCTGCTCCCCCTGCTTGTGCTCACTCTTTCTGTCAAATAAATAAATAAAATCTTTTTAAAAAATTTAAAAAGCCTATAACCTTTTAACAGATCTTCTAATCAAATTCAAACATTATCTCACCTTGTTTTTATTTTTTAAAGATGTATTTATTTTAGACAGAGAGAAGTGCATGGGGGGTGGGGGCAAGAGGCAGAGGAAGAGGGAAAATCTCAAGCAGACTCCCCTCTTGAGCACAGAGCCCAACTTGGGGCTTGTTCTCAGGACCCTGAGATCATGACCTGAACTGAAACCAACAGTCAGAGGCTTAACCGACTAAGCCACGCAGGGGCCCCTCACCTTGTTTCTTTTCTTACTTATTATTATAATCAAATAAATGGGCAATAAAAGTTTCAAAAGGTGAGAAAAATGAACACACAGAATAATTAACTAATTGGATAATTCCCCCACATAATTGAGTTTACCAAATGAAAATTAAACAACAAACTCCACTTTCTTTAAATGTGATAACAGTATACTACCTAGCTTTTTATTTTATCACACATTTCAGACCAATAATTAAGTTTCAATTCCTAATGATTATGTTCTCAATTAATAAAATCTGGCAGTCTTCCATATTAAAATTACACTCATTGTCATTAAACCAATTATCTCCTGTCAATGTGATCTGTAAAAATAATTCAAAATGGCATACATACTCCTCAAAAAACTGCTAAGAATTCATTTCTTCATACTCAAGAATCAGTATGTATTTAAGGAAATGGATCCCAATCATTTTCTCCTAAATGCACTACTTCTACAACAGGTCACTCATTACAAATGAAGAGTAGTATTCCTAGTTTAATAGAAAAGATAACAACAAATATAAAATATATAAAAATTCTTTTTTTGAACCATTCAAAAAGATGTACAAAATGAAAAAAATAGATTTGCTTATTTTTCAAATCCCATGTAACACTAACACTAAAGTTAATTCTACAGAACTATATAAAAGGAAGGCATCATGACAAGATTCTTAATGCCTTAACCAATCCCATAGGCTGAAAGTTAAGTTTTTAAGGAACTTTTACTTAGGAAAAGATGCAAAAATACTATATACAGTATACTTTGAAGAAAAGTTTTATATTCATTTAAAACAGGTTTTCTAAAACATCATGATAGACATTAAGCTCTCTACAGTGGAATCATCCATAAATAAAACTACAAGTCTACAGGGGCGCCTGTGTGGCTCACTCAGTTCAGCATCTGACTCTTGATCTCAGCTCAGGTCTTGATCCCAGGATTGTGAGTTCAAGCCCAGCATGACGACTGTTTAAAAAAAGAAGTAGTCTACAATCCTATCTCTAAAACTCTTGTATTTGGGAGTTCTTAAAATTTCAAAACTATAAGGGTTTCCCTTGGTATGGAATGAATGCCACAGTGCTCTATATGTTCTCTTGCCCATAACATGGGTATATGTTAATTCAAAATTAGACATAACAGTTTCAAAAATACTAGAACATTGTAGACTATTATCTTCCAGTAGGAGTTAAATTTTAAAATACTAACACTATGCTCTAGAAAGGGTAAAGCATGGGGCACTGCGGTGGCACAGCTGATTAAGCCTCTGACTCTTGGTTTGACTCAGATGGTGGTCTCAGGGTTGTGCGATAGAGCCCCACATTGGGCTCCACAGTGAGCATGGAGTCTGCTTGATATTCTCGCTCCCTCTCCCTCTGCCCCTCCTGCTTGTGCTCACTCTCTCTCTAAAAATAAATAGATCTTAAAAAAAAGTAAAGAAAAATAGGATATAATTAGAATAGAATAAATTGTCCTAATATATAAAAAACCCCATTGTGCTAAATACACTCTGAGACTCCTGCTTCCAAATGTATAGGAATAACTAACACAAATAATACTTCTGGGCGGAAAAAAAGAAAAAGAAAAAAAGATGAAACTTCTGCCAAGCATAAAACTAGTTAGGAATATGAAATAATTATTTTCAGATGTTGGATGACAGCCAACACAAGACTGTGATCTCAGAAGGGAATCAAGGTAAATCCCAAGAAAATCCTTTTTTCTGCCTAGAGGCATTTTCCAGACTACAGAATGGGGGGGGGGGGGGGCACAGACAAAAGATGGCAGTCTCACTGATCTAAGCAGATAATCTGAGTTAGAAAGTGCTCCCATAGCTAGAGTTTATGGGGCAGGGTATCAGAGAAAACTGTACAAAGATGAAGCTTTGGAAATCTGCCCAGGAATCTTTAGTCAAACACACTTTAAGATTTTATTTATTTATTTGAGAGCCTGGAAGAGAGAGCCGCTGCGTGTGCGGGCAAGCAGAGGAGGGGAGAGGTAGAGAATCTCAAGTGACTCTGCACTGAGCGTGGAGTCTACATGGGGCTCGATCTCACAACCCTGAGATCATGACCTGAGTCAAAATCAGGAGTTGGATGCTTAACTGCTGAGCCACCCAGGCACCCCTGAATCTTTTGTCAAATATTAAGCTGAGCGGGTTCACTGAAAGATTCTACAGAAGCTAGGAAAAAACAACTATCAACTAGCATGAGCAGAACAACTATTGGTGCTCATTCATACATGGATGGGAGGAGACATCTGAGTTCCTAACATCCAGTTAGAGACTTCACTGAATACTCCCAAGATTCAGACCCAGAAAGCCAACATTTTAGGAATAAGGCTAATCTAGACCCACTTTTATTAAAGCCTTAAAACAAGCACTGGAGAGAAGCTGATGCACAAGCAAATTAACAGTCTGTCAAAACAAAACTCTATTAAGAAAGCCAATGGGATCCAGATGTTCAATGTCCTAGTGTCTATATTACCCAGTATTATGAAAAAACAAAAATTATTAGAAAGGTGAAAAAACAAAAATTGTGACCCATGACATACAGGGGAAAAAAAAATCAACAGAAATTCAAAAATGATGATGATGGAAGTAGCAAAGACTTCAGAACAGTTAACTATTACATAATATTAAAGGACTAAAAGGAAAACATGGACCCAATCAGAAAACAAACAGAAAATCTCAAAAGAAAAATGGAAATTTGGTGGTGAGGGGGAGGGACCTGGCTAGCCTTAGTCAATAGAGCATGTAACTCGATCTTAGGGTCATGAGTTCAAGCCCCACATTGGGGGGGGGCGGAGAGAAAGAACGAAAAGAACAGAAGGAAGGAAGGAAGGAAGGAAGGAAGGAAGGAAGGAAAGAAGGAAGGAAGGAAAGAAGGAAGGAAAAAGAAAGAAAGAAAGAAAGACAGACAGACAAAGAAAGAAGAAAGAAAGAAAGAAAGAAAGAAAGAAAGAAAGAAAGAAAGAAAGAAAGAAAAAGAAAGAAAGAAAAAGAAAGGGAAAGAAAGAAAGAGAAAAAAGAAAAAAGGGGTGCCTGGCTCAGCCTGTGGAACATGTAACTTGATCTTGGGGTTGAAGGTTTAAGCCCCATGTTGGGTATAGAGATTACCTAAAAATAAAATTTTTAAAAAGTATGTATTTAAAACACAGGAAAAATGGAAACTTAAAAATACAGACATTGTAGAATAAAAAATACCAAAAAGTGAAAAGTTAATCATATAGATTTAAAATATAGATACTGCAGTGAATTTGAAGCCAGTGCAGTGAACATAAAACCAATGAGACAGGGCGTCTGGGTGGCTCAGTTGGTTAAGCGACTGCCTTTGGCTCAGGTCATGATCCTGGAGTCCCTGGATCGAGTCCCGCATCGGGCTCCCTGCTTGGCAGGGAGTCTGCTTCTCCCGCTGACCCTCCCCCCATCTCATGTGCTTTGTCTCTCATTCTCTCTCTCTCTCAAATAAATAAAATCTTAAAAAAACAAAACAAAACAAAAAAATGAGACAACATAAAGTGGCTGCAATGAACGTGAAAACGTATCAGAAATGATCCAAAATGGAAGCCGCAACAGGAAAATGAAGAGGGTAGCAGGGAAAGAAAACAGAGAAACTCAATGACCTGTAACAAGTAGTCTAATAGTGGAACACATACATGTAACAGGAGCATCAAAAGGAAATAAAGACTGAAGTGGGATAAATACAAAAAACTGCAAATGGTGGGGAGCCTGGGTGGCTCAGTCAGTAAAGCGTCTGCCTTCAGCTTAGGTCATGATCTCAGAGTCCTGGGACTGAGCCCCTCATCGGGCTCCCTGATCAGCGGGAAGCCTGCTTCTCCCTCTCCCGCTCCCCCTGCTTCTGTGCTCACTCACTTGCTGTGTCAAATAAAGAAATAAATCTTAAAAAAAAAAAAATGCAAATTTGATGAAAACTCTAAATCCACAGATCCAAGAATCTCAACAAATCCCAAGCAGGATAAACCGAAAAAAGATGGGAAAAGAGAGGCACATCACAATCCAATTGCTGAAAAGTAACAACACAAGAGAAAATTATGGAACTAGTTAGAAAAAAGCCTGTATTATAAAAGGTCTCCAATTATGCCAGCTTCTACCTTAAGAAATTAGAAAACTAAGAGCAAATTAAACTCCCAAGTAAGCAGCAAGGAAACAAAAAAGGTTAAGAACAAAATCAATGTAATAGAAAAAAAAACTGTGGAAATCACTGAAACCAAAAGCTAGCTCTTTTGAGACCAATGTATTTGATAAGCTCTAGCCAGAAACAGGCATAATCACGAAAGTGCAGAGTACGGTAAAATAACTAGAACCCCAGCTTTCTAGCCAGAGGATGAAAAGAGAAGACTCAGTGAAACAGAAAGTACCAAGAATATCACAAAGAAGGAGGAACTAGAGAAAGCACCCCCATAGTTACTTATGGCTCACCCCTAAACTGCACATGCTTGGATGTGATCCTATTCACGACACTGAAGACTGAGAAATGAAGTAACAGATACGCTGTCCAGGACTCAGACTAGTTCCTGGGTGGCACAGCAACAGGATTTTAAAACTGACTACAAAGATTTTAAAAACTGAACTGATACTAGAACCACAGCCCAAAGAAAAGAGTTGAGACTTGCAGCTTGAACCTAACCAGATTTGCTAAAACAAAATTAACATTCTCCATAGGATCTCAATAAGACCCAGATTCTGAGAAGCTGATATTTAAAATGTCCAGGATAAAATCCAAATTATATGGCATGTGAAGAAACAGGAAAAATCTCAACTTGCAAGGAAAAAGACAATTTACAGATGCCAATGTGGAGATGAGAGAGATTTAAGACTTTAAATTAGCTATTATAAAAATACCAGAGGAAGCAATTACTAAACACTTTGTAACACTTTTTTTGGGAAGATAAGGAAACTCATCATATGGGCTCAATACCATAATGGAGTTAACAGGAAAGAATCAGTGTACTGGTAAATCGATAAAATTTATCCAATCTGAAGAACAGAGAGAGAGATTTTTAAAAAAATGAACATAACCTTAGGCACTTGTGCCAGAGGAATCCCAAAAGAGGGGATCCTCTGGGATCCTCCAGCATAGTTCATCAGCACAATGTCCTGAGGTGAGGCACTACGGTACCATGAGATCATAGCAAATGAAACTCACGATGTTAAGTAACAGAACTTTTGTCATAATATTGAAAATTATTCCATTGTTCTTCCTAGAAAAATGATCTCTAATTTGACTAATATGAAGGAGGCTGGGGCACCTGGGTGGCTCAGTTGGTTAAGTGTCCGACTCTATTTCAGCTTGGGTCATGATCTCAGGATTGTGGGATCGAGCCCTGCGTCGGGCTCCATGCTGGACATGGAGCCTGCCTGCGTTTTGCTCTCTCTCCTTGTGCATATATAATGAAATGAATATGAAGGCAGTCAAGACATCTCCAAAACAGGTGGCTGTTTATATAAATAGAACAGAATAGCTGGGGGTGCCCGGGTGGCTCAGGCAGTTGGGCGACTGACTCTTAGTTTTGGATCAGGTGATGGTCTCATTGTGGGATTGAGCCCCCACCTGGGGCTTGGTGCTCAGTGGGGAGTCGGCTTGAAGATGCTCTCCCTTTGCCCCTCCCCCCGCCCGCACAAGTACTCTCTAAAATAAATCTTTAAAAAGTAAATAGAGTAAACAGAATAGCTGGACAAGCTGTGAAAAGCCCAGATAAACTACATAAGGTTATCTATTGCCCAGAAAGAAAGTTCATCATCTTTTTCTGAATTCTTGGTACAGAAAAAAACAGTTCCCTAAGAAGTAGGAACTATGACAGGGCAAATAAAGAAACTAGGCAAAAACTGTACACACAATTTAGATTTGGCATTAAAATTACATGATTTTCTTTAGTATTATATATATCCCTCCATTGCTTTCCCTCAGCTAATGCCAGGAAACATTTCATTCTTTGAAACTAATTAAAAAGAAAGCAGCTTCAAATCAAGCTAAATGATAAAAGCCAAACTTGGCTTTAAAAGTCAACCATGTTGAAACGATGCCTGGGATTTCTTCAAAATAGTCTAGGGGGTAGAGGTCACAGATGAAAAAGAATGAACTAAAAGTTGGTAACTGTCGAAATTAGGAGATAGGTTCATTATATTATTTTCACGTTTGAAAATTTTCACCGTTAAAAAGTTAAAAACTTAGGTATGCCAAAATCAAATCAAGTAAGATTTATTCACTTACCAGAAGCCTGACTGGCACTTAGTGCTAAGTGTATTGGAGCCACTTTAGTGGTTCTACTTCCATAGAGCAGAAAGATATAGAGAAAGAGCACATAAAGCCTTCGGAGCCAGAAATTAGAGCTGTAGCCATTTAACATTTCAGTTCATCAATAATTAAATAAAAATTAAAATTCTTAAGGGGCACCTGGGTGGCTCAGTCGTTAAGTGTCTGCCTTCGGCTCAGGTCATGGTCCCAGGGTCGTGGGATCGAGCCCCGCATCGGGCTCCCTGCTCCGCGGGAAGCCTGCTTCTCCCTCTCCCACTCCCCCTGCTTGTGTTCCCTCTCTCCCTGTGTGTCTCTCTGTTTAAAAAAAAAAAAAAAAAAGAAAAAGAAAAAGCATCTGACCCCTGATTTCAGCTTATTGGGTCATGTTCTCAGGGTTATGAGATCAAGCCCACATTGGGCTCATGCTGGGCATGAAGCCTGCTTAAGATTCTCTCTCTCCCTCCCCCCACCCCTCCCCCCTTTTTCCCGTTAAAAAAAAAAAATTCTTCAGTAAAGCCCCTCAGTCACACTACCCATATCCCAGCTGTTCAACAGCCACATGTGAACAGTAGCTAATGTCCTGGAAACTCAGATGTAGAACGCTTCCATCATCATGAAAAATTCTATTGGACAACAATGGTCTAGAGTTCAAATCTTAGCAACCACTTAATAAACAGTTTTGTATCACTGGCCTAACTATAGCCTCAACTGTATCATCAACCACCATGCAGGGTTTAGGTGAGAACTGAATGCAAACATATATAAAGAACCTGAATAAGCACTCAATAAAAATGTTTAAATAGGGGCACCTGGCTGGCTCAGTCAGTGGAGCATGTGACTCTTGAGCTCCCGGTTGTGAGTTCCAGCCTCACGATGGTGGTAGAGTTTACTTAAAAAAAAAAAAAAAAAAAATTTAAGTTTAAATAAAGCACTATGTTATCAGTTACAGCTTACAATATTTAGACCTAACCCAGCTTGACTCAATGCAGAGAAAGTGAAAGAGGAAACTAAATTAAATTATACAATCAAGGGGAACAAAGGGTCTGAGATGATGGAAATGTTCTACATTTTGAGGGCATAGGTTTCATGGGTATATGCAATTGTCAAAATGAATAGAACAGTACCCTCAAGACAACTAATAAAATAGTACACTCAAGTCCTGTGCATTTTACTGTATATTATACTTTAATTTTTGAGAAAAATTTTTTATTTTATTTTTTTAAAGATTTATTTATTTGAGAGAGAAAATATGAGAGATAGAGAGCACGAGAGGGAAGAGGGTCAAGAGGGAGAAGTAGACTCCCTGCTGAGCAGGGAGCCCAATGTGGGACTCGATCCCGAGACTCCAGGATCATGACCTGAGCCGAAGGCAGTCGCTTAACCAACTGAGCCACCCAGGCGCCCTAAAGAAAACACAGAGGGACACCTGGATGGCTCAGCATGAAGCCTGCTTCTCCCTCTGCCTGCTGCTCCCCGTTTGCGCTCTCTGTCAAATAAATAAAATCTAAAGAGAAAACACAGAGGGACGCCTGTATGGCACAGTCGGTTAGGCATCCAACTCTTGGTTTCAGCTCAGGTTGTGATCTCAGGGACATGAGATGGAGTCCCAAGTCGGGCTCTGCGCTCAGCCAAGAGTCGGCTTCAGACTCTCCCTCCTTCCCCTTCTGCCCCTCCCTGCTGCAGCACTCTCTCTCCAAAATAAATAAATAAATCTTTAAAAAACAAAATGAACATAGGATCTCTACCTTTATCCTCCCTTTCCCAAAATTATTTTAGTTGGAACTTCCATTTGCAGTATGTTGTCCTTTTCATATCATACAATTTCTGGCAAACTACAACAACCATGAACACAAATCGTAAGGATGACTTTTCTCCTCCTAGTTTTATACCATTTTTTTTTAACATTTCTCTTCTACAATAAAAAAACAAAACTAAGATCCACTGAGATAAGACTTAACAAGTCAAAGCTATTTTATAGTCTCTAGTCGGAAGAGACCTTAAACATCATCTGGTGAAAGTGGTCACACAGCTCGTGTGTTGCCAGTTCACTCTGTTACAGATATACTGAGCCAAACTCTTATCTCACTCTAACTTCTGTTTACTGATTTTAGCTAAGACTTCAGTCTTCTCTTTCAAGCTAACCATCTTTGTTCTTCAACTGTTCCTTATTAGAAAGTTTTAAGTCCTTTAACAACCTGGGCCACTCTCTGAGGTTGATATAGTATTGTTTCCATATTTGTATAACTTTTCGAAACTAGTAAAATTTCAAAAACAATGAATCATTTAAATGAGGTTGCTAAATTTTATTTTTTCTAAATAAACCATTTTCTTAAAAAATGTCATTAATATTTCACAAAACAAAAGACATTTCAGTATTTTTTTTAAGATTTTATTTATTTGAGAGAGAGAGAATGAGAGATAGCACGAGAGGGAAGAGGGTCAGAGGGAGAAGCAGACTCCCCGCGGAGCAGGGAGCCCGATGTGGGACTCGATCCCGGGACTCCAGGATCATGACCTGAGCCGAAAGCAGTCGCTTAACCAACTGAGCCACCCAGGCACCCCGCATTTCAGTATTTTAAAAAGTAACAAATACACAGTATCAGAATAAAACAAAAAAAGGTCTGTGGGAATTTTACACCAATATTCCTGTGGCATATCAGCCTGAGGGAATCACCGGTCTCTATCTCTCTCAGTTTTGGACCCAGAAGTTAAAATTAGATATGGTCTTACTAGCAGCAAAATTCAATGTGACAATCACCATCTGCTTTCTGGATACTACACCACTGTTAATGCACTGTAAAATGTGTTTTAATTTTTTTTTTTCCAGCATTAAACTATGTCACTTGAGAAAAAAGTTGAAGATTTCAGATTCTGGTAATATGAACAGAAGTCTGCTAAAGAAATGCTGTTAGCTATGAACTCTAATGCTAGGGATAAGACAAATTTCAGTAAAACTCATAGCTATATACACATTTGATAGTCAATTATATACTAGAACTTTGTAATTATTTCAATAATAAATACTCCCAGAAGAGTTTGAAAAGAAACAATGGAGTGGCCATGAGGACACAGAAACAGAAGTATAACCAATTACTCAATTTATATATATAAAACCTGAACTGCTATTTAAAAAAAACACCATTATTGTCAAGCATAGCACATAAAACCAAAAATAAATTCTTTATAGCATAATGGCTGCCCTCTAATTTCTAAACACTCCACAAATCCTCACAAAAACCATACAGGCCAAGACAGAGAGCAAATAAAATCACCCAAAGCCAGCTTTATAAGAAGGTAAGTAAAAAATTCCAACTTACATATATGTGCATAAACACCCAAGATCAGAAGCTCCAATGGGAACTGTCCAAAAGAGCAATACAACAGGGTCAAAGTGGTGACTGAATACATGTAATATTAACTAGGATTCACTCAGAAGAAGGCCCCATCCTGAAAGGAAGTACTTAGAGACACGACAGATGAGAATAATGGCTATTAAGAAGAAGAGGCTTAAAAAGTCTGTGAAGACCATTTCTTCAACAAATGGTGTTGGGAAAACTGGACAGCAACATGCACAGGAATGAAATTGGACCACTTTCTTACACCATACACAAAAAATTCAAAATGGATTAAAGACCTAAACGTGAGACATGAAACCAGAAAAATACTAGGAGAACACAGGCTATAGTTTCTTTGACATTAGCAGTAGCAACTTCTAGATAGGTCTCCCTCCGGAGGCAAGGAAGACAAAAGCAAAAATAAACTATTAGGGCTATATCAAAATAAAAAGCTTCTGCAGAGTGATTGAAACAATCAACAAACAAAAAGGCAACCTATTGAATGGAAGAAGATATTTACAAATGACATACCAATAAAGGGTTACTATCCAAAATATATAATTTGCAAACTCAACACCCAAAACATGAATAATCCAATTAAAAAATGGACAGAAGACACGAAAAGACACTTCTCCAAAGAAGACATACAGATGGCCCACACACACATGAAAAGATGCTCAACATCACTTATCATCAGGGAAGGGCAAACCAAAACTACAATGAGATATCACCACCTCACACCTGTACAAATGGCTAAACTCAACAACACAACAAACAGGTGTTGGCGAGGATGTGGGGAAAGGGAAACCCTTTTGCACTTACGGTGGGAATGCAAACTGGTAGCCACCGTAGAAAACAATATGGAGATTCCCCAAAAAGTTAAAAATAGGGGTGCCTGGATGGCTCAGTCGGTTGGTTAAACGTCTGCCTTCAGCTCAGGTCATGATCCCAGGGTCCTAGGACTGAGCTCCAAATCAGGCTCCCTGCTAAGTGGGGAGTCTGCTTCTCCCTCTCCATGCCCCCCCCAACTCGTGTTCTCTCATGCATGCTTTTTCTCTCAAATAAAATCTTAAAAAAAAAAAAAAGTTAAAAATTGGGGTGCCTGGGTGGCTCAGTTGGTTAAGCATCTGACTCCTGATCTCAGCTCAGGTCTTGATCTCAGGGGTGTGAGTTCAAGCCCCATGCTGGGCTCCATGTGTAGCCCACTTAAAAAAAAAGTTAAAAATAGGGGCACCTGGCTGGCTCAGTTGGTAGAGCATGCAACTCTTGATCTCAGGGTTGTGGGTTCAAGTCCCATGTTGGAATTACTTTAAAAAGAGAGATTACTTAAAAATAAAATCTTTTATTTTATTTTTAAGATTTTATATGTTTACTTGAGAAAGAGAGCGAGAGAGAGCATGAGCGGGGGGAGGGGCAGGGGGCGGGGGGCAGGGGCAGAGCGAGAGGGAGAAGCAGACTCCCCGCTGAGCAGGGAGCCTGATGTCAGGGCTCAATTCCAGGACCCTGGGATCACGACCTGAGCCGAAGGCAGATGCTTAACCAACTGAGCCACCCAGGCGCCCCTTAAAAATAAAATCTTAAAAAATTAAAAATAGAACTACCTTACAATCCAACAATTACACTACTAGACATTTACCCAAAGAATAGAAAAATACTAATTCAAAGGGATACATGCACCCCAATGTTTACAGCATTATCAACAATAGCCAAATTATGTAAAGAGCCCAAAGGTCCACTGAATGATGAATGGATAAACAAGATGTGGTATATATATATACAATGGGATATTACTCAGCCATAAAAAAGAATGACATCTTGCCACTTGCAATGACATGGATGGAGGAAGAGAGTATTACACTAAGTGAAATAAGACAAAGACAAATACCATATGATTTCACTCGCATGTGGAATTTAGAAACAAATGAGCAAAGGGGAAAAGGGGGGGGCAAACCAAGAAATGATTCCTAACTGTAGAAAACAAACTGATGGTTACCAGAGGGGAGGTGGGTGAGGGATGGGTGAAATAGGTGATGGAGATTAAGGAGTGCACTTGTGATGAGCACAGGGTGATGTATGGAAGTGTTGAATCGCTATACTGTACACCTGAAACTAATATTATGCTATATGTTAACTGGAATTTAAATAAAAACTTAAAAAACAAAAAAGACCAAAGATAGCAGTTTTAGCAAGGCATAGCATTCAGGGAGAAGGAGGCACCTTAGAAGGAATTGACACTTGAAGGCCTAATAGAGAAAGAAGCCACTGAAGATAAACACTCTACTAAAATAATGATAGAACAATTGGAAAGGGGTGGAAGAGATAATAATTATTTAAAAACAGGGGCACCTGGGTGGCTCAGTCAGTTAAGCAGCTGCCTTCGGCTCGGATCCTGATCCCAGGATCCTGATCTCAGGGTCCTGGGATCGAGCCCCACATCCGGCTCCAGCCTACTTCTCCCTCTCCCTCTGCCTGCCTCTCTGCCTACTTGTGCTCTCTCTCTGTCAAATAAATAAATAAAATCTTTAAAAAAAAAATAAAAATAAAAAAATAAAAACAGTTCACTGTAGCAACAAAAGAGGGTTCTCTCTTGAACTAAGAGGTTGAGGAAGCCACACTTCAATCTAAAAATAAAACTGTCTAGGGGCGTGTGAGTGGCTCAATTGGTTAAGCGTCTGCCTTCAGCTCAGGTCATGATGCCAGGGTCCTGGGATCGAGCCCCCGTCAGGCTCCCTGCTCAGCGGGGAGTCTGGTTCTACCTCTCCCTCTCCCCCTGGTCCTTCTCTCTCTAATAAAAACAATCTTTAAAATAAATAAAAAATAAAACTGTCCATAGTGTTAGTCTACTAAAATCCATCACAACCTGAACAGAAAAAAGAACCCAGCATCTATACCAAGCTACTTATATGGAATAAAAACAAGTAAAAAACCTTGTGGCAGATGAAAACACACCCAAAAAGCCTAGCGATAAAAAAGAAACACGTAACACAATTCCATCACAAATTAAAAATAATTAAATAATGCTGTATGACTTACAGTGAGGTATGTCAGTTATTTCTTTTATTTTATTTTATTTATTTATTTGAGAGAGAGAGAATGAGAGATAGAGAGCACGAGAGGGAAGAGGGTCAGAGGGAGAAGCAGACTCCCTGCTGAGCAGGGAGCCCGATGCGGGACTCGATCCCAGGACTCCAGGATCATGACCTGAGCCGAAAGCAGTTGCTTAACCAACTGAGCCACCCAGGCGCCCTCAGTTATTTCTTAATATTTAACTGGAAAAAAATAATTATATACCAGATGAAGATATAAAAGAATACCTCAAATCAGATGTTCAAAATTTTAAATAATGGACAAACAATAGGAAAATATAAAACAGCTAGAGACTGAACTAAAGAAACAAGAGAAATACAACTGCATCTCAGAAATGAAGACTAAACTTCAAGAGATATGATCAAAGGAAAATAGGAATACTTCTCAAGTGAAAAAGAAACAAAGGTGAAAAGAATCAAAAGATAACTGAAAGATAAAAAGAGGCAAAGGAAATCCAACAGGCAAAGATCATCGAAGAATAAAATAGAGGAGAATAAACTATAATTCTTTTTTATATATTTTTTAAAAATATTTTATTTATTTGACAGAGAGAGACACAGCAAGAGAGGGAACACAAGCAGGGGGAGAGGGAGAGGGAGAAGCAGGCTTCCCGCCAAGCAGGGAGCCCGATGCGGGGCTCGATCCCAGGACACTGAAATCATGACTAGAGCCGAAGGCAGATGCTTAACGACTGAGCCACCCAGGCACCCCAATAAACTGTAATTCTTGAATTTAAAACAAACTTCACTCTACAACCTGAAACCATGTACCAGGGAAAATTTATCCAGAACAGTCGACACAGAGACATAATCCTAGTAAAATGATTCAATTCTACAGATAAAGGAAAAGCCCCCAGAGCTCCAAAATGAAAGACCAAATCATCCACGAAGAAAATCATGGGTGGTATCAGCAAAGTACAAGCAAGAGAACAGGAGGGCAATATTTTCAAAAAACTTAAGATATACATCAAACATTTTACATTCAGCCAAACTGTCCTTCAAATATCAAGGCTATAGAAAAACACTTTAACCATGTATGAACTTAAGAGATTTCCATAAGCACTGCTGAGGAATCTCTAGGGGACAATGAGCTTCATCCAACCAAGGGATGATTGGGAAAACTTCAGCTAGAGGTCTGCTTGTAAATATAAACTATATTTAATTTTAGAACTATATCTAAAACAAAGGTATTGATGAGGGTGAAAGAATAGTACATAAAATCACATACTCTCAACCAAGTAAAAATAACTTTAAAATGTAAAAGGAAAAGAGACATAGGAAAAAATGTAAAGCAGAATAAGCTCATTCATTGCCTCACACATAGATAAATGAGATTCAGTGAATTTAATTTACAGCTAACAAATAGCAAAACTCTAAAGAAAAAAAAAGAGGACTAAGGGAACTTTTCAAAGGTAAAAATATAAATTTGACTAGATATAAACCTTCCTAAATACCAAAAAAATATACAAAATAAAATAAAAATATCAAACAGAATATAAGACACATGATAAGGATAACAAAACAAAATGAGATCAATGAAAAAACTAAAGTTCTTAATAGACTACACCTACAACAAAACAAGCACTAATTCACATGCTTTACCATTTGCCAGGCACTTTCATACATAATCTTACATGACCAGTGAGGCGTGTCAAAAAAGTACGTTTTATCTGTTTTTACTCAGATTTGCAAACTGAGTCTTAACAAGAGTAAGGAGTAAAACACAGCAGAGCTAAAATTCAATCCCAGATTCTTTCTATTGTTCTTTCCACACCAGGCTCCCTCCACTCAACACTGAAATTACTTCAAAACACAAACTGAAAAAATATGTACTATTTTGTATCCTGTTTTTAAAATACTGTCTTCCCACAAAAAATCTTTAAGATGAATTGGCCTAGCAGCACCTGGGTGACTCAGTCAGTTAAGCGTCTGCCTTGGGCTCAGGTCACGATCCCGGGGTCCTGGGACTGGGTCCCACATGGGGCTCCTTGCTCAGCAGGGAGCCTGCTTCCCCCCCATACTGCTGCTACCCCTGCTTATATTCTCTCTGTCAAATAAATAAATAAAATCTTAAAAAAAAAAAAAAGGTGAATTGGCCTGAAACTTTTGATAGTCTGGAACAAAGCTTCTCTTTAACAAGGAAAACACTGAAATAAATTTAAGTCTTCATAGTGGCAGTGGCAACTAAGATGGCAAACAAAAAATGTGACACTATCTCAGGTCCTAATGCAAGAAGATCTAGCTTAGTAATCCAAATAATCACATGCCAGAGTGAAGAAGAGTTACCCAAACCTAGGCTGTGTGATCACTACAACACAAAGTTAGGTAATATACAATCAGTTCCACTATAATGCTTGTTTGGAAAACACATGTTTGTTCCAACATCACTGACATATTAAGGAGTATTTTGAACACACCAAATTTCAAATTTCACGATTGTTTCTGTGGGATTTTGCCCACCAGAAGTACTAGGTGAACAAAGAAAACTGCACTGAGCTGAAACAAACCACACAGGCATGTAGAGGACAGACATACACCTCAAACATCTACCAGCTACATCAGTTCTGGCTGTGTTATGAGCCACGCCCATCCCAATCTGGTATTACGACTTTCCCTCAGATTTTAGATAACTTTCCTTCCATTACTTCAAAACAATTCACAAGCTGCAATCCTCTGACACTCACGTCCACAAACAAACTTCTGGTCTTTTCCATGATAAAGTGCAGTATTAATTCTATAGTATTTATGTATTTGTTAACCATTTAACATATGTAAAAATTATGCTATCATTTTAATTTGGTTCTTACCTTTGCTTTTTTCACTAATGAAAAAAAATTTTTTAAGCTTTTATTTATTTATTTGAGAGGGAGAAGAAGAGAACTCCCCGCTGAACAGGAAGCCCAATGCGGGGCTCGATCCTCGTCTCCAGGATCATGACCTGAGCCAAAGGCAGACGCTTAACTGACTGAGCCAGGTGCCCCTCTCTAATGAAATTTTTGAGTGTTGTGCCTAACCCCATTTTTTCCATAAGCCCTGTGGTTTTTATTGCATGATTTTGCATAGTGCAGTGACTTTTAGGAACCCATTTGTCCTGAAACAACACAACTAACTGTATATAAAGCAATCAGAAATCTACTCTTAACAATAAGTATGGGCTATACTTATTACAATTTCCTTAAAGGACAGATGCAAGTTTTACATCAACTAATGTGTAAGGAAAGCCTAGCATAAAATGTGGCTCAAAATATATACTCAGTAAGTGCCAGTTTACTTCATTTCCCCTCTTCTTAAAGATTCTGATTCAGTTCCAAAGCACTGATAATCAAAGATGATCTGTAATCTCCAATGAGATCTCTCTGAAAAATAAAGAGTACCATATTAACTGGAAGCCATTATTATAAGGAGAAAAATAATTTTTTTAACTGGAACAACCATGTGTGGAACTAACCAACCTTAAGGGTTTTTTTTTCTAGGTCTATACTTTCAAAAGCAAACTTTCATTTCTCCTTTTATATACAAGATATGGAGACAGAACTCTTACAGATAACACACGGGAATATTTAAGTAATCTCCTACATAATAAAATCAAATGGAATCTTTAAGATTTAAAATATCACTGGCTAGAGGTGCCTGGCTGGCTCAGTGGGTAAAGCATGCAACCCTTAATCTTGGGGTCGTGGGTTCAAGCCCCATGTTGGGCCTAGGACTTACTTAAAGAAAAAAGAAAAAAAACATTGGCTTGAAGTAAGATTATAATTTCCCCAGCAGGCTTTGACAGAAATTTCAAATTATCTCAACTGAAAATGTGTTCCTATTATACTAACCAAAGAAAATTTCAATGGAATAGAACATATCAGGCAACAAAAACATTAACCTCTCCATTATTTATTTCCATACTGCAATTTTTATTTTACTTTTAAATAGTCAAAAAGATTGCTTTATTAAATTAACATTTTAAAGAATTATTTTAATTCCAAATTAGTAGTGAACAATATAATTCCTATTTTACCTAAGGGGGAAAAACCATATGCAACAAGTTAAACTAGTTTTTTAAAAGTTAAAACTTCAACACAAGTTTGTACAACATGCATTATAAAACAGCTTAGATGTTAGGTATACGGCTGATATTCCAGGGAAATTCCCAAAACTCAAGAATACAATCACAGCATAAAATTCCCTCCTCTCCAAACCCTAATATTTATATTAAGAACCATCACTCTTTTTATACCTCTTCACTTGCTCTTCTCACTATCAGCACTGACAACTGACATTCTTTTCAAAACTATTTTTCACTAAGAATCTTAAGTTTTCCTCTCTTCAGTAGGGCTACTACCTATAATCAGACAGCAAAGTTGTATTTATATGTGAATACTGATGGCTGGCTAGGCTCAATGATTAGTTATGTGGCTTGCTCTGCCACACCAGCTTCCCAGCATACCTTTCCAATTCCAAAAATTCAACTTGATCTTTACATTTTCTGTAAAACACTCACAAAGCAACTCTAATCTACAAAATTTTCCCTTCCTGTTTTATAATATATGCACTGGTCCTCACCCCCAAATCTGTATTGGAGTCAGTGGTAGAGCTTTATGAACTACAGATGACTGAGCCTTACTATCTGATTCAGCAGGCTCCTCACGACAAACATCCCCATTTAATCCAGATGCCATTTTTTCCTCCAGTGCTAAAACAACCAAAACAGAAACAATAAAATTTCCTCTTATTATGCTTCTGTGACTGGAGAAAGGCCATGTAAACAAACTAATACTATGATTCATTTGTAAATGAAACTTCTAAGGTCTTACCGGGTAATACAGGTTCTGCCTGATTATCCTACCATTACCTCATGTAACAATGTACTCTATAATGCCAAGGCCCAGTAACTCCCTTTTTCAAAAATCTTTATACAAGAACATAATCCAAAGAGCTTTCTCTCTTGTCACTCTTTATACACTCATTTTATGCAACAAGTACTCATTCAGTGTCTATTATGGTACATTATTCTAACCAATGGGAGTATAGTAATTAACAGAAAGAAGGCCCTATCATCATAAAACCTACATTTTAATTATAGAAGACATGATAAATTACTTGCACATATATATCATATGGTAATAAAGTGATATAGAAAGAAATAAATTAAGGAAGAAAATAAGATTGAGCTGAGGAGGACTTCTGGTTAAGGAAGGCCTCTATATAACATTTAGAGAACATCTGAAGAGAATTCTAAGAGAAGAAATGTGCCAGGCAGGTATCTGATGGGGGAGAAAATTCTGAACAGTCCTTTGCATATGATCCCTTATATAACCTGGCTTTTTATGTTCAAAACCACTTTTATGAACAAAGAAGATATATTTGAATCAATGCTCTGTGAGAACTGCATTGTCAGAAGCATAAATATTAAAGGAAATAATGCACACTAAACAAAGAGATCCCTTAAGGTAAAGCAGGTTGGCCAGTAGTTCTCCAGTCCTCCAGCCATAGAGGGCACCATTCCTGCCTCTGTGGTAACTGTCTTTTAACCAGTGCTTCAAAGTAATAATTGGGATAGCAATTCTATTATCATCAAATAACTTAGTTTGTATTATCCCCAATAATGACCCAGGACTGTAAGCCTTTAAAATACCCACAGAACCGAACTTTAATTCAATTCCTGTTAAGTTTTGTATGCTTTTCTGAACATATATGTTGTATCCTACTATTAAAAACTAAACTGTGGTCAATCTTCTTTTTTTTTTTAAACCAAAGTACTCTATTCTCCAAATAATCTGCACAAACAAGTACTTGAACCTACTCTCAACCCAAAAGAATCACTTTTGAAACATTTCAGGTTTCTAACACAATAAACAATTTAAAAAATACATGCTTTGGGGGCACCTGGGTGGTGCAGTTAGACCACCAATTTCAGCTCAAGTCACGATCTCAGGGTCTTGGGATCGAGCCCTGTGTCTGGCTCCATGCTGGGCGTGGAGCCTGATTAAGTAAGATTCTCTCAAAAAAAAAAAAATATATATATATGTATACACACACACATATGTACACACACATATGCTTTGTCAATTTAAGTAAAAACGTATCTTTGTTCATTCATACTACATCCCATTCCAGAAAGGAATTACAGCAGAAGTATAAAAGAAAACAAACAAAACAGTGAATTCACCACATTATCAAAAGGTTTTTTTCTCCTAAGATTTTTACCGACTTTTAAAAAAAAGTATTTTGTGTATTTTATAATATAGTATATTTACAACATAGCAAATTTGCATTTCCTTTTCTAGTACACTTTCAGGAAGAAATTTATTCTAGCTTCAAGATTTGATTACCTACAGTGTACAAAAGAAAAGGACTTTAGGGGCACCTGGGTGGCTCAGTCAGTTCTTTTGCCTTCAGCTCAGGTCCTGATCCCAGGGTCTTGGCACTGAGCCCCACATCTGGCTCCCTGTTCAGCCTGCTTCTCCCTCTCCTTCTGCCCCTCTCCCTCTACTCATGTTTTCACTTGCTCCACCCTCTCTAATAAATAAAAATTAAAAAAAGAAAAGAAAAAAGAAAAAGGACTTCACAACAGGTAAAACTTTGTTTCCATTTATTTTTTCTTTGTTACATTCTGAACACGTGCAGGGCAGACAAAAGCATATTAAAACCAATTTCAAGGTTACTGTCCACATTCAGTTGCAAACTAGAATTGTCACATAGAAATTTAAGTCAAAAGACCTTCCATGTACATATGGAAATTTACTTAACAATTCCTAATCTTAATTTCATCTGCAACTAAATCCAACCTAAGTATCATTAACTATAAAAAGATCACTTTTTTCCAAATGCAATAAATCAAATGAAATAAATTACCTACAATGTGTAGGTACCCACAATACATCTTATTCACCTACAATTATTACATCTTTACCTAACTCCTTCTCCCTACAACCTCCCCCCCACCCCACTAAAGAGATTAAACACTAGGCAGGTATGGTATAAATGCCCTGAACTAACAAACAAACTGATTCTTGAATCTAAAACTAAGCTGTTAACCTTAATCTCAGTGTTTCCTTAATAAAAATGTCCCCACCTTGGGAAGTTTTAAGAATAAAGAAGGATCCACAAGGGGCACTGTCCAAAACGGCAACCGCATACCACCACAAGTGGCTATTTGAATTTAAACTTAATTTAAAAATTGAGTTCCTCAGTTGCACTAGCCATACTTGAGGTGTACAAAAGTCACACGTGACTAACAACCATCATATTCGACAGAGCAGATACAGGGCATTTCCCTCATTGCAGAAAATTCTATTGTGCAGGACAAATGGTAAGTTTTCAGTAAGTCACAAACAGTATCACCATGCTATACTAACTTCCCTTACCACTTTTCTAGGAAAGAGAAATTCTGTCCTCTAGACTTTTAACTAACAACATAAATCATTCAGGCAAAAGTCCAAAACTAGAGTAATGGTGTAAAATATTTTAAGCACTCCCAACAGCTCACATTACCACCTGAGAAGCAGGGCGGAGCAGCCACGGTCACCGCCCTGGCACTACTTAACTGCAGTGCATGAGGGGCTCTCCAACTTGTCCAAGTGGGCTAAAATCTAAAAAGGTGTGAACCTCGTTCCACTCCAGCAACTCATTTTTCCTACCTTAACCTAGATCCTAAAAAAGTGGTGTAAAGATCTGGTAATGTCCTCAAACTATTTCAATAAACAAATAGCATCAAAAGTAGGCAAAGGCACAATTTTCTAATGACCTAGTTTTCCAAATTGCTAAAATAGTGTATAATTACAACAAAAATCCCACAAAAAACCCACTTCTGGTAAACACACATAACTCTTCTTTAAACTAAACTCCTACATAATATATGTTACATTAAATTCATCCCCTGCCCTTTCTCTAGACAAATTATAGACAAGAAACATTCTGGAGACATTTTGACCAACTTAAAACAGTTCTTTGATCAGAAAACAGTTAAGTAATACATGAAAAAAGGGCCCAATATGCAACAAAATTGAATTTTACTATTTTTTTTAAAGATTTTATTTAATTTCACAGAGACACAGTGAGAGAGGGATCACAAGCAGGTGGGAGTGGGAGAGGGAGAAGAAGGCTCCCTGCCAAGCAAGGAGCCAGATGCGGGGCTCGATCCCAGGACCCTGGGATCATGACCTGAGCTGAAGGGCAGACGCTTAACCGACTGAGCCACCCAGGCACCCCCAAAACTGAATTTTAGATATCAACTAAACTAGAACAAGCCAGGCAAATCCACTACAGAAACTTTCTGGGTTTCCTCTGAAAAATAAAGGCAAAAACATATTCCATTACTTTGAAATTGAGGTTTCAAATATTTTAAAAATACAAACTAACTTCATTTCCTAAAGGAATTTACTACAAACAAGTATGGTACAACTAACAAAGTAGCAGCTCAAAAAGTGAATACTCCTGGAATGATTTCACAGTTACCAACCCAGCAACACTTGGTTACAGGCATTAAAGTATGCCCAACTTTTCGCTGGGGGGCTTAAATCAAAAGAGCTAACATACCATAAAAACTGAGGAAGCAGAAGGAATTTTTAAAAAGCAAATACTAACTATACTTTTGGTTAGCACAGTTTTCTTCGTTGCTAATGTAATAGGACAACAAGAACATTCTATCCCCTTCTCTTTAGTAATTTTCACATTTCTTCTGCATATACCGTATTACAATAAACCCTTTAGCACTTCAATTTTAGCAATGAACGTAAAGGTTCTGCCCCACTATCACAACCAGGAAAAAAATGTGTAAAATGATTAATCAAAAAATGTTAGTCTATGAATGGTTAAACTGTGGTACATCCCTATCACAGAATTCCACTCAACAATAAAAAAGAAACTAGTATTGATACCCAACAACTTGGATGAATCTCAAGGAAATTATACTGCATTAAAACAAGACAATCCTAAAAAGTTATATGCTGTATGATTCTTTCCAGTAAACATTCATGAAATGACAAAATTATAGAAATAGAAAACAGAACAGTAGTGGCTGCCAGAGTTTGGGGGTGGAGGAGATGGAAAGCAGGTGGGCGGGTGTGGTTCTAAAAGGGCAACAGAAGGATCCTTGTGCTGATGGAACCATTCTGCACACTGACTGTAGTGGGGGTTACGTAATTACAATTGCGATAACACTGCACAGAACTAAATACACACACAAATTAGTACAAGTAAACTGGAGAAATATGAATAAGATTGATAAAGTGTATCAATGTTATGATATTGAACTACAGTTTTGCAAGTTGTTAGCCCTGGGAAACTGGGTAAAGGGTACAAGGGATCTCTGTATTATTCCTTAAAACTACATGGGAATATGGGAGCCTGGGTGGCTCAGTTGGTTAAGCGACTGCCTTCGGCCCAGGTCATGATCCTGGAGTCCCGGGATCGAGTCCCGCATCGGGCTTCCTGCTCAGCAGGGGGTCTGCTTCTCCCTCTGACCCTCTTCCCTCTCGTGCTTTCTATCTCTCATTCTCTCTCTCTCTCAAATAAATAAATAAAATCTTAAAAAAAAAAAAACTACATGGGAATCTACAGTTATCTCAAAATAAAAAGTTTGATTTTTTAAAAACTGCGACCCTAACAACTGGGATAATTTGAATATGAACTAGATATTCCACAGTATTAGGGAATGACTGTTAACAGTATTATAGCTATACAGGACAATATCCTTCTTCTCAGGAAATGCTTGCTGGTGCATTTATGGATGAAATATTATGTCTGCAACTTACTCTTATGTGTATGGGAAGAGAGAGAAAGCAAATCTGGCAAAATGTTACATACTAAATTAAGGTAAAGGGTTTATGAGTACTCCTTGTATTCTTCTATCAACTTTTCTACTTGAATTTTTTTCAAAAAAAGTTAAGGAGTAAGATTTAAGACACATTTTTGTTCTAAAACTATGTTTCAGTTGAACTTTACACACCAGTTAGTCTTTTAAAAGATTTAAAAGTAGGAGTGCCTGGGTGGCTCAGTCGGTTGGGCACCTGCCTTCAGCTCAGGTCATGATCCTGGGGTCCTGGGATCCAGCCTCGCCCCCGGGTCCCTGCTCAGCGGGAACCTGCTTCTCCCTCTCCCTCTGCCTCTGCCTCCCACTCCCTGATTGTGCGCACGCTCTGTCAGATAAATAAAATCTTTTAAAATAAATAAATAAAAGATTTAAAAGCAAATAAATCTTCTATTTAAAAAAAACCCACGTGATAGTCCCATCTATACTCGTTATTCTTAAAACAAAACAGCAACAAGGATTTCAAAAGAAAAGAGTTACGCGGTATTGGATGTGACTTTCCGATAAGTTTTTCAACATAAATTGACTAAATCTGTAAGGCATATGGATATCTTTGTAAAATCAAAGTTAGTTCAACGTGGATTACTCTTTCCTATTTCTAGAAGACTGGATCCCCAAAATTGTTCTACTTTTCAAATAAGTGAAGCAAATTAAAATTGTAAGGGAAAACAGCTAACACTTTCATGCATACACTCCGAATTTTAAGTTTTAAGTTTGGCAAGCAGTTAATTCTTTCATAAAGAAATGTCTGGATAAAGAGGCAACCCACACACTAAATGCCAAAACAAAAATGTGCCACGATGTATTAATCACAGCGCCAAGGCCACAAGATGTATTTTACCACGTAAACCGTCCCTCCAAACATCACTATATTTTATAGTATTTAAAAAAAAAAGCAAACTGCACACTTTTGAAATGTAGGAAATAAGTGAGTTTGAGCTAGCGTCAATAAGATCCATCTCAAAAGTTCTTAAGTTGTCTTTGCTGCTAAATTTTTGCATCAGAGTTCATACGCTTCAGTCTCTGAGAAAATCCGTGTCTAGAACGTCTCAACCAGAAACTCTATAAACTTTTCACTTCCAACCGGACCGCCCCCTCGCAGTGGGCCCCACCTCCCGAGTAGGGTATGGGGTGGGGCTGTTTCCCGCTCGGAAACTAAGAAATAAATGTCCTTTCCCTACTCCATCCAGAAACGAGGGAATAAGAGAGGCCGAGAATCTGCAGACTCGAGTATGAAACTAACTACAAGGAGATAGTCGTTTAGTAAGCTTCCTTTCCTCTTCCGAACCCATTCCTTCCCTCCTTCCAGGTCATTCCGTGACCCCGGGCCGGGCGGGGACAGGTGAATATCAAGAGAGGAAGAGGGAGGGACGGACGATGGAGAGAGAGCCGCGCTTGGGCAATGAATGAGCTGTACCGCATCCGCACCACCTGTTCCTTCCAAGGGTGCCACCCCGACCTGCCGGCAGTGTTCCCGCACCACCCCGGCCGCGACTCCTGCCCGTGTTGCCAGCTTCCCTGCTAAAAAGCCGGGCCTGTCCTCTCCACTCGGGGCGGATGAAAACCCGCAGTCCAGAAGCTAGGAAAACGGGGCCTACTCCGGAACCACGGCCTCCGAAGCGTGGAGACAGGAGGAGGAAGCCCGTGGCCCGGGGCGCGCGGGGTGATGTGGGAACCATAGGGAGGGGACGAGGGGGTGCATTCTGCTTGACTAGGAGTACGAAGGCGGGGTTCCTGGCGGAGGTGGCCCGGTGCCCGCCGGGCCGAGGTTAGGGGTGACAGGCCCGTGTACCGGCTAAATCCTCCCCACTGCTTGTCCAGAGTCTCACACTTACCAAGATCCGCTTGAAAAGAGCGTTCTCCTTGGGCGGGAGGCTCACGGCCGGCATCGTTCCGGCTCCTCCCGCTGCTCCCGCCACCGCCCGGCTCGGTCAGTCTGTTTGTCCGACCGCCGCCGCCGCCGCCGTCCCCTGGCTGCTTCAGCCTTGATTGCCCCGATCCACCGCCGCCACCACGCCTCGAGTGTCACCGCGTCGCCCAACCCCGACACCCCCTTCCCCTCGTTGTCTTTTTTCCTTTCTCACTTAACGCTGCCGCCGCCTCCCCCCTCACGGGTCTCCGTCGGCGGTTCACGTGGTAACTGAACAGACCGACAGAGGCAGCCAAAATGGCGGACGCGGAGAGCTTTCCCACCCGGGTCACACCTCCTAGCACGCAGGCGCGATGACCTCCTTTCCCCACCTCCTCTGTCCTAGAGCTTGCTGGGAAACCAGGAGGCCCGCGGGTGGGCGGAGGCCGCGAGGGTCGCGGCAGGCCCCGCCCATCCCTCGGTAGCGGAGCGTCTTGGAGGCCCGAGGGGAGAGCTAGGGGGGAGTCGCTAAGTGCGGTTCCGGCTGTCGCCAACTCAGAAATAGCCTTTAAGCTTTTTGCTGCCAAAGTGGCCTTTGATTCATTGGGTAGATTCTCCCAGCCTGTATGATCATACTTAGAGCCTGAAGTCCTAAAGTGCAGGTGTTCAAGAAGTTCTGCGTTTGATCGTGAAGTGCCTAATTAAGCAGCAGAGGCGTAAGGGAAATGAAGGCTTCACCCCAGGCGGGACTTGTAAACCAATACGGAAAGGAGAGGCTTAACGGAGTCTGAAAACCGTGAAAGAGTTTGACCAGTTAAATGGGCTGGCTGGAGTATCGGTGATTTAGTTTATTACTTAAGGTGAGCCTGGAAAGAGCCAGATCCTAAATGCCGTATTTGCACTGCCAAAGGAGCATCTGAAAGTTAAAATGTGTTTTATTTCATTGTTGAGTCCATACAATGAAGGGTTCACGACTGTTTGAGTCATCTTGGAGTAGAGTTCAGGGACTTTGACTCCCCTGGAGCTGGGTAAAAGCTAGTGCTTAATATTGTGAGTGTTAAACTCCCCATCACCAGAAATCCTCAAATCTTAAACACCGGAGTATCGGGCAAGGATACTAGAGAACTGCTGCAGTAGGCAATATCAAACTAGATCCCGAAGAGGACCTTTTCCACATATGTGTATATGTATAAGTAATTTCATGAGCAGTTGACAGTAAAGGGGCGCCTGTCTGGCTCAGTCAGTAGAGCATGTGACTCTTGATATCAGAGTGGTGAGTTTGAGCCCCAATTTAGGCAGGAGCCTACTTAAAAAAAATTTTTTTTTTTAGTTAACAGTAAAACTATTTTAAAGCTGGCGTTCCATTGATGATCTCCAATTTTTCCCTCGTGTGAGCCATTTTTACGCTTGATTATTTTTGATGATCTCTCTCCAGATGCTAAATTCCATCCATAGCATTCTTTGCATCATGAATCATTGTATTATATGTGCATTAACTTTGCTCTTTTAAATGTATTTACCCAGATCTTTTACTGTTCAGCTTGCACTTCTTTAATCCTCCCTAGAAGGTGTAAGGTGAGTGAGATGTTTCCCATTGCAAAAATCTGGGACTAATGCTTGGGTTTTCCAGCTGCTATCTCAAATGTCCTCTTCTTTTGCCTGGATCATCAGTAAAGTTTTGTGAATCAGATCCTGCAATTCCTTCAAATTCTGTTATCTTTGTTCAAAAATTTCATGGAAAAAAGTTGTATCTACAGGAAACCTGTATCTACAGATGTTTGAGTTTTGGAATAAGGCCAGTTTTTTAACCTTAAAAAAAAAAAACTAAGAACAAACATAGAATTCATAAAAACAGTTGTCATTCAATGATAACGTTTGAACTTCACTGCCCCCAAGAGGTCTTTCTTTCAACCATCTCAGCTATTAAGAGGTAAAAAAGTTAATCTAACTTACAGTGATAATTTTAGCTTCACTACCAACTTTGGTTTCCAAATCTCTGTTCATATCCAGAAGTTCCTACAGCAGTATTATTTGCTAATGTTTTCTAAATTTCTCCTTTAAATAATATAATATTTTCCTCTTGAGGGAAGAAAATTTCTGATGTTTGAAACAAACAGTAGTCCCCACCAAAGGCTGAGTCCCTGAATAGATGAGACAACAATATAGTTTGGCAAATGTTACCTTCTTTTTGGCTGGTAACAAATAAATTTTTAAGACTCAGTGAATACTAGTTTGCATTGACATTTATCTGAGTCATTTCCTAGTTAAAATGCACCAATAGATAACAATTGGACCATACAGTCCATGACTTGATAGCCTGAACACAATAATAAAATACCTGCTCTCATAGATCAACAGTTTGACAGATCCTATTTAACCTGTATGCTGTGAATGACAGCTATGCAGGAAATTAACATATCCAAGGCTGGATGATGACAGACGATGAGGATGGTGGTGGTGATGATGATGATGATGATGGTTATTTCATTCATCGTACCCTAAGTATTTGCATATCACTATTGCCAAAGTGCCTCTTCACAAAAAAATTAACCATAAATAAATATATAAATAAATAACCTCCAAACTTTAATCCTACAAAAGGGATATGTAGAGTGAAAATTCTCCATCTCCATATATGTAAGATGTTCTCTATTGACACTTTTATGCCTTAATCATTAAGTATTTAAATTTTATAGAAATACAACATAAGGGGCGCCTGGGTGGCTCAGTTGTTAAGCGTCTGCCTTCGGCTCAGGTCGTGATCCCAGGGTCCTGGGATCGAGCCCCACATCAGGCTCCCTGCTCAGCGGGAAGCCTGCTTCTCCCTCTCCCACTCGCCCTGCTTGTGTTCCTTTTCTCGCTGTGTCTCTCTGTGTCAAATAAATAAAATCTTAAAAAAAAATACAACATAAAACAAGTCTATATATTTGTCACCCAGATTTAACAAATGTTAACATTTTGTGATTGCTTCTGATTGTTTTTTAAATAAAAATTTGCATATACTTGAGGCACCTGGGTAGCTCAGTCAGTCAAGCCTCTCCCTTCAGCGTGGGTCCTGGGATCAAGCCCAACATGAGCCCTGCATCGGCTCCCTGCTCAGCAGGGAGTCTGCTTCTCCCTCTCCCTCTACCCCTCCTCACTGCTCATTCTGTCTCTCTCCCTCAAATAAATAAATAAAATCGTTTTTAAAAATTTGCAGATATGGGGCGCCTGGATGGCTCAGTCGGTGAAGCATCTGCCTTCAGCTCAGGTCATAATCTGGAAGTCCTGGGATTGAGCCCTGCATTGGGCTCCCCACTCAGCGGGAAGCCTGCTTCTCCCTCTGCCTCTCCCCCTGCTCATCCTCTGTCTCTCCCTCTGAAATAAATAAAACCTTTTAAAAAATAAATAAAAATTTTTTTAAAATTTGCCAATATATCAGGAACTGCATCCCTCTTCAGATCCTGAATTTGACGTATGATATTTTCATGCATCGTAAATCAATAAACATATATGTAGTGATCTTATATTTTATACTGTTTTCAACTTTTGCTCTTCTTTAACCCTCCCTAGGAATGAGAAGTGTGAGCTGAGTAAGATGTTGCCTAGTGGAAAAGTCTGGGACTAGAACTGTGGTTTTCTAGGTGCTAACTCAAATCCTCTCTCCTTTTGCCTGGGTCATAAAGAAAGTTTTAGCATTCAAATTCTGGAAGTGGTTAAATGAATGTCATGTAGCAACTTCTACCAAAATATCATAGCTATCAGCTCCTCGCTGGAATTGCTTCAACAAGATGGAGTTTCACCTACAGCTGCCTACTCTAAGTGTAGGGTTCCATCAACTCTAACATGCTGAGAGGAATGTGCTTATATTTCATCACTTTCCTAAAATATACACTAGTAAAAGGATACAGGGACCAAAAGTACAAAGCAACCTTTTTCCAACAGCAGTACTGAAATTAGTAATTTACTAACTGGCTCTGTATGCTCTGACTAAATATGGCTTCTGTTTCAACTTGTTGGATACTAGCAAAAGCTGTGTCAGGACAAGCTTCCAAGGGATGATGTAGAAAGAATATTCAACTGTCAGGTTGCTGAATGGACAAGAAGTTGAGAACCAACAACTGACTCAGCATATTAGTTGGGTGGTTTGCTTACTTGAGCATGAGTCTAGGAGGCTCAAACTAGGTTACAAATTATAATGTGACTCACAGTTTAGCAATCCAGGTAGCCGTCAGTTGCATGTAAAAATGAACCAGAAAGTATAGTACATTATTTTACTCTTTGGTCAATTTTTGGTCAATTTTTTTTCCAGTAATATTGCTAAAAAAATATAAAAGTGGACACTTAGTTAGTAGAGCATGCTACTCTTGATCATGGAGTGGTGAGTTCAAGACCCACATTGTGCATAGAGCTTAAAAAAAAATTTTTTTTAAAAAAGAAAATATAGGGATGCCTGGGTGGCTCAGTCGGTTAAGCATCTGCCTCCGGCTCAGGTCATGCTCCCGGGGTCCTGGGATCGAGTCCCACTCTAGGCTCCCTGTTCAGCGGGGAGTCTGCTTCTCCCTCTCCCTACTGCTCCCCCTGCTCCTGCTCTCTCTCTCTCTCTCTGACAAATAAATAAAATCTTCAAGAAAAAGAAAATATAGAGGGAGAAAAGATTTGCTAACATTGTGCTTTTAAAATGATCCTAAATGGCATTAAGTTTAAAGAATTAAATTATTAAAATTCATTATTTCTTTTACTTATATACATATGTTTACATGATCTTTAGACATCAGATTGAATTGAGAAGTGAATGCACAAAATCTGGCTCAATTATGAAAGATAAAACCTATTGTCAGTACAATGTCTTTGGTAGACCGGCAAAAACAAGTTGTTTGCAACTACCAGACACTTTCTAAGCTTCCCAAGGACCATATAGAATAGGTTTTATGTTATAGCTATAAAACTGAGGTGTAGAGAGATTAAGTAATTTGCCTAAAAATCAAAAGCTAAAAAATGGTCTACAGGAATGGCGTTTTAAACTTGACTCTTTGAACCCTGTTCTACAGCTCATGGCCTCAGGGGACTGTCCAAGTCTGTTAGGTGGGCTAATGAGGATCACTAGATCTGGGGTCAGAAGACCTTAGTCTGAATCTCACCTTCCCCAGCTGTGGGATCCTGAGCCCGAGCTGATATATGGTATGTCACCTTGGATGAGTAAATTGCCCTTGAGCTTCATCTGTAACCTGAGGATAATAAGGTATACCAGGCAGTGGTTGTGAAGATGAAATGAGATGATACATGTAAACCATATGATGGATGCATAATGTACAGTGTCTGGAACACAGAATTCAAAGTGCTAGTTGTTACTCAACACAGCACTCCTTTTTCAGTTTTCTGGCTCATGTAGCAAGATTTTAGTAAATCTCAGGGGCTCCTGCGTGGCTCAGTCATTAAGCGTCTGCCTGCGGCTCAGGTCATGATCCCAGGGTGCTGGGATCCAGCCCCGCACTGGGCTCCCTGCTCTGCGGGAAAGCCTGCTTCTCCTTCTCCCACTACCCCTCTTGAGTATCCCTGGGGCAGGGGCCTGAGATTCTCATGGGACAGCGAAATGGATAAACTACCCTTTACCCCCTTTTAATCATTTCCTCCCAAACCCCTTTTTACAAAGGGATGCTGAGACCAGGAGAGCTAGAGTACCAGGCAATAACCACGATTCTCGAGTTAACAACTCTACTTAGTAGCGCGGCTGCGTAGCTAGCGTATCCCGCACTTCGTTCCGCCAGGGGGCGCTCGGGTGAGCGCCGACTCCAGGGGAGATGGGGTTGCGGAAAGGCGGAGCCCTGCCTGGCAAGATGGCGCTGCCCGCGTTGTTACGCCCGTTCTCCAAGCTGCTGGCCCCTGCCAGGCTCCCAAGCGGCTGTGAGTGTCCCTCTCCGCTCAGGCCCACCCGACCTTACTGTCTGCCACTCCCAGGGTGAACCCAGCCCGCGGGGGCAGGGGGCGTCTGGGCCCGGGCTCGTCCTGCAGTGACCTTCGCCGGCCTGCGTCCCAGATCCCAGCCCTGACTCTAGGCTCCCCATCACCGCCGCCGACCCTCCTCTTAGTGCCGACAACTCTTGGTCTCTACGAATGGACTCTGGGTTCCCCCCCACCAACCCGCCGCAGGTTGGGTCCTGCAGACCCTCTCGGTGCCGCTTCCCGCCAACTCGAGGGTTATCTGAGGCTCGGCAAAAGCCGGTTTACGAGGCTTTGAGGGCGTCTTGGAGGACAGGGGCCACTCGGTCTGGCTGTGCCGGTGGCTCAGGGCGAGTTAACATGACCTTTCTGAACCTCTGTTTCCGAGGCTGTTTAAGCGGGGGAGAGAGGGGTTGAAGAGAGAATTAAATGCAATAGTACACACATAAATGTTAGGTTTTTCAGTACAAGGCGATACGTTATCGATTTACACTGTCCCCTTTCAGCTTCAGCGCGATCAAAGTTCTACATTCGGGAGCCGCCACATGACAGACCTGAGTGGCTGAAAGTTGGACTGACCTTGGGCACCTCCGCCTTCTTGTGGATCTATGTGAGTTTTTTACTACCTTGATGTCGTGCGACCCCAACACAGTGGGGAGGAGAAATGTCAGTGTGAGATTGTTGCTGAGCTTATCTCCCATCCAGTTGGATATTTATGTAATTGAAAAGTATAACGGAAATCCCAAAGACTAAAAAGAAGTATTAAAGATTTCAGCAGCATCGAGAAAGTATGATGAGGCTGAAACTTACCTCATTCATTGTTAATGAGCATGGTTTTGTGATGAATGGCAATTTTACTATTAATTGTCCTTTACTTGCTAATGAGGATGGAGGCTGGTTGGGTTTTATGAGGACACTTTTTTTTTCCAGATGCCAGAGGGACAAATCATCAGTGGACAAGCTATACAAATTAAGTCCCACTAGACTTCCAAAACATAAGATTTTAATCAATGTTTGCATAAATACATTGTTGGAAATTATACTTAGTGCGTAGCAGCCTTTTTGTTTTGTCTTTGCAGTATGCCAAATGCTTTACGTGTAAAAACTCATTTAATCTTTTCAACAACACTGTGTAGTAGGTACTATTATTGTTGACTTCTTATAAAGAAAACGCTTGGGGAAATTAGTTTGCTAAACCCACTTCTCCCTGACTTCAGCATTACACTATAGACCATTGTGAAATACTGCCTCTCTGTAGATAAATTTTCGTGAAGTTGACTAAAAGTCTGTGTGCTATATTAGTATTTAAAATTTTTTCTTTTGTCTCTAATAGGTTAGGAGCTTTCTCCACTGCCTCCCACCTCCAATTCTTAGATCTCTTATTTTGGATTTTCTCATTAAAATGGCTGTTGATGGGGCACCTGGGTGGCTTAGTCATTAAACATCTGCCTTTGGCTCTGGTCATGATCCCGGAGTCCTGGGATCTAGCCCCGCAGGGAGCCTGCTTCTCCCCCTTCCTCTGCCTGCCACTTCCCCTGCTTGTGCTCTCTCTCTGTCAAAGAAATAAAATCTTAAAAAAAAAAAAAAGTCTTGTTGATAAGGAGTAAGAGATGTTGGAAGTCATTTACAACATAACAACAGTAACTAATCCTTTTTAAAATAATATTTGTCATAATGAAGTTTTAATTTAAAGTTTGCCCAAAAAAAGCTTGATTGCTGCTGAGAACTCTTACTGAAATTGGATCTTTGATTGCAGCAAATGTCACCCCATATCAACCATTGTTTTGGTTGCATATTCTGTCAGACAGTGGTTCTAAGAAAGTGTCTATCTCCCATGACATCTAATTAATACACATATAGTTGGGGGATGGGATTGGTCACTCACAGTATCAAACTTCTAAGGTTAGAAGTATGCCACACCCAGCAACCAGCCTGGACCTCATTTAATACTCAGTTCTGGTTGGTTGTGTTGGTTTAGCTCCTCTATGGTAAGTTATTCTATTACATTAATTATCCACTGAATGAAATAATTTATTTGGCAGAAGTTGAATTTAAAATCGTAAGGGGGCGCCTGGGTGGCTCAGTCCTTAAGCGTCTGCCTTGGGCGCAGGTCATGATTTCAGGGTCCTGGGATCGAGCGCCACATCGGGCCCCCTGCTCAGTGGGGAGTCTGCTTCTCCCTCTGCCTGCCACTCCCCCTGCTTGTGGTGCTCTCTCTCTCTGACAAATGAATAAATAAAATCTTAAAAAAAAAAAACAAAACCCAACTTTCTTTAAAAAAAAGGAAAAGAAGGAAACCTGGGTAGCGCAGTCAGTTAAGCATCTGCCTTCAGCTCAAGTCATGATCCCAGGGTCCTGGGATTGAGTCCCACTTTGGGCTCCTTGCTCAGCAGGGATCCTGCTTCTCCCTCTGCCTGCCACTCCCCCTGCTTGTGCTCTCTCTCTCTCTCTCTCTCTCTCTGACAAATAAAATCTTAAAAAAAAAAAAAAAAAGAAAAAGAAAAGCAAGCCAGGTCCCAGTGCCCCCATGCCCTCCCACACCCCTAGAATCGTTGTAATTCTTTTACAATTTACCATTCTTATTCCTCTTGTATACCTCTTATATACGAAATATAAGTATCATTGGTTAGCCTCTTTAAGTTGCCAGGAAGATTACATTTCTAATTTTAATTGTTACCTACTTCTAGCTCATCAAACAACATAATGAAGATGTTTTAGAGTATAAAAGAAGAAATGGGTTGGAATAAACTTGAAATACTAATATGGTAAGTATGCAGTTTTATAGGATTAATTAATTATGCAAGTTAATTTGACCTCTTTCTAAATAATGTATTTTGGTTGGTTTTTTTAATTGGGTTTATATTTTTTTTAAGTTTATTTATTTTTTTGAGTAGTCTCTACACCCAGCGTCAGGCTCGAACTCACAACCCTCAGATCAAGTTGCATGCTCCTCCAGCTGAGCCAGCCAGGCGCCTCTATTTAGTTTGTACTTTTTAGCACTGATATTCCTGCCTGTGATAAATTTATGAATTTTAATACCTTAGCTGAAGCATCTCTCAGCATAATCATTTTTTAGCATCATTTGTAATCATTATACTTTGTGTTCAAAGAAAGTTGTGTTTAAGAATGAAACCAAAATTGGGATGCCTGGGTGGCTCAGTCAGTTAAGCGTCTACCTTCGGCTCAGGTCATGATCCTAGGGTCCTGGGATCGAGTCCCATCGGGTTCCTTGCGCAGTGGGGAGCCTGCTTCTCACTCTGCCTGTCATTCCCCCGCTCGTGTGCGTGCATGCGCGTGCACTCTCACCGTCTCTTTTTCTCTCTGACAAATAAATAAAATCTTTAAAAAAACAAAAAAGAATGGAACCAAAATCATATCATTTTTGTAAATCTAATAGTACTCTACACAGTGACTTCATGACACTGAAGACAGGTTGGTGTATGTATTTCTTAGTATCTGTTATATACGACACCTGAGTGTAAATTCCATGAGAACAAAAACCCTATTTTATTAATCATACTGTACTCAGCAAACTGCCCAGTGCCTGGGCCTACCGGTAATTTAATATTTGTAGAATGGATGAAGGTATAAGGGCAGTAGATTGGTAAATCTTTTACTGTATGACCATTTCACTATGATTGTCACTTCAACTAACACCCAGTTGGACAATTCCTAGTAAAATCCAGCTGTGAACAAAACACTATACTCTGCATGCTCTGTGATTTAAAAGAATGAGTTTATTTTATATGTCAATATATATATGTAAATACGTATATTTCTGAAAATCCTTTTAAAGAAATTCTATATTAGTCCTTTTGTAAAATGAAAAATCACTCTTATAAATCTCAGCTTTCATGAATTAGGTTGATTAAAGTAGGTAGCATATCTGCTTGATAATAGTAATCACTAGCATATGATTGTTTTTAATATTTAACAACTCTCAAACTCAGCTCTTTAGGGTTTGATTATCTAAATTTTTCATTTCTTTTTTCATATTAATATCACCTTGCTGTCACTACTTTAGTCAGCTAATCAAGAGATAAACATTAAATAAGATATGCTTTTGCTACTCTCTTATAGGTCACATAAAATATTTTTTGCTAAAACTTAAATAAATGAAGGGTTGATACTCTTTATGGATTTGTTTTCTAAACTTTCCCAGATGCCCAGAAATTATTCAGAATGGTCTAATTTTAATATTATTTCTGCTAGTTAATACTATAGTTTTTTTTTTCTTCTTCATTATAGGTATGCTCCATATAGTGATTATACTAGTTCCTTTGGATTCACCAATCTGTTGAGTTGTAAACGTGAGAGAAAAAGTTATATGTGCATGTATGTCAAATCAGCGTTTGTGTTTTGCATCATTAAATGAAAAAATAAAAATATTTCTGTATTCTTCAAATTATATATGTTGTGGTTATGTAGTGAATGTCAGTTCTAAAGTATATTATTAGAAGTATTTTGATGTAGAAAGTACCATCTGATAACAGGGTCAATGGTAATTAAGGACACATTGGTAAGAAAACTTGTTAAGGAGATGAATTAAAAATCACCGCTGAAGGGTTTACTCCTTATGTCAACTTTTTTTCCCCTTGTATCAACTTTAATTTCTATTCCAAATATTCTTGAGTGTGTCAGGGTGATAGAACTACTTTATTACTCAAAATACTAAAGAACCCGGGGCGCCTGGGTGGCTCAGTCGTTAAGCGTCTGCCTTCGGCTCAGGTCATGATCCCAGGGTCCTGGGATTGAGCCCCGCATTGGGCTCCCTGCTCAACGGGAAGCCTGCTTCTCCCTCTCCCACTCTCCCTGCTTGTGTTCCCTCTCTCACTGTGTTTCTCTCTGTCAAATAAATAAATAAAATCTTAAAAAAAAAAATACTAAAGAACCCAAATACTGTTTTCTTCTAGAGAAGCCATTCTGGTAAATCAGAAAGGAAAGGTGAATCCTTTTATTACTAGAGCTTGTTCTGACTCCATTTCCTTGAATTTGAATGATTGCCATTTGGATGACTTTTCTACTCACCAGTTATGGCACCAGTTTGTTGTTCCTTTTTGTAATATGACTTAGCAAACTCCTAAGAAAAGGGGGAAGAGGAGAGAGGGTTCATAGACACAAAATAAAATACACTTCATTTATCCCTCATCAAAATCCTTTCTTGTGGGTGGGGGGGGGAGGCTTTCTTGTGTATCAGTTAAAATTTATTTATGTGCCACTTCATTCACTTGTGATTTAAACAGTGTACCACACATTTGAAAATTCATTATTTAAGTCTGCATTCTGACATTAAGTGGAAAGATTTACTGCGTTGTGATTGGTTTTGTGTGTGTCTGGGGCTGTGGCCAACACTTATTCTGGGAGATTCATGGCCTAATATCTTTGGAAGTCACTTCTGAACATAAATTCAGAATTAACATTATTTCAGATTAATTATTTAATGCAAATTCAGTTAAAAGCCAGATATAATACTATGAACTTTTGTTAATTTGGAGCTCTAGCTGGTAGAGCTGGAAAGGACCTTAGGGGTTATACAGACCAATCTCATTAATTATACAAACGCAAAAACCGGAGGTGAACTTTTTCGCAACGGGTTTGCCGCCAGAACACAGGTGTCGTGAAAACCACCGTTCAACCTAAACCAAAATGGGAAAGGAAGACTCACATCAACATTGTCGTCATTGGACACGTAGATTTGGGCAAGTCTACCACTACTGGTCATCTGATCTACAAATGTGGTGGGATCGACAAAAGACCTATCGAAAAGTTTGAGAAGGAGGCTGCTGAGATGGGAAAGGGCTCCTTCAAGTATGCCTGGGTCTTGGATAAACTGAAAGCTGAACGTGAACGTGGTATCACCATTGATATCTCCCTGTGGAAATTCGAGACCAGCAAGTATTACGTGACCATCATTGATGCCCCAGGACACAGAGACTTTGTCAAAAACATGATTACAGGCACATCTCAGGCTGACTGTGCTGGCCTGATTGTTGCTGCTGGTGTTGGTGAATTTGAAGCCTGTATCCCCAAGAATGGGCCGACCCGTGAGCATGCCCTTCTGGCTTACACACTGGGTGTAAAACAACTAATTGTTGGTGTTAACAAGATGGATTCCACTGAGCCACCCTACAGCCAGAAGAGATATGAGGAAATCGTTAAGGAAGTCAGCACCTACATTAAGAAAATTGGCTACAACCCTGACACAGTAGCATTTGTGCCAATTTCTGGTTGGAACGGTGACAACATGCTGGAGCCAAGTGCTAACATGCCTTGGTTCAGGGGATGGAAAGTCACCCGTAAAGATGGGAATGCCAGTGGAACCACACTGCTTGAAGCTCTGGATTGCATCCTGCCACCAACTCGTCCAACTGACAAGCCCTTGCATCTGCCTCTCCAGGACGTCTACAAAACTGGTGGTATTGGTACAGTCTCTGTGGGCCGAGTCGAGACTGGTGTTCTTAAACCTGGGATGGTGGTCACCTTTGCTCCAGTCAATGTTACAACTGAAGTAAAGTCTGTTGAAATGCACCATGAAGCTTTGAGTGAGGCTCTTCCTGGGGACAATGTGGGCTTCAATGTCAAGAACGTATCTGTCAAAGACGTTCGTCGTGGCAGTGTGGCTGGTGACAGCAAAAATGACCCACCAATGGAAGCAGCGGGCTTCACGGCTCAGGTGATTATCCTGAACAATCCAGGCCAAATCAGTGCTGGATTGTCACACGGCTCACATTGCTTGCAAGTTTGCTGAGCTGAAGGAGAAAATAGATCGTCGATCTGGAAAAAAGCTGGAAGATGGTCCCAAGTTCTTGAAATCTGGTGATGCTGCCATTGTTGATATGGTTCCTGGCAAGCCTATGTGTGTTGAGAGCTTCTCTGACTATCCTCCTCTGGGCCGTTTTGCTGTTCGTGACATGAGACAGACGGTTGCTGTGGGGGTCATCAAAGCAGTGGACAAGAAGGCAGCTGGAGCTGGCAAGGTCACCAAGTCTGCCCAGAAAGCTCAGAAGGCTAAATGAATATTATCCCCAATACCTGCCACCCCAGTCTTAATCAGGGGTGGAAGAACGGTCTCAGAACTGTTTGTGTCAATTGGCCATTTAAGTTTAATAGTAAAAGACTGGTTAATGGTAACAATGCATCATAAAACCTTCAGAAGGAAAGGAGAATGTTTTGCGGACCATGTTTTTGTGTGTGTGTGTGTGTGGCAGTTTTAAGTTATTAGGTTTTTTTTATTTTTTTTAAGATTTTATTTATTTATCAGAGAGAGAGAGACAGAGGCAGGCAGAGGGAGAAGCAGGCTCCTTGCTCAGCAAGGAGCCCGATGTGGGACTCCATCCCAGGACCCTGGGATCATGACCTGAGCCGAAGGCAGACGCTTAACCGACTGAGCCACCCAGGCGTCCCTAAGTTATTAGTTTTTAAAATCAGTACTTTTTAATGGAAACAACTTGACCCAAAATCTGTCACAGAATTTTGAGACCCATTAAAACAAAAGTTTAATGAGAAACCTGTGTCTTCTTTTGGTCAACACTGTAACCTTTTGTATAGTACTATTCAGGTAAAAGTAGGTGTTGCACAGACCCTATTTCTAATGTTAAAATATGCTGAAACTTAAATTTGGGTTAACATTTTTTTCATGGGTGGGAACTTGAGCATTTTCACCTTTTCTAAGGGAAAGAAACTCTAATAGTAAAAAGCTATGGGGAAAAGGGGTCTGTTGGTGCAACACAGAACAGTTAGCAAAGAGTAACACCACAAGATAGTTACAAAACAGGTTAAATTCTGTAATACCAAAGTCATTATGTTGCATATAAAACTTGTATTATATCACATGCAGTAAACTTGTTATATTGTCACAAAAAAAAAACCAAAACGGGAGGTGAAGAGTTATTTGCCCAACAGCACTGTGGTAGATGTGATAGATTCGGAAGATGACTACTGCCTACTCTTTGGAATCTGTGATATGTTAGATTAAATGGCCAAGGGGGATTAAGATTACAGATGGAATTAAGTTTGCTGATCACTAAATTTGACACTTAAAGGGGGAGATTATCCTGGATTATTTGGTTGGGCCCAGTGAAATCACAAGGGTCCTTATAAGTGGAAGGGGGAGGCAGAAGAGTGTGTCAGTGATGTGATGTGAAAAAGACTCAGCTGGCCATTGCTAGCTTTGAAGGTGGAAAGGGGCCAAGAGCCAAGGAACGTAAAAGTCAAATAAATTCTCCCTTGGAGCCTCCCGAAAGGAACACAGTCCTGCTGACACCTTAATTTTAGCCCAGTGAGAACTGTGATGGCTTTCTCACCTAAAACAAAAACAAAAAAAACTTTTTAAGATAATAAATTTGTGTTGTTTTAAAACACTTTGTTGTAGCAGCCGTGGGGAACTAATGTCCTCACATGGTAAAACAAGAAGTCAGGTATCAACTCCCAAATCAAGGCACATTCCACTAAAAGAAACATTTAAAAATACACCTGCCAAAAGGGAATAGAAAACTCTAAGACACTTGAAATTCCAGAAACTGGCAACCTCAGTTGGAAATAAATTATAAACAGTGTCAACTGTATGTCAGGCCCTGCAAACATAGCTACCCTGTGTGGACTTGCATCTTGACTATGCCTGTATGACTCCAGGGGGAGCCATTCCTGAAGACCCGGCTGTCCAAAAGAACTTTTCTGTATTGATGGAAATGTTTTGTCTGCTATCCACTAGCCCCATGTGGATATTGAGCATTTGGAATGTGATTAATGTGACTGCATTTTGAATATTTCATTTTCATTAATTTGAATAGCCACATGAGGCTGGTGGCTGCTTTATTGGATAGCACAGATGTAAATTATTCTTCGAGTAACCTAGAGTTGTGCATATAGCGGCACTGGTGGAAATGCTTTCTAAGTTAAATACTGAAATCTAACTCAAACTGTGTGAAGCTAAAAAAAAAAAAAAAAGGTTATGAGGATGCAGAGTGACCCACAGACACCAAAAACAGGAATGCGCCTGGGCCCAGTAATAAGGGGTCTGGAACTCAAATGTTACCAAGACTCTTGCTCTTAGCCCTGCTGTTTTCTTTACCCAATTTTCTTTTCTAACCTAATTCATATTGTAATAGGCCACTGTCAGTAGTTACTAGATTTACATCTTAGTTGAAGAGTGTAGTTGGGCCAAACAAGAATCATTCTGATTCTAAATTCCCAAGAGGAATTGTGGTCAAATTATGGTTTCTTTAGTAATAATGTAAGAGAGTTTCCATAAAAAGGAAGATGCAGACAAAATCCTTTGTCAAATACAGTCAAGATTTTTATCAGATCAAAATCAGGGGCGCTTGGGTGGCTCAGTGTTTAAGCATTTGCCTTCAGCTCAGGTCATGATCCCAGGGTCCTGGGATTGAGTGGCGCATCAGGCTCCCTGCTCAGCGGGAAGCCTGCTTCTCCCTCTCCCACTCCCCCTGCTTGTGTTCCTTCTCTCGCTGTCTCTCTCTCTCTGTCAGTTAAATAAATCTTTAAGAAAGGTAGTCATTTAGTCATTATTCATTTTTAAGTAAGCTCTACCTCCAATGTGGGGCTTGAACTCACAACCCTGAGATCAAGAGTTGCATGCTCTTCCAACAGAGCCAGCTAGGTGCCCCTAAATTATTTTAAGTTGCCATGGAAAAAACAGGCTATATAAACTCAGTGGCAAGTATAGGAAGTAATAGGTTGAATTGTGTCCCCCCAAAAGATATGTTGTAGTCCTAACCCTCAGTACCTCAGAATGTGACCTTATTTGGAAATACGGTGGTTGCAGATATAATTAGTTAAGATGAGCTCATACAGGCCTAGAGTGGATCCTTAATCTAATATGACTGGTATATTTATGAGAAGAGACACAGACACACAGAGAGGTGACCGCCATGTAATGATAGAGGCAGAGATTGATCGGAGTGATGCATCCACAAGCCAAGGATTACCAACAAACTCAGAAGCTAGGAAGGGCAAGGAAGGATTCTCCCCTACAGGTTTCAGAGCGGGTGTGGCCCAGCTGACACCTTGATTTCAGACTTTGAGTGCCCCAAACTGAGAATCTATTTCTGTTGTCCTAAGCCATCCAAATTTGTACAGATTATACCCTAAAAATTTAGTGTTAAGAAAAACAAAGCTGTGAGGCGCCTGGATGGTTCAGTCGGTTAAGCGTCCCACTCTTAATTTCAGCTCAGGTCATGATCTCAGGGTCCTGGGATCCAGCCTTGCTACGGGCTCCCTGCTCAGTGGGGGTTCTGCTGCTCCCTCTGCCTCTGCTCCTTTCCCCACTTGTGTCCTCTCTCTCTCTCTCTCAAATAAGTAAATAAAATCTTAAAAAAGAAAGAAAAAAGAAAAGCTTTTTCTAACTTTTGGTGGAGCCCAGGAAATCACTCAGTCTTTGAAAATTGCTTTTAATTTATAGCACTGAAGCCTTGAGTAAGTATGATTAATATTGCCAATAGAGGACCCTTACAATATGTTTTCAAGACTAATATCTTCTTTGTCAGCAATCACAATTAGGTGGGAGTCCATCTTAGGTAAGCCAAATTGTCCCTGACCCTTGATTCTTGTTTTCCCAACCAGACCAAGAAAAATGTCAAGGACATGCTCAAGGGCAGTATTATAAACAACGTGACCAACAGCTGGGAAATTATTGTCTGAGCTTCTCAGTCTTCTATAGCAAAGACCTATGCTAAAATTCTCTTGCGTTTGGGAGAAACAGCTTGTGACAGAGTGAATTTGACAACTCATGGACATGTCTTCTCATGTTCTCATGGGAGGTGTTTCATCAAGATGTGAAGAGTTGGCCATCAAAATGGAAAGCCACATATTCTACAGAAGCAGTAGAGTGGGTAGAAAATGCCCTCTGATCCAAGAGGCCTTGAGCTTGGGGCGCCTGGCTGGCTCAGTCGGTGGAGCATGAGGCTCTTGATTTCAGGGTTGTGAGTTCGAGCCCCACGCTGGGCACAGAGCTTATGTGAAAAAAAAAAAAGAAGAAGAAATGAGAGGCATCAAGCTTTTAACTAAGATGAATAGGACCTGGAGAGTGGCACTATTTAACTCACGGTTCTTACCTCTCCCAGTTGGTATGGCCACATCCAGCCTAGAGGACATGATAGGCTCCCCACTAGATCATACCATCTGACAAGAGAGTGGAACACAATGGATCCCGGCACATGTGTGTTGAAAGGCTGCAGAATATGGTAAAAGGAGCCTTGAGCTCCAGCTTGGGCTGGAAGTCAGAATCTAGCATTGCCTCCTCCAACTAGAGGAGCACATTTCATACCTAATGTGCTTTAGAGCTCACACCCAACTCTATAAATAAAGGAATTGTCCACATTTTACTCAGACCAGTAAAATAGACCAGGTATCTGGCTCCCAAACTCCTACTTTTTTTTTTAGATTATTTATTTATTTATTTGAGAGACAGAGCACAAACAGGGAGAGCAGCAGAGGGAGAGGGAGAAGCAGGCTCCCCGCTGAGCAAGGAGCCAATTCAGGGCTGGATCCCAGGACCCCGGGATCATGACCTGAGGCAAAGGCAGAATCCTAACCGACTGAGCCCCCCAGGCACCCCCCAAACTCATACTCTTTTTTTTTTTTAAGATTTTATTTATTTATTTAACAGAGACCACAAGCAGGGGAAGCGGCAGGCAGAGTGAGAAGCAGCAGGCAGAGGGAGAAGCAGGCTTCAGGGAGCCCAATGTGGGGCTTGATCCCAAAACTCTGGGATCTTGACCCCAGCTGAAGGCAGACGCTTAACCAACTGAGCCACCCAGGCGTCCCAACCAAACTCATATTCTTTTTTTCTTTTTTAAAGATTTTGTCAGAGAGAGAGAGCACAAGTAGGGGGAGCGGCAGGCAGAGAGAGAAACAGGCTCCTTGCTGAGCAGGGAGCCCAATGCAGGGCTGGATCCCAGGACCCTGGGATCATGAGCTGAGCTGGAGGCAGACGCTTAACGACTGAGCCACCCAGGCATCTCCCAACCAAACTGATATTCTTAACTATAGTACTGTACTACCTCAGTTCTTCTCATATGTGATATAGGGATAATTAGCATTATCCAATATCCCTTGGGATGTTGAGAGGATGAAGTACAAAAATAGATGAGACAATACTTTGGGAAAAGCTTTTAAAGGCCTATACATGTGTGTTATTCTTGCATCATATAAACCAATCAGTTTGCATTGTTAAAACTAGTTTGGTTTTAACCAAAGGCCTTAGATCATATTTATTATTAATACCTGATCAGAGATTTCTTTTGATCATTGGCCCCATTGATGGTGGGCTTGGTAGCTACCTCTGAGAAATGATGTTGGTTCCATGTCTCATCTACCCGCAACTATTAACATCTGTGTGATAGCAGAAATTTCATCTTATTCATTGGAGATTGCCTTGGAACAGTGCCTAACATAATAGATACTCGATAAATATTTGTGAAGTAAATCAGAACTAATCTCCAGCATCCAGCATGGTCCCTAGCATCTTGTAAGCCTTTTGACAGATATGTAACAGTTTAACTGACCGAGATTGGGTGGCTACTATGAAACCTGGAAGTGATCTGGAAGAACTCAGTCTATATCCAGAACGAGAATAGAACTGGATTCTGAAAAGGAGCCTAGAACAGTGTCCTAAGAGCCACCATCATTTACAAATATTTACTTGAAAAGAATCCTATTTAGGGGAGCTTCTAACACATTGAATAACAGTATAATGCATGCATTAATTCATTTAAATGCATTTACCGCCTTTGACTACTTCTTCTCCCTGGCAAGTAAAAATTCATCCCCAAGTACACCAGTGAACAAATGAGACATAGTGGAAGGCAGATTTGGTTTGATTTGTCCGTTGGTCCTAGCTGCTAGCAGTTCATTAAACATTCTACACCCCAGGGAGATAGCTAATCTCTAGTTGCCAGAGGATGTATACTTGATGCTGGTCAAGGTAGTAACTGCACTAACCTGCATTTTGCTACTTTCAGGAGTACCAACCTCTTGGTGGAGACCTAGCCCCTTCTTGCAGTGCTTGGAAACCTAAATTTGATTGCTCATTAACTACAGATTACCTACTTGCTCTTATTCAAGTGTTTAATCACTAGAGATAGCTAGCTACTCTGAATATCAAAAAACCAGTTGTGGGGTGCCTGGGTGGCTCAGTCAGTTAAGCGTCTGCCTTTGGCCCAGGTCATGATTCCAGGGTCCTGGGATCGAGCCCCACATCAGGCTCCCTGCTCGGCAAGAAGCCCTGCTACTCCCTCTCCCTCTGCCTCTCCCCCTACTTGTGCTCTCTCTCTGTGTCAAATAAATAGATAAAATCTTAAAAAAAAAAAAACAAAAAACCAAACCAGTTGTCTTTGGGAGGGAAAAGCAGACTCCCCGCTAAGCAGAGGGCTCCATGTGGGGCTTAATTCCAGGACCCTGAGACCATGACCTGAGCCAAAGGCAGACACTTAATGGACTGAGCCACCCAGGTGCCTCTCAAAAAACGACTTCTGACCATTGACTTTGTATTCTTCAAGTGAGAGTATGTTAAATATTACTAGAATTGGGCGCAGAAGTAGACTCTCTGAGCGGTGTTTATTCACATAACAAATGTGTGAATGTGCCTGTAACATGCCAAGAGAACTTGAAACTAGAAGAACTATGATCATGTTCTTTATTTTTTAATTCATGACCATCAGTCCCTGGACATTCCTCCCTACCACCAAGCCATTTGCTAACGGTAATAATTACTGTCTTCCTCAGAGGGTTGAAATGAGAATCAAAGGAGATAATCTATGTGCAAGTGCTTTATAAACTATCAAGTGCCAAACACATATGAGGGATTATAATAGGAGGAAACGTGCCTTCCAAAATTAATCATTTAGAAAATGCTATGTTACTGGTTTCCATGTTCAAATTATGACAAATTCTTGTAGCCACAATGAAGCAAGGAATTGAAATCTGGGGGAAGAAACTAATAATTCAGCATTTTTAGTTCATGTGGGAATACTAATTCTACAACCCATACAGGAATATGCAGCATTTTAGGAGTTTATATTTAAAGTTTTTGTAACAGTGAATTGCCTAGAGATTCAACTATTCCTGGGGATTTTCTTATGATTCTGAACATCACCCAGTGCTCTGCTCCTCTCCTCATTCAACCTCCAGGAAACTTCCAGCTATCCTTTCCACTCTTAGGAAAACTAACGGGGAGTGTGACTTAAAATGGGTTCAGATTGCATCGGCATGATAAACCATGTCTATCTTATTCACGATGCGAATCCCTAAACATTTCCAGCCTATTCGGTGGAGTTCAACACAGTGGAACAGTACGAGGCAGGCAGGTGATGGTGATTTCTCGGTTCCCGATCCCTTTTCGGAGAAGGCGCCATCAGCTAGCTTCTCGGATCCCGGAGAAAGCAAGAAAGTCTGGAGGTTGGGTTGGGGGAGGAAGAAGCGGGCGACCAAACCCCTCCCCACCTCCCGGGAACACACGGGCGGGGCTGGTCGGGGGTCGGCGCTCCTCCCCGGGGCGGGGCTCGCGGCGGCTCCCTGCGTCCCGCAGCGCGCCCTGGGCTGCCGAGCGGGCTTGCGCGGCGGGCGGCGGGCGGCGGGCAGTGGGCGCGATGTATCTCCGCAGGGCGGTCTCCAAGACGCTGGCGCTGCCTCTGAGGGCGCCCTTCGGCCCCGCGCCGCTCCGGAAGGACGGTGAGTGCCGCGCCGGCCCGGGCGTCCAAGCCTGAAGAGGACAGGCGCCAGCGCGCGGATTTGCCGGCGCCCGGGTAGCCGCCGGCACCCTGGGGGCCAAACCCGGCCCGAGCTGCAGAAGCCTGGGATTGAGGATAGGGGGAGAAATGAAGGAAAGTCGCGGGGAAGACGCCCCGAAGTTCTTGAAGACTTAGGAAGTAGGGAACTTTTCCAGCGCGGCTTCCTGGGTTCGAATCTTGATCTTGGGCAAGTGATTTCACCTGCTTCCTCATCTCTAAAATGGGGACAGTAATGGTTGTGAGTTTTAAATGAGTTAATATGCAGTTAAAAGCGCTTAGAAAAGTGCCTGGCTAACGTCCGCGTAGCTTAAAGTCCTTCTATTAGTATTGGTACCTGTGCGCTCTCCAACTTCGCGAGGAAGCAGAGGAACGAGTGGCACGATGGAGCTAGGCAGGGCGCGGGAGGGATTGCGGGCCCATTAAATGTTGGGTAAATACTCCTGAGTAAATAAACTCAAGGCTTGTCCGGGGCTCGGCAGCCAGAGCTCCGTGAGCCTTCGAATCGCTTTCCCTGGGTCTGCGCAGAAACCTGGAGCTATCCCAAGCTGTTCGGCTCAGCCGTCCCAGTATCTGTCACCTTTAGATTTGGGGATGCAGGGGAAGAGGTATAGTATTCAGAAATTTCCTAAAGGGGAAGTTGCAGTGCAAGCTGGAAGCTTCTTAACTAAAATTGGAGAAACGGGAAAGCGCCCACTCTAGCGCCTGGAACTTTGTCGGGGCTTAATAAGTGTGAGCATGCGTGTTTTTCCTCCCTGCGGCCAGCGGCCCCCGGGCCCGCTTTGCGCTCCCGCGCAGTTCGGCGGCAGCCCGCACCTTCCTAGACCTCCTCCGTCTCCCGTCTTTTCCGTCCCGCTTAGCCCAGCGGCTCTTAGACAACCTCTTGCGAAGTTCTTAGTTCTCCCTGCACTTCGCCTCACTTTCTAAGGCTTGTGAGGTACTTTAGCCCAGAGCGTGCATTCAAGCCGTGAGAGACACTCTCCTGCGGAAAAGTCCATGGGCCATTTTTTTTTCACTTTGATTAGCCCTGTGGTGGTGATGGTGGTGGTGGGAGGGAAGGAAGGTCTGTCCCGCTAGCTTTGTTTTTCTCTTAAAATGCTGGTAGGAAGTAGTTGCCTCACAAGTAACAGAATAAGGCATTTTTTCGTTTTCCTTGATCTTTATACTGAGTGAGAGCAGTTTTTTTCACTGACTAAATAGAAGCCATTAATTTTAAACATCTGAAGATAACGAGGCCGTTGTGATTGGGGGTGGGGAGGGGAGAAAGATGAGCCCCCTGACCGTGGCCTTCTGCGTTATCGCCCGCAGGCCCCACGGTCTTCAGGCACAAACACACACGCCTTTTGTAGCGACGCGTTTCAGATAATTTCTTCCCCAACTTGGGCTAAGGGAAGAGTAGGTTAAAAATTCTAAATCGGCAGTTAGCAATACTGGCTGTAGCAACAATTTTCATCTAATTACTTTTTTCGTAGCACTGATTCGTTTATGTATTTTAAGAACTATTACTGACTGGGAATCTGGTTTCAGTCATGGACATTAATTGACCTTTTTTATTGGTACTTTCTGTTTTGATGAAAAATAAAACTTTCAGTTTTATTGAAGGGTAAAATTTTAGCTGCGCCTCATCAAATTGTCTTCTCTGGCTTTTGCTTTTAAAAATGTAACTTTTTAATGAGTAATTGGGTTTGTAATAGATCATTGGAAGGAACGCACAAAGACAAAATAGAAGTCACCTGTAATCCTACCACTCAGGGAATACCCCCATTTACGTTTTAGTATATATAATGTTCCAGACCTTTTGTTCCTCTTGCATTTTATTCTTATGCACATTGCTTCCACAAACTGAGATAGTTCTGTATAGATTATTCTATAACTTTGCATTTAGTATATTGTAAATATTTTCTCACGTAAATAATATTCTCCTGCAAAACTTCTATTTCACATTGTATGGATATGCTCAAATTCAATTAATCTTTATTAAATATTTCCCATTTCATTGCTCTTTTAAATAACTGCATAATTGTATTTGTGTTTAAGTCTTACATCTCTGATGATTTTCTTTATTCCTTCCTATTTAAAATAATCTTTTTGATATTTATGTCTGGTTGACAACTACAGAAGCTACATATTCCCTGTTTCGTAACAGATGTATTTTCAAACCAACAAAAGCCCCACTACAGGTCAAAGCCATACCCTCTTACCATAGCCTCTTTGGGTACATTTGTGGGGAAAAAATATTTTTTTCCAAGAGATGGTCATTTATATCCAAACTAAAAACAGATACAGGAAATCTTCCCAGTATTGCTACTACAAAGATTTGTAATCAGTGCAAATGTCTTAAGATTTGCCCTCTGCAAATCAAAATTTCTTAGTCCTTGCATCCATCCTCTGTGTCAGACCACATCCAATTACTTGGCACTTTTCCAGCTCTTCTGCTTTTGCACATGCTGTGCCTTCTGCCTCCGGTTCAGTTTTCTCTTCCCTTATTTATCTGACAATCTCCTCTACTTTCCTTCAAAACCCAGGTCATGTCTCTCCAGTTGTGACAGGTCCCTTGAGCCAACTAGCTGAGGTTTTTCACTGAATTTTCTTGCTGTTATTGCAACTTCTACTTGCTTCTGTACCAGCATTTGTCACACTGCATTGCAGTTATTTGTCTACAATTATTTGTCTGTACCTTTGTTCCCTCCTTCTACATGGTGAGCTACTTGAGGCTAGGGACCTTGTATGTCTTGTTCACAGTTCTATCCTTAATGATTCTAACAAGGCCAAACACAGAGTAGGTGCTCAACATTTATTTATTCATTCAACAAATGTCTCTACTTTTTTATCTTTAAAATAAAGAATTTGAGCTATGTGAACTTTAAGCTCTTTCTAGCTGTGAGTCTATTATAAAAAATTTCAATTCCAGGGCATATGGTTTTATATATTTAGATGTAATAATACAGTACACTTACCTATTTCTATTAGTTTGTACAGAATTGTACTTCCATTTCAAACATGACCATGTTGTAATATTTTGTCTTAAACAAGCTTGTATCTGCCCATCTTTAAAGGCTTTTGTTAGAAAAATTAAGATTTCTGCCTACATAGACATTTGTATTATAGATTTATCAAAATGTGTTGGATTTCAGCATGTTTTATTTAACATGTAAGTTTTAAGTACAAATATATTTAATTCAATTTTTGGAAAAATAATCTTTTCCCCTGAATCCTGTGGTGGAGTACATACAGCAAATGGATTTCTTTTGTGTTTCGTTTGACTGTCAAAATTGTTCAGTGCTTTTGTCATTGCTCCTTACCCACGCCCGCACTCTTTCCAAGAAAAGCATGATGCTAACTAAGCACGAAGGTGACAGGTTTCATAAGTACTTTCAAATGAGATTGGGAAAATGTCAAATGGAATTATTATCCTACCTTGTGATACTGTATTCCCTTAAGCTAAAATCACTTGTTGTTAATAGATTCTAAGTTCACCGAAGGGGAAAATTTTTTTAAGATATAATTATTTTAAATAGTTTTGCTTAATATCATGAAACTGTGTTTCAACTTGTTTTCCTAGCATCTCTTCGCTGGATGTCGTCTAACAAATTGCCTGGATCATCTGGATCAAATATGATCTATTATCTGGTTGTAGGTGTCACAGTCAGTGCTGGTGGATATTATGTAAGTGTTTAAGTAACCATAATGTTTAGGAATTCATATATTTTACAACCTATGGTAAAACTCAAAGCATTGTCAAGGTCAGGACATGGGATTAATTAAATATACAAGATTATGAAGATTTTTTTTTAGGTGTGAAATCAACATTTCTTACACAACATACACTGCCAAGTACGGGTGACTTCTAGTAAAAATGATGTCATTAGGGGCGCCTGGGTGGCTCACTTGGTTTAGTGACTGCCTTCGGCTCAGGTCATGATCCTGGAGTCCCGGGAGTTCCCTGTTCTGCGGGGAGTCTGCTTCTCCCTCTGACCCTTCCCCTTCTTGTGCGCTCCCGCTCTCTCTCTCTCATTCTCTCTCTCAAATGAATAAAATCTTTTTAAAAACTGATGTTATTATAAATACTAATAATAGTTGACATTCCAGTGTTTCTCATATGACAGACTCACGGCTCATTTAATAATTACAGTAATTCTATAAGTAGGTACTATTATTAACATTTAACAAGAACTGTTTTGAAAGATTAACTTAAATTAATAGACTGTTTATTTTTTAAAGATTCAATTTGTTTATTTGACAGAGAGAGACACAGCCAGAGAGGGAACACAAGCAGGGCGAGTGGGAGAGGGAGAAGCAGGCTTCCTACTGAACAGGGAGCCCGATGTGGGGCTCGATCCCAGGACCTGGGATCATGACCTGAGCCGAAGGCAGACGCTTAACCGACTGAGCAACCATGCGCCCAATAGGCTATGTTTTTAGAGCATTTTAGGTTTACAGAAAAATCTGCAGAAAGTACAGAGTTCTCATACCTCCTCTCAACACTCCCTCCATCAACGGTCTCACATTAGTGTGGCACATTTGTTACAACTGGTGAGTCAATATCAATACATTATAACTAAAGTCCATAGTGTACATTAGGGCTCACTCATGGTGTTGTACATTTTATAGGTTTGGACAAATATATAATGATATATCCATTATAGTAACAAACAGAATAGTTTCAGTGCCCTAAAAATTCCCTGTGTTCCACCTAGTCATTCTTTTCCTCCCTGAATCTTTTTACTGTCTCCATAGTTTTTATTAGTTTTATATATCTTTATATACCTTCATTATTTTAAAAAGGTAATATATTAAAAAAAAAACTCAAAATAGACATATGCAAAATTAAAAGAATGTTTTACCCACTCCTCCTAGGTAATCACTATAAAATGAAGCTTTTGATATTATGATTTTGGAGCTAAAATGAGATATTTTTGCATTAAATAAGTAATAATAAGGCTATCAAATCATTCCCCATTTTTTTAAAGATTTTATTTATTTTTTATTAGAGAGTGAGCGAGAGAGAAACAGCATGAGAGGGGAGAGGGTCAGAGGGAGAAGCAGGCTCCTCGCTGAGCCGGGAGCCCGATGCAGGACTAGATCCTAGGACTCCGGGATCATGACCTGAGCGAAGGCAGTCGCCAAACCAACTGGGCCCCCCAGGCTCCCCGAATCATTCCCCATTTTGTCATAAACTTTCTAAATCAAAATTTAATCTTCAGTGTGAGTAAAAGTAAAATAAATATAAATTCTTTGGAAACCCTAAGAGTACACAAGAGTCACTACATTTTGGTTTGACCCTACAGAAATATGCATAATGGGACTTTTAGGCATAACTAGGAGCAGTTTGTATGTAGACGGTCAAACCAAAATAACTTATTCTAATCTTCAGAATTTTGAAAGCCTCAAGAAATCAGGAAACTTCAAATAGGTCACTTATATTATTGTCCTCCACTGATCTATCAGCTTTTACTCATACCCAGATTCCTTTCTTTCTACCATCTTTCTACTGCTTAATGTTGAATTCACTGCCCAGGGCTACTATTGTTGGATATAGGCCCTTGGAGAAACAAGAGATTGGGCTGGGCCATGTGATTATGTGGGGAGCTGGAAGATGGAATTTCATCTGGAACTCACTATACCCATAATTATGTTTATTAGTGCCAGACATGAACCTCTCCAGCTCGCTAAATCTTTCTTTGCAAAAGCAATCATAAACTGGACGGTTATAAACTGGCTTCTCATTCGAGCCCTTTCTGGCCTTTTTCTCTCACAGGGGAGTGGAAGTTGGACAAGGCAATGAGCTCCAAGTCCCTTTCCACCTCTAAGAATGTGTGGTTTTACTCTTGAATGTTGGAAGCCTTAATTCCCAAGAATCTTAGGCTCTTGTCAGGAGGAAATACAGAATGTGAGGCACTTGAAAACCTGTATTCTAGTCCCCCCTCCCCTTCTCCCATACTTTTAAATAAGTTCTCTACTAGATTTATCTGAATTGAATCCACAGATGCTCACTAGCCAGTTTTTCATTTCCAAGTAAAATCTTCTACTACGAGGGCCTCGTAGAATCTGAGAGAGGCCCAGGTCACGTCAGTTTTTTGAGGGTCTGAGGTATTTGTGGGATATTTTAAACGCTTACATGTAATAAGTAATATCATTCAGAAATAACTTCCAAAGTCTAGATTCGAGGCTTTCCAAAGGCCTCTTCTGACAGGTCTTTTTTCTACTGTGTTTGACCTCATTAGATTTGGAAAAGCTAGATTCTCTCGGCCACACATGAGTATGAATTATTCTAATATCATCATCTCTTCAATCCTACCTAAACTAGTCTTTTTTCCCACCTTGTGTTTTAGCCCCTTGAACAAAAAAAAAAAAAAGTAATGTTCCTTGGGATGTCGCTGCTGGGATGGCCATTTCAGGAATGTGAACCTCTGCACAAGCTCAGCTTTCGTGTACTGAGAGTGGAGGGTGTCGACCCAGCATAGTGGTTTAAGCTATCAGGAGCTCCCACCCTACTAGGAAAGTAGTCCCTGCTCTTATTCAGAAGTGGTAACTGTCATTCCTGCTGATCCTGTTTGTTCTGCAGGTTTCAAACCCAGATGATTCAAGTCTGAATTCACCAAACTCTGCGGGATTTGTTAGGGCCACTTCAGTATCCTCTCCACCCCTGAGGTTATAGATTTTCTGTGTTCACAGTCTAATTTTAACATTCTATAAAATGGTTTGTAATTTGCAAAGTATAATTTTTAATAAGATGCTTGGTTTTTGATAATTAAAAATTTAGAGAATACTATATATAAATATACAAATTTTAAAAATCTGTAATCCTGTTACTAAGTGATAAATCCCTAACAACATTTTTTTTAAGCTGAGATAATATAAACAATATTATCTAACTAGGGAGATTTTCATTTTTAAAAGATCATTGGCTAAAAACACAGGCCAGAGATGAGTACTTGAATATGAAATGAAAGGAAGCCTGCACATCAGATCTGTGATTGAGATAGCTTTATTCCTGATTCTGTTCCTGAAATAACCGATGGTCAGGTCACAGTGCTGCTTTTAAGGAATAACTCTAGCTTACATAGGAATCTTCTTTAGGGTCTACAAATATGCCATTTTGAAAGATTTTTTCCAAACTTTTTATTATGAGATGACTGAGTTTCACATGCAGTTATAAGAGCTAATACAGAGAGATCTCATATAGTCTTCACCTCATTTCCTCCAGTGATTAACATCTTTTATAGGGATAATCCAGTATCACAACCAGGAAACGAACATTGATAAAATCCATTGTCCTTATTCAGATTTCACCACATTTACTTGCACTTTTGTGTGTGTGTGTGTGTGTGTGTGTGTGTGTGTGTGTGTGTGTATTTAGTTCTGGGCAGTTCTGTCATGTGTAGATTCATGTATTCACCACCACTGTCAAGATACAGGATCCCTTGTGTAGCCCTTTATAATTGCACTCAGTCTCGTTTGCCACTCTCCTCACTTCTTCCCAGCCCTGGCAACCAGGAATCTGTTCTCTAGTTCTGTAACTTTCCATTTCAAGAATGTTACATAAATGGAATTATAAGGTATATAATATTTTGAGACTGGCTTTTTTCACCCAGCATAATTACGTGGAGATTCATCCAAATGGTTATACCTGTATTGATAGTTTGTTCCTTTTTAATCCTGAGTAGCATTCTATGTTATGGATGTAGCACAGTTTGCTTAACCATTCATCTGTTGTAAGACCCCCAGCCTGATTCCAGCTTTTGGCTATTACAAATAAAGCAACCATGAACATTTGTGTACAGGATTTTGTGTGCACATAAGTTCCCATTTCCCTGGGATAAATGCCAGAGGATATCTGCAAATGCCTGTCAGAATATTTTGAGTCTAGCATAATTTGTTTTTCTTCTTTGTCTTCATCTTTGTATCTACTGTGTGTTTTCTGTTATCTTTGACTCCTGTTAGAGCATTAGTTTCTTTTCTTTTTAAAGTGTTCCACTTAATAGCAAAAGTTTCCAAAGGGGAAACAAAAGAGTAGGTGGGGTACATTGGTTTCTCTTCTTTGAATTGTATATACCTTTGAACTTGGCATGATGAATTTTAGAGCTCAAGAAATAAACTTAAGCACACATTTACTTTCAGACTTACAAGACAGTCACATCAGAGCAAGCCAAACACACGGAACATATAACAAATTTGAAAGAAAAAACCAAAACAGAGTTACATCCACTTCAAGGTAAAGTGAATTTATTATTTTTTTCTCTTAAGACATTGATTTCCATGATCTTAGTCTAGCAATGAACACTATTTGCTTTTGGCTTCTTTACTAACTTGACAGAATGGCTCTGGGCAGGAGTTCATTCAGAAAGGGAAAGCCCAACCAAAACCTAAAGAATATTGTTATATGTTTTGGATGAGTGCATTAGATAAATGAAACGTTTTACATTTGTATTGCTGACCAGTGGCTTTGAATTCTTTGTGTGGTAATATTACTTTTCCCCTACTCAGGCTTCCATTCAGGCAAGCATAATTTTAGTATCTGTCTCTCTCAGCAGCTTCACCTCTCATTTCCCTCATTATTTTTTTTTAAATCATAAAACTAATTTTTGTTTCAGTTTTGGCTAAGATCGCCAGTGTGTCTTTGCCCAAAGTACAGTTGACATTAGTACAATCAGTCATGTTTATTAAGTCCCTCAGTTGATCTGATTGATAAAATGGCAACTCCTAGAACAGAAACTTTACATTTTCACCCTAATACGTATTTCTTGCCTTGAACTGCTTGCTTTAAATACTTTTTTCCATCTCAATTATAATGCCATTATTATCAATTACTATGATCACTATTTAGGGACAGATAATAGCTACTTATGAACCAATTTTAACCTTTTAGTCATGACAACAGTAAGAAATGGAATATCTTCAATAAACATTACTGAATATAATCATGAGAAGGCTGACTGTAATAATAATGAAATATAGCATTTCTAATATATATATATATACACACACACACACACACATACACAGAGAGAGAGAGAGAGAGGGAGAAAGAGAAAGAGAGGGGACAGCAGAGGGAGAGAGAGAATCCCAAGTGGACTCCCCACTAAGCCTGGAGCTTGCCGAGGGGCTCTATCTCACAACCCTGAGATCATGACCTGAGCCGAAATCAAGAGTCAGGTGCTTAACCTACTGAGTCACACAGGTGCCCCGCACTTTTGGTTTTAAATCCCTTATCATACACATGATTTTAATCAATCCTCACAATAGCTCTTTGAAGCAGATATTATCGATATCCCCATTTTACAGATGATAAAACTGAGGTTGAGAGAATATTTGTGATTGCTCAGTCATCAACTAGTAAGTTGGCTGCTCTTCCAGGCTATTTCACATGAAAGGTTGGCTGTTTATTTTCATGTTCTTTGTATTTAAATCAATAATATTTGTAATTTTTTAAAAAGATTTTATTTATTTATTTTGACAGAGAGACAGCAAGAGAGGGAACACAAGCAGGGGGAGTGGGAGATGGAGAAGCAGGCTTCCCACCGAGCAGGGAGCCCGATGCGAGGCTCGATCCCTGGGATCATGACCTGAGCCGAAGGCAGACGCTTACCGACTGAGCCACCCAGGCACCCCTGTAATTTTTTTCCTAAGTTTAACAGGTTCAAAAAGGCTTATGAAAAAGCAGATCCCCATTTTCCCTCCCCAAAGGCAATCAGTAATACCAGCTTCTTTGTATCCTCCTAGAGAGCCTTACAAATAAAAACTATCTAGGTATGTCCTACCTCCTTTGGTCCTAGCACAAATAGTACCATACGGTATACATTGCTCTTTTCCTTGCTTTTTTTCACTTAACAGGCTACCTTGAAGACCATTTCATATCAGTCCTTATAGCTTTGTCTCGTTTTTACAAATGACTGCGCAGACTTCCACTGTATTCCCATGCTCTTTAAATTAACCCTTTGCTTAATGGACTAAATCTTAAAGGTAAAAAAGAGAAGGTGGCGGGAGCTGAGAAAGCAAGTTCAGAAGTGTGTGAAGTATCTTTCGTGGAAGTTCCGGAGGTAGATGCGGAATATAGTCCAGATGCTACAGTTGCAGCCAGAGAGGAGGCTTCAGCCTGTCCTGGGGATACGGAGGCCGCTCCGGCAGAGACCGACGCGGTCAGTACTGAAGCGGGGCCAGAGGCGACCGCCGCAGCGCTGGGCGCAACCGCACAAGGCAGCGCTGAAATGCCCTCGGAGGCTCAGAATGCAGCTTTGGATGAAACTGTTGCCGGAAATGATGATAAAGGGACTACAGAGAAGGAAAGTTCTGGTGAAAGTGCTGAACGAGAAGAAAAGAATCGCCCCGTTGAATCAGAATCCTCTGCTGGGGTTGATTTACAGGAGGAAGCCAGCGTTGGTTCCGACGCCGCCCTGGCTCAAGGCTAATCTCCCGCTGATGGACACTTGAGCAAAAAAAATGCCATCGAGTGTCCGATAGGTGCTTTCGTAGTTTCAGTCATCGTAGTTTTAGAATAGGCTTCTTTGCTAGAAAACTTGAATGTGCCTTGAAGATTTTTGGTATCTACTGATAGATTTGGGGATTGAGAGACTTGAGATTTTACGTGTCTGAATAGTTTCCTGCTCTCTGAGATCCGAATACGACATTGCAGTAAAAAACTTACCGAGTTCCATCTTTGCATTTAAGTTTCATATCATAGGAAGTGAGCTATCTCTACAATCTGCATTCACTTTAATTTTTGCTATACCTGATTCTTTATGTTAATCTAGGTTCTTGAGTTTTGATTTGAACTCATTAAAATAAAATTGGAAAATCTTTAGTGCTTCTGTTTTTATTCACTAATATTTATATGTATAAATAATCTATAATAAAGATCATGTATAATAAAATATATGTTATAGTATCGATTGTAGATTAATATACAGCATCGCGTGAACAATCAAAGAAAACATCTATGGACAACTCTGCATATAGCAATGTACATTACATCTCTGTTCTCCTGTCTATATTGCATGGGGGACTGTGCCAACATCTTTAATTTCAGTTTATTTCAGTTCAAATAATGTTTAGTGAGAATTTATACTTAGTACCAGGAATCAATTCATTCATTCATTCATTCATTCATTCATGTATTCAGCAAATACTAAGTGAGCACCTATAACCTACAAGGCACTGTTTTAAGTGTTGAGGTTTAAAAAAAAAAAAAGACAAAAATTCCTACCCTTCCCAGCTATATTCTAGAATATGATCAAAAGAAACAAGCTACATAAGAAAACTATATAGTATGCTAGATACTATATAGGCATTTAAAAAGAAAAGTAATGAAAGGGAAGGGATTCATAAGTGTTGGTTAGGGGTGAAAGGTGTAATTTTAGATGGGATGGCCAGAGACAGCCTTACTAAGAAGATGTCTAGTAAGTAAAAACCTGAAGGATGTACAAGGGACCCTAGTCATGAAGACGTGGGGGGATAGGCGAAGAAGAATCATTCCAGATGAGGGCACTGAGCAGTGCAAAGGATCTGAAACATGAACATCCTATAGAATTTGGGGAATTGTAAGGTGGTCAAGTGGCTAAAGTGGAGTGAAAAGGAGAGAGAGTAGTTGGAGATGATTTCAGAAAAAATGCAATGGTTCTGCAGAGATGGGCTGTATCAGGCAGGGTCTTGTACGATTTGCGCTATTACTTGGAGTAAGTTGGGGTGTTGTAGTGGATGCTTCTGATGCTCTGCCTAGATCCCCTTACCTGGGCCATTTACTCCCAGCTTCTGTGAGTGGTACACACACACACACACACCCATCCTCACCCCAGACAGCTCACAACCAGTGACTGACTGCCACAATGGTACAGAAGGTGGGGCCAAGTCTGTGCGACAACTCATGCTCCGGAGCTCCCTGGGGGGCTCAGGTTGAAGCTGTTTCCAACCTAGATTACAACTTAGCTTTTCTCTCCTGTCCTATCCTGCTTTCCTCCCTACTATTCTCCCAACAACACCTCTTTAAAGATCACTTGCCCCCAAATCCCTGCTCTGTTTTTAGGGAACTCGACCTAAGATAATTGGTAATGGATGTGGTCCTTGAACGCAGACACTAAGAATAGGATTCTGGAATTGTGTCACTCCAGTTCAAAGGTAACAAGGACCTCATCACTGGTGGTAGGTGGAAGATTGCTAGTTCCTGGCATTCTGTGGCGATGTGATTGCTGAGATTTTCACCTATGGTAAACTAGGGTGGAATATACAGGCATACCTCAGAGATATTGTGGGTTTGGTTCCAGACCACTGCAATAAAGTGGGTATTGCAATAAAGCAAGTCAAATGGATTTTTTGGTTTTTCAGTGCATATAAAAGTTATGTCTAGGGGCGCCTGGGTGGGTCAGTTGATTAAGAGTCTGACTTTTGATTTCAGCTCAGACAGTGATCTCAGGGTTATGACATCAAGCTGCCTTAGTTGGTAGAGCATGTGACTCTTGTTCTCGGAGTAGTGAGTTCAAGCCCCATGCTGGGTGTGAAGCCTACTTAAAAAAAGTTTTGTTTGCTAAAAAAAAATGCTAATCATCATCCGAGCTTTCAGTAAGTAGTAATCACTGATCACAGATCACCATAACGAATCTAATAATAATGAAAAAGTTTAAAATATTGTGAGAATTACCAATATGTGACACAGACACACAAAAATGAGCAAATGCTGTTGGAAAAAAATTGTGGCAGGTGCCTGGGTGGCTCGATGGGTTAGGCATCTACCTTCAGCTCAGGTCATGATCCGAGGGTCCCGGGATTGAGGTCTACATCGAGCTCCCTGCTCAGCAGGGAGTCTGCCTAGCCCTCTCCTTCTGCCCCTCCCCCTCCCCCCAGCTCATGTGCTCACTCTCCCTCTTTCTCCAACAAATAAATAAAATCTTAAAAAGAAAAAAATGGTGGTGATAGACTTGATCCATGCAGGGTTGCCAACAAACCTTCAGTTTGTGAAAAATGTAATATCCATGAAGCACAATAAAATGAGGTATGCCTTTAGGTGGAAGGTAATATACTGTTGGCTTAATGCCTCTGGAATTTGAGAAGTACAAAGAAACCTGAACTATATGGACTTAATCATTGCAGAACAATGTTTAACTCTGAGATAAGGATGGTACCTTGGGTTTGTTCTGAATTTGTCTCAGCGTCAACTCCGCATTAGACTCATAAGCCTAAGGCCTATGGCACAATTAAGGGATGCTGTTTTACCAAACATTCTGTAAGATAAAGCAGAAACACTACTCAGTACCACATTTATGACTTCAACATCCACACAAAAACACATTCTTCACCACTGTTTTGCCTGGGATGGTTTCTGCTGCAAATAACAGAAACCAACTCAAAATGGGTTAAACAACAAAGACAGTTAACTATTACCTAACTAGGTATCCAGAGGTTGAGCTGCTCCAAGGCTGGTTTATTCTGTGGTTCAGTCATCAAGAACCAGGTTGTTTCTATTATTCTACTCTACTATCAAGAACGTTTGGCTTTATCCTTGGTAGGCTTTCCTCATATTCACAGGATGAATCACCTCAATTCTAAATATTTTATTCAGATACAATAATGTCCACCAGAAGTCTTTCAAAAAGAAGAATTTCCTCATCTTAAAAAAATTTTTAAATACATTTTTTTCTTTTTAACATTTTATTGTGGAAAATTTCAAACAAAAGTAGTGAGAACAGTATAAGGGGAATCTTCACGTGCCCTACATCCCAATTACCAATTATCAAGTCTTGGCAAATCCTGTATTTTTAGTCCCACCCACTTATCTTCCACTACCACCGCTGCCCGTATGTAAAATAACAATGATAACAATTCTTTATATTACTAATTATCCAGTCAGTGGTCAAATTTCTTCAACTGCCTCAAAAGGGTTTTCCCTCCTCCAGTTTGTTCTTTGTTTTTAAAAGTCCACAAATAGCAGTTGGTCAATATTTGCTTAAGTTCCTTTTTTTTAAGATTGTATTTATTTATTTATTTATTTTAGAAAGAGAAAGAGCCTGAGTGAGGGTAGTGAGGCGCAGAAAGGGAGGGAGGGGGAGGGGAAAAAAAATCTCTAGCAGACTCCACGCTGAGCCCAGAGTTTGTCACGGGGCTCAATCCCATGACCCTGAGATCATGAACTGAGCCAAAACCAAGTCAGACACTTAACTGACTGAGCCACCCAGGTGCCCCAATATCAAATTGCTTTTTTTTAATTGTATTTATTTATTTGAGAGAGAGAGAGAGAGAGAGCAAGAGCAAGGAGGAGTGGCAGAGAGAGAGGGAGAAGCAGACTCCCCCCTGGGCCCGACTTGAGACTTGGGATCATGACCTGAGCTGAAGGCAGCCGCTTAACCAACTGAGCCACCCAGGCGTCCCCAAATTTCTTAATAACAATATAAACTACTTACTTGGTTCTAAAGTCAAATCTATGGAACAAGATATATGCAGAGAAGTCTACCTTTTTATTTCTTCCGTTCCCCTATAAACTATAAAACTTTGTGGGATTTTTTCCTTCCATATTTTTGGGTAAACTATACACACACACACACACATTTCTTACCCTCCTTTCTTAAACAGTAGTACACTATACATATATTTCTCCACCTTGCTTTTTTTTTCGTTTAACTATGCACCTGGAGTTCACTCTATTATAGTATGTGGAGAAAATCCTCATTATTTTTTTTTAAGATTTATTTATTTATTTCAGAGAGAGCATGGGGGGAAGGGCAGAGGGAGAGAGAGCATCTCAAACAGACTCCCCACTGAGCACAGAGCCCGACCTGGGGCTCAATCCCATGACCCTGAGATCATGACCTGAGCCGAAACCAAGAGTCAGATGCTTAACCAACTGAGCCACCCAGGTGCCCTTAGTTCTCATTACTTTTTACAGTTGCATGGAGCTACATGTGTGGGTACCATGATTTACTCAACAGTCTCCTACTGATGGACGTTTGAGTTGTTTCTCTTCTTTGCTATCATAAACATTGCTGCAATGAATAGCTTTCTGCAAAATGTCTTTTTGCATTTTTGCCAGTGTTTCACTAGGATAGATTTCTGAAAGAGGGATTGCTAGATCTAATACATGAGTAATTTTTCTATCTATTGCAAAAGTCCTTCCATAGGAGTCATACTATTTTGTATTCCCAAAATAACCAATGGATATGACTGCCTGTTTCCCGTCAGAGTATATTGTCAAACATTTGGATTTTTGATAGGTATGATAGATAAAAAATTATATTTCAGTGTGGTTTTAATTTGCATTTTCTTTATTAAGAGTGAGGTTGAACATTTTTTCATTTGGTTAAGGGCTATGTACCTTTCTTTTTCTGCAAAGTTTCTGTTCATATCTCCAATGCATTTTTTTAAAAATTTTTCTGCGGGGGCAGAGAGCAAGGCAGAGAGAGAATCTTAAGCAGGATCCACGCCCAGTGCAGAACCCAACTCGGGGCTCCATCTCACGACACTGAGATCATGACCTGAGCTGAAGTCAGGAGTCAGTGGCTTAACCAACTGATCCACCTAGGTGCCCCTCCAATGCATTTTTTATAGTGTTGTTAGTCCATTACTTTTCTATTTTTAAGAAACTCTTTATGTGCTAGAGATAGCAAACTCTTGTCTGATATAAATTATAAGTATTTTCCAAGTTTGTCATCCATCTTCTTACTTTACTTATGGTGTTTTTGTAGTACAAGAAATTTTATTTCTACATAATTAAACTGATCAATCTTTTTCCATATTGTTTGTGGAATTTGAGTCATCGTTAGTGTGGTAGACTGGGAAAAAGCAGTCACATATTCTTTCCACATATACTCCAGTGAAGTATGCCTTTATATCTCTTCCCATCAAGGGGCGCCTGGGTGGCTCAGTTGTTAAGTGTCTGCCTTTGGTTCCGGCTCAAGTCATGATCCCAGGGTCCTGGGATCGAGCCCTGCATCCCTGCATCAGACTCCCTGCTCCGTGGGAAGCCTGCCTCTCCCTCTCCCACTCCCCCTGCTTGTGTTCCCTCCCTTGCTGCGTCTCTCTCTGTCAAATAAGTAAATAAAATCTTTAAAAAAATAAAATATATCTCTTCCCATCAAGAGATGGAGACTATTTTTCCATCTCCTTGAATTTGAACTTGCCTTGTACCTTGCTTTGATGGAATGCTGTGGAAGTGATTTTGTGAGAATTCTTACCTTCTTGGAACTTTGAGACTACCATGTGATCTCCATGAGAATAAGAGAACTTATGGAGAGAGAGGCCCCACCTGTAGCCAGCGCTAACCCCAGATATGTGAGTCAGGCCATCCTAGAACCTCCAGTGCCAGCCTCCATGCCAGATGACTGCAACTGAGTGATCCCAGGCAAGACCAGATAAGAACCACCCAGCTGAACACCCAGACCAAATTGCTGATCCATAAAATTGTGAGCAAATCAGAGGGTTGTATACTAAGCCATGAAGTTGGGGCAGTTGTAAGCAGCAATATGTAGTTAAGATAGTTAGGAAATAAAGCTGAACTTTGAATTTGGTGCAGGCTAGCTTTTGTGTTGTTGCCTGTCACGTTCCTCAACAGGGATGAGGAAAGAATGAGCTGTACCTCGCAGATCCAGAATTTGTCTGGCTTTACCTTCTGGCCAATTGTTGCCTTTTCTGAAAATTTAGAACTACTAAATGCCAATTGCGACTGCATACAGAGGATTTTTTTCCTTTTAAAGTCCAGTATTTATTTAGAACAACCTTTTGAAACAGCAGCTATCAAGTCCAAAAGCAACCTATATTTTATTAGCCTTTTTTAGACTTTAACAAGCAATATAATGAAAGTTTAACAACAGTCTTTTGCAAACAATATTTTTATTATTAGACCATTGGCTGATTTTGATAAAATTAAAAATATACCTTAAAAAAGTCAAAATGGGATAGAGTGTGGGGCTTAGAATATGAAACCAGTTACGAAAGATTAAAAATGGCAGCAGAATCAGATAACCAAGTTCTTTATGATGAAGACAAGGATAGAAAAGAGGACTAAATTTATAAACACACACACACACACGAAAACAACACAACATATGTTTTAATCAGTGCCATGCCCCTGAAATTTAAATATTACTTTCACTATTGAAAGAAATGTATGGAGCAGTCTTAAATAATCTGAGATAACTACTCTGTCCATTTTTTTTTAAATGTGAATTTTCCAATGCAGTGTATTCCACAGCCAGCCTTTGAGTCAAAGCTGAATTCAGGGAAGATTAGTTTCTGAATGTGCTAGTAATTTCTGTGCCAAGTATTTGTCCTGTCAGATAACATCTGTTGACCAGAAGCAACACTGTCCATTTTAATAAGGCACATTATATAATGTTTTTCCTCAGTTAAAAATCTCTGTAAAGAAATTTCTGGAAAAAGATTTATTTATTTTGCTTAACTTTTGGGGCAAGCTTTAGTGAAAAATGGGAGGAATTTGGCCATTTAAGTATTATTATTCAAAATTTTCACATGGATATATAATTTTAAGTAATCATTGCCCAAATTAATGATTAAACTAATGTAAAAACTTAACTTTATTTTCTGAGATTATTTCTTACGGATAGTGATTTCTGGGGTGGAGGAAGAGAATGAAGAGAAAATTAGCTTTTTCCTTTTTCAGGTGACACGAAGATGAGAACATTGTGGGCATTACTACTCCCGTTTAAGAATGAAAACCCTTTGTCACACATCAGAAATGCTTTCCCCCAGAACTAGGGAAAGAACATTCCTTTGGAGTGGAAGATTTGTAGACTATTATGTCTCAAGCAGAAACCACATAGAATGACCAACTAAACTGATTTTTAAAAATTATTTATTTATTTGAGAGAGAGAAAGAGCACGAGCAGGGGGTGGTGCAGAGGGAGAGGGACAAGCAGACTTCTCCCTGAGCATGGAGCAGAGCCCTACGTGGGGTTTAATCCCAGGGCCCTGAGATCATGACCTGCCCCAAAGTCAGATGCTTAACTGACCGAGCCACCCAGGCACCCCTAAACTGATTTTTAAAATTCATATTTCTGGGGCACCTGGTGACTCAGTCAGTTAAGCGTCTGCCTTCGGCTCAGGTCATGATCTGGGATCCTGGGATCGAGCCCTGCATCGGGCTCCCTGCTCAGCGGGGGCCTGCTTCTCCCTCTCCCCCTCCCCCTGCTTGTTTTCCCTCTCTTGCTGTCACTCTCTCTCTCTCAAAAAAAAAATCTTTTTAAAAAATTAAAAATAAAAATGAATAAATAAATAAAATTCATCTTTCCAGGGGCCCCTGCGTGGATCAATAAGTTGGGCACCTGACTCTTGGTTTCTGCGCAGGTCATGATCTCAGGGTCATAAGATCAAGCCCCAGAGGGGCTCTGTGTTCCTTAAGATTCTCTCCCTTTCCCTCTCTCTTTGCCCCCCACCCACCCTCACTTGTGCATGAGCATTCTGTCTAAAAAACATTTATTTATTTATTTATTTATTTATTTATTTATTTATTTATTTGACAGAGAGAGAGAGCACAAGTAGGGGGAGCATCAGGCAGAGGAAGAGGGAGAAGCAGGCTTCCCGCAGAGCAGGGAGCCCTGTGCAGCCCTGGGATCATGACCTGAGCCGAAGGCAGAGACTTAACCGACTGAGTCACCCAGGCCCCCCCAGAGTCAAAATTCTTACTCTCTAGTATGACATCCAAAACCCTCCACAAACCACACCTGTTCAACCTCTCTCCATTCTTATTTTCTGTCCTTACTCCTATTTTCCTGCAGCCTCCAGCCACTTTCCCTCACCCTTGATCCAAACAGCCTAAATGATTTAACAGCATCGTTACTTGAACTTGTCATCCTGTTTTATGCCTCAAAGATTTGTACATGTAGTTCCCTCCACCTGGAAAGACACTCCCAATTCCTCAACTGGCTCAACTGATTTCCAGTTACTCAGCTTAAACAGCATCTGCTTTGCAATGCGTTTCCTCACTGGACTGAGCTGAATCTTTCACACCTTCCTTTGTGTCATTCTGTACCTTCTCTATCATTGCATTTATTGTTCTGTTTTTCAATTATTGGTTGACATTTTAGAATCTCCAAATAGAATGGGAGTTGCCTCAGAAGAAACACCATATTAAGGCCCTTAATAAATGTTTGTTGAATGAAATTATGAGGCTCAGAGAGTTATGGCCTGGTGTATAGAATTGACCTCTACGAACTGCTGGTATTCAGCCATTTTGACCTATAAAACCAGCAATTTCTTTCTTTTTTTTTTAAATTAACTTATTTGAGAGAGAGAGAAAGCAAGGGGAGAGGCAGAGGGAGGAGAGAAGCAGACTCCCCGCTGAGTGTGGAGCCTGAAGCAGGGCTCAATCCCATGACCCTGAGATCATGACCTGAGTTGAAATCAAGAGTCCAACGCCTAACCGACTGAGCCACCCAGGCACCCCCTGATACAGCAATTTCATAAATATCTTCCAAGAGGTAAATCTTGAGAAAAGTTCAGGGTGTTAATTTCACTAAAATAATTATAGCTTCTAATGTAAATACAAAATTTTCTCAGATTGTATGGAAACCCCATAAAGATATTCTCAAATATAAATATGTTTTTTTCGGTAAAGAAATCAGCCTACATTTTTCTTCTCAGAGTACAAAGCCCACTTGTTATAATGAATGGGATTTTCACTCCATTTGTATTTTTTCCCCCAAAGCATTACATTTATAGGTATCTTGCTCAGGTTTCTATGTAGACCATTTCCCATCATATCTTTGTTAATAGTCTAGAGAGAATGAGCACAGGGGTTTGGTTCAACAGCGCTGTGGGAAGCCTTTGCAGCTTTAGAACAAGCATCACCACATTAATCAATTTACATGAGAACTGCAGCCGCGGGCAGATTCCAGTGCAATTACAGGCGCCACCTCACGTTATTCTCGCTTCACTGCTCCTGGAGAGATTGCTTCCCAAGTATTTAAACATGGCTCTTCATGACAGTGACTGGCTTTCTCCTCAGCTGAAAGCTGAACAGAAATATCCAGAAGTATCTTCATATTATTCCTTAAAAAGCATTAAAAAATCAAATCAACATAATGAAATTGATATGAAAGCTTATCTAAATTCTTGCAAAGACATTTCTTGTCCAAAGACAACACACTTAACAAAATTTACCCATGAATACAGCAGTAATGAAGCAGGGTTCCCAGTACCACCTTAACTCTTTTTTACCTATTGGCTATTTTGGTTACAGTAGTATTTTCTGCTTCTCCCTAAAAGTCAATTTCCTGTTTCCTCATAACTCAGTATTAATTGGAAGCAGAATTTCTCATATTCTTGTCAGTGCACACAGTTGGCCATCATCTGGACTGTGTGGAATGTCATCATGTGGATGAGTCAAGTCCCCATTGTCTGCAGTCTTATATAAATATATGGCTAAAAGTATATGGTTAAAACATGGAGAATGTTGTGTGTATGGGAACTTACTCTACTAGATATAAAAAGCTGTAAAGCTATAGCAATTAAGATGGTTAGGTGAATGGATAAACAAATAGCCAATGGAAAAGAATGGGGAGCTGAAAAATAAGCTGCACATAGGATGGAAAGAATTATGACTGATTAGAAATCAGTGAGGGGGCACCTGTCTGGCTCAGTTGGTGGAGCAGGCAGCTCTCGATCTCAGGGTTGTGAGTTTGAGCCCCACATAGGGTGTAGGGATTACTTAAAAAAAAAAAAAAAAACTTAAAAAAATAAAAAGAAATCAGTGAGGAAATAATGAACTCTTTACTAAAAGTGGTGCAGGGATTGTTGGGTATCCAAATTTAAAAATAAAACAAAATTAGCCCATTACCTTACAATATACAGTCAAAAAATTCCAAATGGAATAACAATTTTAAAGTGAGAAGAAAAAATTTAATATTTTTGGGAGAAAATATTTCTTTGGCTTTAGAACAGGGAAGGATACCTCAGACACAAAATTATAAAACAGCATGAAAAGATTAATTTGGGGGCGCCTGGGTGGCTCAGATGGTTGAGCATCTGCTTTCGGCTCTGGTCATGATCCCAGGGTCCTGGGATCAAACCCCACATCGGGGTCCTGGCTCAGCGGGAAGCCTGCTTCTCCCTCTCCCTCTGCCTCTCCCCCTGCTCATGCTCTCATTCTCTGTATCTCTGTGTCTCAAATGAATAAATAAAATCTTAAAAAAAAAGATTTATTTGGGGGGCGCCTGGGTGGCTCAGTCTGTTGAGCGTCTGCCTTTGACTCAGGTCATGATCCCAGGGTCCTGGGATCAAGCCCTTCATCAGGCTCCCTGCTCAGCGGGGAGCCTGCTTCTCCCTCTGCCTGCTGCTCCCCCTGCTTGTTCTCTCTCTCTCTGTCAAATGAATAAGTAAAATCTTAAAAAAAAAAAGATTAATTTGGGATGCCCGGCTGGCTGAATTTGTAGAGCATATGATTCTTGATCTTGGGGTCATGAGTTCAGGCTCCACGTTGGGCCTAGAGCTTACTTAAAAAAATAAAAAATTAAAAAACATTTTTTTAATTTAAAAACAAGGAAATGAAAAAATAATGTATGGTTTGTTGATATAATGTTATCCTAGAAAATTGAGATTCTGCATGGATATTAAAGTTAATCTGTTTGAGTCACTTACTGATTTTTCTAGGAAAACAACTTATTTATAAGGAGGACTACCCCTACATATTATATACATATATCATATATCAATTATATACTCAGATTAATAAGAAAAAGTTTGTTATACATTATCAGTCAGGTGATAGTTGTTTAAATATTACAAAATTATTGAAAAAATCAACCTTCTATGCAAACATAGTTTATAATTTTCTCCCCACATAGGAGAATTTTATATTTTTATTTAATATTTTAAAAAGATATAAAGCAAAAATGGCAAAATGTTATACTTCAAAGCTCAAGAAGTGGGTAGATGTGTATTCATTATACTATTCACTACCCTTTTTTTGTATGTTTAAAATATTTTGAAATTAAAATGTTAGCTAAAAGTAAGAAAACCTCACTGCTTTGTGTTTAACACTACACTTTATCCTTCTTTTCCAAAGCTAGAAGAATATTAGCTAACTGGCCCTTCTGCAACAGAAAAAAGAATATAGGGGCACTTGGGGGGCTCAGTCCGGTAAGCAACCGACTCTTGATTTTGGCTCAAGTCATGATCTCCGGGTTGTGAGATCGAGCCCCGCGTTGGGCTCCATGCTCAGCAGGGAGTCTGCTTGAGATTCTCTTTCCTTCTGTCCCTACCCCCGCTTGCTCAGTGCGAGCTCTCTCTCCCTCAAATAAATAAATAAATCTTTAAAAAGAAAGAAAGGAAAAAAAATGCATGTGGCATATAGCACTATCATGACCTTGGGAGCCTGGGTTTTACGCTCCTTCAATCTGTGTGGCCTTGAACAAATCCTACATCCCCCCTGGACCTTAGTTTCCTAACTTGTTAAATGAGAAAATTGAACTGGAATGTCCTCTAAGTTTCCTCTGACTCTAAAAAGTTGAGATCCCTGTACCTGTGGGAATGGAGGGAAGACAGAATCCTTGATGTCATAAGGGGCCTATGCTGAGGCTAAATGGCTGCCAGGAGACTGGAAACTTCTAGGCAGATCCTGTCATACAGGCAGATGTGGCATCTGATCCAAGAACTCGGTAATGCTACAGTGTCCGTGAGTCCTGCCGAAAAGTAATGTGCATCATGGACTAAATTTCTGAGGAATTTTGACCATTTTCTGCCCCTGGCCTTACAGTTATTAAATGTTTTCTTCCTCTGAACTTCTCACAGCTCTTCTTCCATAAAGAAGGGTCACGGTATGACCCTTTATTTAAATGTAATTGATTCTAGGCTTATTTTCATGCTGATCTTAAAACCCTTCCCTCAAATGTGTCACATCTATTGCTTTTAGGCGTCAAAAATTCTACAGCACTCTTCTAAATGAGGTTCAAGGTGTTGACTCCAGGCTCCAGCATTTCCTCTCTGTCCAAATGGCCTTCATTATCCACCATTTCTGTGCTAATTCATAGTCCATGATTTCATCGGGAACTTTTGTCTCCTTATTTAAAAAAATAATTTCCATGGTCTCCCTTCCCTTTCTCTGTCTCTTGGCCCTTTCAGAGGACATCTGTACATTTGAAAATAAATTATGTTCTCCCTTTAATCTATTTCTGTTCTTCCTTTCAGTATTATCCCCTTAAGAAATAAAATAAACTTGCATTATATATTTATTATATATCATCATATATTGCGCTATGTATTCGTTGATTTGTCCTTTGTTCATTAGAGTTTAGTGTCACACACTGATACATAATTGTCATAATTAAAACTGGAAAACATGTTCCTTTCTGCATCTGGCTCCCTTCTACATATTTATATAGATGTAATTAGCAGGTAGAGGATGATGGAAATCGGGCCAGGCTTATGCATTAGTACCCCTTGTACTCTATCTCTGCTCTGCTTGAAGAACAAAACCCACACTCAACTATAAGACTTCAAGAAAATGTATGCCATCAGTCAAAGAATAGGTCACTTGGGGAAAGGTTGTTGGTGTAATACAAATTCATGGATACTATTAGGAAAACATCAAAAAGGGAATGAGACTTATGATAGATAAATAATATAAGAGGATATCACTCTTTATCTGAGTCTTTGGGTTACAATCTACATAAGGATACAAAATGTGTCATTAGCCTTCCTCCACAGCTTACAGAATAGTGCCAAGATACATGTGCAATCAAAATTAGTTAAGGACGATTAAGGAAATATAGTTTTATATTTGTTATCTGCTTATAATATTTATCTATATGGACTTCAAAAGATACAGTAACTTGCAATGAAATCACATTCATACTCTGTGAAAATTAATGTAGGGAAATGTAAAATCTGGTAGAAAGAAGAGGCAATAATTATAGATTCATGAGTAATTTTATTAAATATAAACTCCACTAGTACTTTAAACCTTCCTCAAAGTTAACCACTCACTACACTGACTTTAGTTGTAATTTTAACTTTAAAGGAGCATGCATATATTTAACATAGAAAAGAAATACAGTAATGAGAATGCAATTAAATGAGAATGAGATTCACTACCTTTCAAAATCTTAGGACTTAGTAAAAGTCATAGAATTCTTTTCTGTTTCCAGAAAAGAGATACCCAGACTGCACAAATACATGACATTTTCTGGAAGGTGTTTCTGGTTCTCTACTGCATCCTCCACACTCAGAAAAGATGAAACCAGCTAAGCACTTCCCCAGTCACTAAAGACTTGGAAGCAGAGCTGCAGGTGACAGCCAAAGTATTCTCCATGGCCAGAAAATGCAGACAAAAAGCTGCCTTTTCACCTCCTTTGGTCTGCTGGGACATTGGAGGTCAGAGTGGGTCCCAATGTGCTCCCAGAAACAAATGATAAATTGTGTCTAATTATGATGGATAGGTAGCAGAATGATAGTTCCCCATCCCCCTCCTTTGTGACATTAAGAATTAGGCATTAGTTGCTTCCCACCCACTCCCCTTGGTAAGTTTTCATTTTAAAAAATTCCTTTCCTCTGAATGGTTTGAATATATTTGCTTTTCTGCCAGGGATTTTCTTGAAGTAATTTCCTGCTTTATTTTCAGAAATGTAAAATGTGGGTTAGGGATAAAGGAAGATCTACCTGACTTTAGGACAAATAATACTTATAAAGGACCCTGTCTAAAATATTCCAAGAAAAGTACATGCCATCTTTTGCAATTGATTAAAAAGATTGGACTAAAAACTAAAAATCTGTCACTTGATTGTACGGTAAAAAGCTTCCAGGTTGCTTGGCCCATAGAGCCAAATATTCTCCTATGATTCTCTTCTGGGATCTGTTACAGGTTCTGTGATTAGCCAAGTGATCAAAGACCGGTGGTTTTGCTGCTCCGCCTCTGTATTTCTCTGTCAAATGGAAAGTCAAGAACAATTTTTCTCATTAGCGATAGCTGTTACAGATTTGAGGCTAGATTCTTACTTTTTGTGGTCAGGAGGGAATTGAGAATGTGCCATCCAGAACCTGGAAGAGAAGGAAAGGGTCCAGGTCCTCATTTTTAGATTTTTTCTGAGTATAAGGAGAAAGGCATAGTGAATTCTTACCGTGCTTTTGGAGAAAAGAACTGAAAGAAAACTCAACAGTGCTGCTTAGTTTTTTCCTCTTTTAATGACCACCGAAAAGCATTAAGGCTTGCTGTTGGGGAGTTCTTGAAGCAACTACTTTTATTTGGTCAAATCAATTCACTGCTTTTCAAGACTCTGAATAACATTTATTAATGGACATTTATTGAATGGCCTGCTATGGTACTGGCCTTGTAGTAGGGCGCCTGGATAGATGGAAAAGCTTACATTCTGGTCAGAGAGAAAGACAGACAAAATATGCTATAAAATTAATATGACACACAGTGTTAAAGTAGCTCTGGGAGCCTATAAAAGAGGGGATGGGAACCATGGTCACGGAGGACTTCTGGGCAAAAACAATTGCTCACCTGAGTTTTGAAGGGTGAGTAGCTTTGGCCAGATGAAGAAGTGGGGACTGGGGTCAGTGGGCCTTCAGGTGAGGGGAGAAATCGAGGTGACCATTCAGAATCTAAGATGTTTGGGGTCTGTAGGTAATTCCTGTCGGCACCACTACTGTTCATTAGAGTGTATGCTAGAGCATCTGCTGAATGAATTTCAGTGCTCGCTGGAGCTCTAACATCTTGGAATATAACCATAATAATCACAGAGCAGGGACATTTTCGGACAGGACCATTGCCTTTCTAGGCCCTTTGCACAGTTACTGCTGTATTCATGCCTGAAGCATTTCCATGCTTTCACATGAACTAAGTTGTTTTTTTTTTTTTTAATGTGGATGTTATGTAATCAGAACAGCAGTACCTACAGGCAACTCTTCTTACCATTAGTCAAGTATGTTATTGACTGATCTATCCCAGCTAAGCCATCTGGATTGCGTTGCTCCACTTTCCAATCAAAAGAAGTTTCCTTTTTCTCTACAGCAATAAAACATTGTGACAATTATGACATTCTTGGGCATTTTCTTCGTTCAAAAGAGACCAGTATATGATAAGGCATTTTATTAGACTTTTTTAATTTAGATCTTCATTTTTCAGGAAGAATAACACATACATCTACAGCCTGACCATTAAATTCTAAATGTGACCCACTTCAGAGATACTATTTTTTAAAAATACCATTATTTGAAAGCATATTTCCTGACATTCTTTCCACCTTCTCTCCATTTCTCCCCAAACCGCCCCCCTAAAACTCTAAGCAAGATTATAACCGTGTTTCTGGACCACACAAAGCTATCATTTCTGTTTCAGAAACTTGGCATATGCTATGTCTAGAACCATCTCTGTTGTACGCTGCAAGGTTGCTTTCTTGGATAGGAGTCATAGCTCCAAGGAGAGCACACATGAGCAGGGAGGGTCAGTTGACTCTCTGATGGATGACAGAGCACCCTCACTCTTGACTTTCTAAAAATGAGCTAGTGAAATGTTTTTCTTTTACGTTCAATCGTGCATGACACATGCATCACTGAATTCCAGACCTTGCCTGCCCTTGCCCGTGGCCTCCAGAACCTTGGCCTTCCTGCCAGGACAGCTGTTGTGGGCTGAAACCACAACAGCACCACAGGCCAAAGGTCTGTCTGGGCTTCCACTCATATGTTCACGCTTCTGTTCACCCATCAACCATAAGTAGTTATGGCATTCCTACTACATGCCAGCCACTGTTCTAAGCAGAACCAAGACAGACACAAATCTTCATCTTCAAGAGGTTTATATTCAGGGCGCCTGGGTGGCTCAGATGGTTAAGTATCTGCCTTCGGCTCAGGTCATGATCCCAGCGTCCTGGGATTGAGCCCCATATTGGGCTCCCTGCTCAGCGGGAAGCCTGCTTCTCCCTCTCCCTCTGCCCCTCACCCCTGTTTGTGTTCTTTCTCTCACTCTCTTGCTCTGCTCTTTCTCTCAAGTAAATAAAATCTTCAAACAACAACAAAGCTGACAAAAAAAAAAGAATTTTCCTCTCCCATTTTAACTATCTGATAGTCAGGTTTTTTTTTAAAGATTTTATTTATTTATTTGAGAGAGAGAGAATGAGAGATGGAGAGCACAAGAGGGAAGAGGGTCAGAGGGAGAGGTAGACTCCCCGCCGAGCGGGGAGCCCGATGCGGGATCCGATCCCGGGACTCCAGGATCATGACCTGAGCTGAAGGCAGTCGCTCAACCGACTGAGCCACCCAGGCGCCCCTCTGATAGTCAGTTGAACTATCTGATGCCTATCTGGCTCCCCACAGCTGTCAGACATGTACTAATACACGTGAGCCTTCAAAGAAAGGATCTACATCCCCACTTCTAATCTCATAACAGTTTTTTCCTGCCATCCCTGTATCAATTTGTAGACCAAAATAAAAACGAGAGGAGAATACCTTTCAGCTAGAGAGGGTCCAAGCTCAAAAGCCAGTTCTTTTTATCTAACTAATCCCCAGGCTTTTGTGGAGCTAAAAAAAAATGCTCTGTTATATATGAAATACAGTAAACACTGTGCTGAAGTTTTTTTTAAAAAAAGCTATCTCAGTATTTTCTGCCTTTTCAAATTTAGCTCTTTCCAGTTTTTACTGTAAAAGGAACATGTAATCATTTTTAATTAGAAAATAAACCAAAAGATAAAAAATATGTCATATTCTACTATCTAAAGTTCATGACTTATAATTATACATATCATTAGATATAGTATATATTTATAATTCCATTGCATTTCCTGCATCTTAACTTCCTGTTTTAAAAATTAGTTTTTAAATTTTTAATTATTGCCCCCCAAATCATACAGAAAGACAGAGTATATAAAACAGTTCCCAGTTTTCTCCTACAATAGCATTTCTTTTTTTTTTTTAAGATTTATTTATTTATTTGAGAGACAGAGAGAGAGAGTGGTAGGAAGGGGCACAGGGAGAGAGAGAGAATCCCCAGCAGACTCCCTGCTGAGCATGAAGCCGGATGTGGGGCTCGATCTCACAACCCTGAGACCATGACCTGAAGAGAAATCAAGAGTGGGACACTAAACTGACTGAGCCACCCAGACGCCCCTACAATAGCATTTCTGAAAGTTAATCATTGCTAATAGTGACTTTAGACATTTCTATGCATACATAAGCCCTATATTTTTTTTTAAAGATTTTATTTATTTATTTGACAGAGAGAGAGAGAGAGATAGTGAGAGCAGGAACACAAGCAGGCGGAGTGGGAGAGGGAGAAGCAGGCTTCCTGCCGAGTAGGGAGCCCGATGTGGGACTCGATCCCAGGACCCTGAGATCATGACCTGAGCCGAAGGCAGACGCTTAACGACTGAGCCACCCAGGCGCCCCCATAAGCCCTATATTTTAATCTTTTTTAATCCGTGGGGTTTTCTGTTGTTGTTTGATTAATAAAATGTTACATTTCTTTTTTTCCAACAGTTTTTCAAGGCATATTTTACATATCATAACACTCCTTTCAAGTGTACAATTCAATAATTTTTTGTACAGTTATTTTACTATTTTACATATGTGACCATCACCATATCAGTTTAGAACATTTTTGTCACTCAGTAAGATCCCTCACATACATTCACTGTCATCCCCCATTCCCCTGAGCCCATATCCAGGCAACTACTAATCTATGTTCTGTCTTTAGAGCTTTGCCTTCTCTGGACATTTCATATAAATGGGATCATACACTATATGGTCTCTTGTGTCTACTTTCTTTCACTTAGCATAAATATATATATGACATATATATATTAGATAGTGGAGAAAAACATTTATGGATGCTTTAATGAGTCTTTTTTGAAAATGATCTTTCATAAGTAAAAAACACAAAAGAAGTTTTATATACTGCTAATGTTAGGGAAAGAACGAACACTAATTATCAGCCATTGACAATCTGTGAAGATAATTTTTTTTTTTTTATATTCCACTCTTCCCCCTAGTGGCCAAGATGAAAAAAGGATATTATGTTTGTTAGTCGGAACACATCCCAGATTCTTCAAATGCTCCTAAGTGGGAGGTGCTATGTTTGGGGATTTCATGTAAGAAATATTATTTTTTGTTTATTGGAGGCCTTTTATAAAGCAAATTTCTTGGGGGGCATAATTGTTCATTCTTTGCAACTTTCCCCACCACCCAAATCTACCAGCTTCCCCATGTGCAGGATTTACTATTGGTGTTAAGAGCTCAAAGTGTGGAACCAATAGCTCAAGTTCAAATCTCAACTCTGCCACTTGCTAGTTATAGGCACTGGGGATACCCCAGTGGCTGAATTTCTTCTTCTGTAAGAGGATGATAACAATACCTGTCTCATACAGTTGTTGGGAGGATTAAATGAGTTAAAGTCATGGAACTCCTTTGAACAGTCCTGGATAGATATAGTAAGAGTTGAATAAACCTTGTGTATCCTCTGTCCCATGTTTTCTGCCTTCTCTCCTACTAAAATAAATGCCCAAGCCAGCCCTCCCTGTGCTCTGCTATTATCCCCACCTTTCTTCCCAAGGATTCTGCTTTGGTAATTTTCTCCTCTTTCTCTTCCGGCAGCTTTCCCTTCTTTACTCTACCAGATCATCCCACTTCGTTCCATCTCCACTACTGCCTCTCTAGTTCAAGACACCATCATGCACTGATCCTAAGGGAGACTGTTGCTGCAGTTTACCCATCACTTGCCTTGCTTCTACCTCTCTGGCATACTGTCATCACTCAGCAACCAGAATTTATTTATTTCATTTCATTTTCATTCATGGGGGGAGTGGGTAATCTGAATGCTGTACGTGATGGGTGCTGAAAGACTTTCTACTCAGAAATAGCACCGTGCAGCCAACTACTGATGCTCCATAGTCCTTGCTTTTCCAGGTCTGACACTACAAGCATGGACTTTCCAATTTTGGAGACAGTCCTGACCCAGGCAGGCAATATATCTAGAGTTCATTTGGGGGGTGCCTGGCTGATTCAGTGTGTAGAGCATGCGATGCTTGATCTTGGGATCCTGAGTTCAAGCCCCACATTGGGAGAAGCGATTACTTTTAAGAAAAAGATGATCAATAAAGGTTAAAAATAAAATAAAATAGAGCTCATTTTTACCCACAGGTGGTGTCTGGGCTTAATTCTGTTATCAGCCCTACACTTCTGCCACTTCGACACATCCAGGGTGAATTCTGGTGCCCTAGTATCTGTCCTTTAAGCTGCCCCTTTCCTAATCACCTGCTATGCTTCCTTAGGATGTGTGTGCCTAAACTTCTGCTACAGTATCTGCTTTAGACACCAAGATCATCTGCCAGAAGTGGAATTTTTCCTTATTATGAACTTACTGGATTGGGATACTCAAAATATGCTTAGGTTTTGCCATTTTTCTCCTTTCTTTTTTCTTTTTAGAGAGAGAGAGAGAACTTGAGTGGGGGGGGAGGGCAGAGGGACAGGGAGAGAGAGAATCTTAAGCATTCTCCACACCCAACGCCAAGTCTGATATGGGGCTCTATCTCACAACCCTGAGATCATGACCCAAGATGAAATCAGGAGTCAGATGCTTAACCGACTAAGCCACGCAGGTGCCCTGCTATTTTTCTTTTCAAGAGATTGGACTGGGCCTCCATTCCCTATAGTTTATCTGGGGTCCTGCTGGAAGCTAGATGGACCACCACCAACATTGCCACTCATCTTACTGAATAAGAACTCCCCATCAAGAGACTCCTGCTGACATGCCTGGACTGCCAGATTAGAACTCCTTGGATATTGTGGGGGGTGGAGATGCTTATGTCCCCTCAATTCTGATGTATATGATTGGCCAAGTTTCATGGAGCAGATTTTGTTTATTTTGCTGCAAAAGCATGGAATACGTCTGTTCTCTCTCTTAGACCTGTCAGTCCAAAAGCACCCCTCATGATGCACTGATTTGGACAGGTTCCATTCCTCTATACCTTACCACAAGAGGGCTGTAGGTTTCCTAGGCTAAGTCATGAAAGTAGGGCAAGAATTCAAATGGAGGCCCACATACCATATGTCTACACATGCATAGATTATAAATCAAACAGAAAAACTGTTTAATAAAATCTACTTTATCCTTCTGCCTTAAAAAATATCCCTTCAAAGTGATAAAATTGAAATATGTGTAAAACTGTGTTTTTTAATATGACTAAAAATAGGCAAAATATGAAAGATGAGTTTAATTATTATTGCACATCTGGGTGTTCTATTGTGAGTATAAAATAAAGGCAATCATAATTCATAAATGTTTGTATATTTATTTCCCTGGTCTTAGTTTCAGCAAATCACTAATTATGCTGTTGTAATCAAGATTTTCACAAAACTGGTGAAAATAGTACCTATGTTCTAAAAGATTAAAAAATAAACTGTAACTGCATTCAAAAGATACAAAACTTGAGTGTTTTAATAAAAATTATAAATTAAAGTAAAATTTAATTATTTTCATATATGTTCCCAAAAAAGCTTTTCTTCTTGTAAAATATCTTAAATTATCTATTAAGGTGGAAAAAACAAAATGCCAATTATAATTAATGAATATTACATTTTAAAATTTAAGTGATTTTTAAAAGCTAAAGTTTTTATTTTACTTTTAAAAAATTAAGTGGCATTAAATATATCTAGAAAAATAAAACTACAGTAGTCCCCTTCCTCCTATGGGGGATATGTTCCAAGACCCCCAAGTGGACACCTAAAACCACGGATAGTACCAAACCCTATATATATTATGCTTTTTCATATATATATATCTATGATAAAGTTTAATTTATAAATTAGGCACAGTGAGAGATTAACAACAATAACTAATTATAGAACAATTATAACAATATACTGTAATTAAAGTTATGTGAATGTGGTCTCTTTCAAAATATTTTATTGTACTGTACTCACCCTTCTTCTTATGAGATAATAAAATGCCTATGTGATGAGATGAAGTGAGGTGAATGACATAGTCATTGTGACATAGGGTTAGGCTACTGTTGGCCTTGTGAGGATGTGTTCCAGACCATGGTTAACTGTAGATAACAAATTGGGGAAAGTGAAACTGTGAATAATGTGGAGCTACTATATTCACATTTTTAATGTTAAATATCTATCTATTGTCAATTTAAAAAATTGGTGTCATGCTTAACACATATATCTAAACCTATGCAGTAGTCAGGCTCTAAGATGGCCTCCAATTATGCTCATTTCCTGGTATTCATACCATTTTGCAGTCTATTTCTACACTGAATCAGGGTTGGTCTTTATGACCAACAGAATATGGCTGAAAAGATGCTGCATGACTTCCAGATACCGAGGATTCCTTGCTCTGGAAGAAGCGGGCAGACATGAAGTGGTGATATTCAAGCAGCCCATGTCGAGATGAAGGCCTCCTGCCAACAGCCAGCATCAGCTTGGGACATATGTGGGTACACCCTTTTGGAAGTAGATCCTCCAGACCCAGTCAACTTCAGACAACTGTAGCCCCAGCTAAACCTCACAAGCGATCAAGAACCAGAGTACCCCAGCCAAACTACTCCCAAATTTCTGATAATCAGAAATGGTAAGAGAGAATAAATCATTATTATTTTTTTTTAATTTTAGGTAGGTTGCACTCCCAATGAGGAGCTTGTACTCACAACCCTGAGATTAAGAGTCACATGCTCTACTGACTGAGCCAGCCAGGTGCCCCATAATAAATCATTATTGATGCTATAAGACACTATCTTTTAGGATGATTTCATTACACGACATTAGGTAATAAATATGACCCATAGGGCGCCTGGGTGGCTCAGTCATTAAGCATCTGCCTTCGGCTCAGGTCACGGTCCCAGGGTCCTGGAATCAAGTCCCACATCGGGCTCCCTGCTCTGCCGGAAGCCTCCTTCTAACCCTCTCCCACTCCCCCTGCTTGTGTTCCCTCTCTCGCTGTGTCTCTCTCTGTCAAATAAATAAAAAAATCTTAAAAATAAATAAATAAATAAATACTACTCATACATATACAAATGTAAAAATAAAGGGCGTCTGGGTGGCTCAGTCAGTTAAGCATCTGCCTTCGGCTCAGGTCATGATCCCAGGGTCCTGGGATCAAGTCCCACATTGGGCTCCCTCCTCAGTGGGGAGTCTGCTTCTCCCTCTGCCCCTCCTACCCGCTCGTGCTCTCTCTCTATCAAATAAATTAAAAATAAATAAATAATAAAAATTTAAAAAAATAAAGCTTAAAAATGTAAAAATAAAATATATTGCTTTTTATTACAAAATGTTTTTCAGCTGCCATGTATAGGTCCTACAAATAAAACAGCAATTCATGAATAGCTCCAGAGACACAAATTGGAAAGTGAGTAAAAGCAGGAAAAATAAATTTTTGGTCCTACTGCAAACCGATACTTTTTTCACTACATTCATGCTGTTGAGTAAAAGGAGTTGAGAAGTTAATTAATTTGACAAGTCCTTTCTATTACTTAAGAATTTCTGTTACTCAAACCCTCCCCACAGCACAGAGCATTTATCTCTAAAGTCAGCTGTGGCATTACACCAAGCTGTTGGCACTTAGAGGCAGTTGCCTTTTGTTTAGAAGACATGGGGCAAGAGATGTGAAGAAATGTTTCCCTGGGGCCTGAATGGTGTCAGTTACAAGGATGGACAATTGGGATATGGGTTCCACAACATTGAACACTGCAGCCCATGTGGCAGAGACACTTAGGTGCTCTTTAACAAATGTGTGAGTTTTGGGGATGTGTGTGGCCCTCTGAAGTATGGGGTCCAAGGAAGAGACTCTCTTTCACCTGGGTCTAAAGGTGTTACTACAAGTAGGCCCACCCTGCAGATTCAGTGAAAAAAAAGGAAGAAGGAGCTCTGTTTCTGTCTAGGGGTCAAGCTATATTCTCTACTTTATTTTTAATAAAGCTGATATTTTGAATTCCTTTTGTCTATTCTTAATTTGTTAAGAAGTGGGAGGGAGGAACAATGACTACGTTCATGCCTTCAACCCCCATTAGACATGGATGGCCAATCATATCAAGACTATTTTCCATGATCTATGGATATTTTTGGTTTAGGTAGTTAGGTACTATTTCTTCCTCTCTGAGATTTGGTCTCAGGTCTACTCAGTTCTACTGGCTTCCTCCAGTTTCTGCCTGATGTACAACCCCATCTGCCATTTGAATTAGAATGGGCCTGCTACTTCTATGATTCTGTCAGGTCAAGATGCTTATTTGGTACAAGTTTTAGATTAAAAAGTCCCTGAGAATTGTCAAACCATAGGACTTTAGCCATTTCCCAGTTCAGTAAAATTGAAAAAAATTGACACCAACTTAGGGTTGTCAATTTTTATTTTTGTCAACTAAGGCCATTTTTCTAAAACACTATCTGTTAACAATGATCAGTATTTAATAAATAAAATAATTTATTTATGTGGTCCCTCAACATAAAATTTCAGAATAGAGGAGTTTCTTTTGAATTAACTTAGCCTTATGAAAAGTGTACTACATTGTCCTTGCCTCACTATGGTCTTGATAAATCTCAGTATTTGACAGGTAAAGGGGTGGACTGCCTGGCTCAGTCCATGGAGCATGCGACTCTTGATCTCAGGTTTGTAAATTCAAGCCCCGCATTGGATATAGAGATTACTTAAAAATAAAATCTTAGGGGGCACCTGGGTGGCTCAGTCAGTTAAGCGTCTGCTTTTGGTTCAGGTCATGATCTCGGGGTCCTGGGATCAAGCCCCAGTTCGGGCTCCCAGTTCAGCAGGGAGTCTGCTTCTCCCTCTCCCTCTGCCCCGTCCCCCCAGTTGTGCATGCTTTCTCTCAAATAAATAAATACAATCTTTAAAAATAAAATAAAATAAAATCTTAAAAAAAAAGAAAAGATTTGGGGTGCCTGGGTGTCTCAGTTGGTTAAGTATCTGCCTTCGGCTCAGGTTGGGATTTATTTTATTTTATTTTATTTTATTTTATTTATTTGACAGAGAGACAGAGAGCGAGCCAACGCACAAGCAAGGGGAGGGGAGCAGAGGGAGAGGGAGAAGCAGGCTTCCCACAGAGGGAGCCCGACGCGGGGCTCAATCCCAGGCCCCTGGGATCATGACCTGAGCAGAAGGCACACGCTTAACTAACTGAGCCACTCAGGCGCCCTGGTCGATTCTTTCTAGTGGGAAAGAATAGATAGGAGCTTTTTGTGGCTAGAAACACTCAAAAGTTTTGGTGATGAAGCATTAGGATGTAAAGTTAACGGTCTGAATTTTGCCTAAGGGAAACACAGACCTACTCCTGGGGTGCTACACTGGGAATTTAAGGGTAGACAGAGAAAGCACTGAGCACTGAAGAGGTGGAATGGGAAAGAGACATAAAAGAATGTCTAGATGGAACAGCAAGAGTACAGGATGTAGAAGACAAACAGGGCTGGCTCTGTTTGGGAAACAAATGTTTTTATATACCCTGAGAAGAAATTATTAGCCTTGACGCTCACTGTTGCATACTACCTTGGGGAGTGGAGAAATCTCTTGCTCTGGTTCCATGTCTAACGCTCCTAGCCTTTCTCCGCCCTCTTTACTTCTGACCCCTAGAGGAGGACTGAGGTTTGAATGGAGAGTTGGGGAGAAGAAGCTGAACATGTTCAACTTCTTCCTCCTTTTCTCTTTGAGTTTTGCCTGCCTGCAAGGCACACACAATCTGCTCTGCTTTTCCATGTAGCTGTCCAGCACTGCTGATGATGAGATAGGTAAATTCAATTCAGGGGGGGTGTAGTAATTTACCCCTTGGCTGACACACCTAATCCACATCTCTCAACTGCTTTTAATGGCAATAAAGGTGATATTTTTTTCTCTCCTGCCTTACTCTTCTGTCTTTCTCTCAGCTGGTTCCACATGTGGGCAGGAAACAGGGATATCACTCATTGGGCCCCCTAAATTCTGATCTGCATGGTGGATAAGGTTCACATGGGCACACGGTCTGGGAATGGTGCTCCTTTCATAGCCTTTGCCCAAATGTAGGCACAACTTTTAACTAATTCTCCACAGCACAGCTTAAGCCATGGTTTTACTGTAGGCTCAGGGAGGGAGCACAACACAGAAAGTAACAACTACAGCTCAATCCCAGATCTGCCTGGAGCCTCTGGCTACATTAGCTCCTGTTTGGTTCCCACGCAGTTGTAATTAATCTGGGACAGCTTGTTCTGTCCCTACCCAAACCTGCTTACACCACCCTAATCTCCACATCTCTGCCTCAGAATCCAGACCCAACAATTCCCAACTCCTGCTAAGTCCCAAAGGGAAAAGGAAGACCTTCTCTCCTTTGAGCTGCAGCCCACCTCTCTAAATCCTCAGCGGCTTTCTGTCCCTGAACAATTTTTTCCCCAGGGCTTAGTGACAGTGGGAACATAGTTATCTTTCAGAGAAAAATTCATCCCAGTATAGGCGTGAATTCTGGCCTTTGGTTTTTCCAGTGTGGCTCAAAAGTATATTTTCCCAAGTCTGGGTTATATGGTGTCAAAGAATATTATGGGTGGGAAACCAATCAATCACACAGCTCACAGTGAACTAGATGAAGCCTAAGTTAGTTCTTTTCATAGCCTGTCCTTCTGCCTGAAGAGATGATAATGCCCAACTCTCTCTTCTGCGCTCTGCTCCCTGTGAATTCTGCATCTCCAAGTAGCTACTCCAAAACGACACCCAGGACTCCTCGGACGCATGGGAGAATCTGGTTGCCTAAGATTCTGAGAAAATTTAGCAGACAATTAGTGAATTGTGGCCTAGCTCTGGCCTTTGTGGCCATAAAGTCATAGTTGGTCAAATGTCCTTCATCAGCTATTCCTAACCTCATTATTTAGCAGATGGATTAGTAGGGTCCCATGGAAAGCAGATAATGAGACTGAGATCTATTGGTGAATAAAGCCTATGAAAGATAAAGGGGAAGGATGAAGTTTAGGGCAGAGAGAGCCTCAGGCCCAAGCAGATCTGATAAGGTCTCAGCCGACCCACCCAGAGCTGATTGTCCATGAGAGAAGTCCAGTTTTGGGCAGAAATGATCAGTCCCAGTAACCCTGCCATGTCCAGTAACCCTGTCATGTCCGCTTATTGGCTAGGGCTGCCCAGGAAGAGTGTGGCTGAGGGAAATAATCCCTTGCAGCTGAAGAACAAGTTCTTTTTCTTTCTTCTTTCTTTCTTTCTTTCTTTCTTTCTTTCTTTCTTTCTTTCTTTCTTTCTTTCTTTCTTTTTTTGAGAGAGAGAGAGAGAGAGAGAAAACACAAGCAGGGGGAGGGAGAACCAGGCTCTCTGCTGAGCAAGGAGCCTGATGTGGGACTTTATCCCAGGACCCTGGGATCATGACCTAAGCTGAAGGCAGATGCTTAACAACTGAGCCACCCAGGCACCCCTTTAAGTTCTTCCTTGAAAGGAGATCCAAGCATGGAGCCTCCACGGCTTCCACAGCAGGAAGCTTTCTCTTTATCACCTGATTTTCCACTTCGGTAGAGGACCAAGTAAACCCTTGAAAATATTTTGCTCATCACTTTAGCAAGATCATTACTTAACTATTCTCTTTCTCTTTTGCTTTGTCCATCACTACTGCCAGCACCCCATTCCAAGCCATTATTTCTTGCTAGGGCTATTACAATAGTCTCTACTGGTCTTCCCATACCTACTCCTGTGCCTTCCCGATTGTTCTTCCCAATGCAGTCAGAGTCATCTCTTCAAACCCAGGCTTGATTAAACCCCTAGTAGCTTAGTGACTTCAACAGCACTATCTTCAAGGTCCTGAGGGTCACCGCATCTACCTCTTCAGTCTAACCTCATTCTTTCTTTCACAAGGCTGTTGTATATGCAAGTCCCTCTGCTGGGATGCTGCTTGCATCTTTTCCATGTCAGAAATACAGCATGATGCAGTTTGGTGTTTATTTTTTCCCTATCCAACATACTCCAAATGTCTTTTTTTTTTTAATTGAGCAAAATGAGGGCAAAGTTTTTATGAAAATAAAATTAAATATATATAGGAAGTATAAGTAGACATGTAAGAGACTAAAGAAGGATGTTACCACACAAGTCACAGGTAGAAGAAGTTGAATGCAATTATTGCTTTTGAAGAAATAATATATTAATTATTTTTACTTATTTTTCAGGTGACTATAAAGAATAAATGTGCAGCCAATTATTCTTATGGAACCATGAAAGAATTGTGTGATGTTCTCTGAAAAACACAATACAAATTGATACATTTAAGACTTCATTTCTGAAAGTACAGTTGACTGGATAACCTGAAAAACTTCTTGCCATAGAATATCTAGAAATTTGAGATAAAATATAATAAATGTTTTTTTAAATGCGTGGCTGAGCTTGCATAAGAGTAATAAATATCTCTAAGAGAAAGAGTGAGAGGGAGAAATCGAAGTGGGAGAGAGATGTTAATTTAAAGACAGGCGGGGTGCTTACAGGTGTCTTTTGAACTTTTTTTTTTTTTTTTCACTTTTCTATGTGCTTGAAAATTTTCAAGGTAAGGGGTGCCTGGGTGGCTCAGTCGCTAAGCGGCTGCCTTCGGCTCCGGTCAGGGGGACCATGACCCAAGCCGAAGTTAGCCGCTTAACACAGCAGGGAGCCTGCTTTTCTCTCTCCCTCTGCTGCTCCCCCTGCTTGTACTCTCTCTCTCTGTCAAATAAATAAATAAAATCTTTAAAATAATTAAAATAGAGCAATAACAAAAATAACAAAATAGTGCCCGAATTCTGAACACAATATCACATGAGACAAGAGAGAGGATGAGGGGGTATTCAAAATGAAATCACTTCAAGCTCCTTGTACTCCACAGGAGGGTAGAGATAACTACTTTCTACGGGTGTAAATAGAGAATAGGCTGTGCGTATTTTCAGTTTCTCCTAACCATGACTTCATATGTTGTCTATCCCAAAGACATCACACATGATCATTTAAGTATCTCTAAAGGTAGTGAAAGATATGTACAAGGACATTGATCTCACCAGGGTTTCTTTGTTCTTTTTTAGAAACAAAAAATCAGGCTTTGTTTTTGTTAGGGCAGCTTCACAAATGGGAAACTACCTAGCTGAGAACTGGCTAAGTGAACTATCACACACACATATATATATTCAGAATAGTACTATGCAATCATGAATAATGCTGTTATTTCATATTTACTGACTCAAAAAGATTTCATGCTTATGGTTGAATAAAATAGGTCACAGAATACATGTATGAGCTTACTTACACAAAATTATTTTATACAACTGTAATTATGACATTGGTTGTCTCCATAATAACTCTCTAGGTGAGGGGCACCTGGCTGGCTCAGTTGGTAGAGCATGTGATTCTTGACCTCAGGGTTGTGGGTTTGAGCCCCCGTTGGGTGTAGAGATTATTTAAAAAAAATAAATCAGAGACACCTGGTTGGCTCAGTCGGTTAAGCGTCTGCCTTCAGCTCAGGTCATGATCCCAGGATCCTGAGATTGAGCCCCCACATCGGGCTCCTTGATCAGCATGGAGTCGATTTCTCCCTCTGCCCCTCCCCCTGCTCATGCTCACTCTCTCTCTCTCAAGTAAATAAATAAAATCTTTTAAAAAATTAAAAACAATAAAGTTGTTCTAAATGTAAACATAAAATAAACAAGTACTTTTGCTCTTCCGTTTCCACGGGGGCTCTGTCCATTAGGAAAGAAGTCCAAGATCATTGTACCTAGGGAATGAGGAGAAGTGAGCAAAGAACTAGAGTGAAGGCGCCCTTTCTCCACTCTTGAAAGCAGCTGAGCTTCTGCAGTCTGTAGTAGGACTTCAGAATACACAGAAAAGTCTATTGTATTCTCTTCTGGAAGGTAGGACTAGATGGCCTACTCCTGTCTGGCAAGGAGATCCACACAGAGAAAGGGTCATCATTTCCCTGATCAATCTGAATGAAAAAAGGACTCTTGAAGGCTCAGCTGCCACTGGGGATTAGAAAAGCAGCTGTGCTCAAATGCGTACCCTCAGGCTGTGGAACTCAATGTCAAGGAATTCTTCTCAATCCCATTGCTCAGGATGACCCCTCCCTTCACATTCTTTCAATATTTCACCTAATTCATCTACCAGAATACTTTTTAGTTCCTTCTCAGCAAGTTATTCCCATCTTCTCTAAACCTTGCACCTAGGCACTGCTTCCGTTGGGGCTCTGGCAAAGTATGTAAGTGCACCTGTAAGCTTTTTCCACGTATGCGCCAAGGTGCCTCCTAGGCCCAAGGACACATCAAGGTTTGTAGGTGGTATGGAGCTCACAGCAAGAGAATGGATCTGAGTCTGAAGCATTTAATAATGAAACGTATATCCTGACCAAAGCCCCTTAGTCGAACCTCCTGTTTGTTTAATAGTGAACATTTGTCCAACTCTGAACGTCCAAAAGATCCATTTTCAAAACAGTCTGCATTTGTAACTGTGAAACTCTTGGGGAGAACGCGGGGTAGGCCTTTGCAAACACAGAGAGCAGGAGTATACATTTGTGCAATCTATCTGAAAGACATATTGACAAAAGGTATTGCAATGGACTGAATTGTGTCCCCCCAAATTGATATTTTGACGCCTTAACCCCACTGTGACTGACTATACTTGGAGCTCGGACCTTTAGCGAAGTAACTAAGGTTAAATGAGGTCATAAGGGGTAGGGCCCTAATCTGTCCCACAAGGCTGGTTTCCTTATAAGAAGAAGAGGCACCACAACTCTGCACAAAGGAAAGGCCATGTGAGGACACAGGGAGAGGTGGCTATTTACAAGCCAGGGAGAGAGCTCTTATCAGAAACCAAATTTGCTGGCACTTTGACTATGGACTTCAAATTTCCAGAATGTTCTGTTGATTAAGCCACTCCACCTGTAATATTTTGTTATGGTGGCACGAACAGACTAATACAGGTACCAAAACTTTAAAGAAGTTTATAGTGCTAAAACATACATAACAAAACTTACCATTTTAACCATTTTTAGGTGTACAGTTCATTGGCATGAAGTATATTTACAATGTTGTACAACTGTGTCCACTAATATAAATGTATTTCTTTTAAAGACCTTTTTTTATTTATTTGTCAGAGAGAGAGCGAGAGCGTGCACAAGCAGGGGAGCAGCAGAGGGAGAAGGAGAAGCAGGCTCCCTGTTGAGCAAGGAGCTCCATGTGGGACTCGATCCCAGGACCCTGGGTTCATGACCTGAGCCAAAGGCAGACACTTAATGGACTGAGCCACCCAGGTGTCCCAAGATAAATTTATTTTTAAACAGTATGTTAGTTACATTTTTTTAAAAAAAATGCAAAAATGGGGCGCCTGGGTGGCTCAGTTGGTTAAGCGACTGCCTTCGGCTCAGGTCATGATCCTGGAGTCCCGGGATCGAGTCCCACATCGGGCTCCCTGCTCAGCGGGGAGTCTGCTTCTCCCTCTGACCCTCTTCCCTCTTGTGCTTTCTATCTCTCATTCTCTCTCTCTCTCAAATAAATAAATAAAATCTTTAAAAAATGCAAATACGTTGTTTTCAATACCTTTTCAGGTACATTTAAAGCAATGGGTCCAAATGTCATCTGAACTAACTAAATAGGCTCTTTTACTTATGTTTCCAAGCCTTGTGGACACTATACTGCCAAAGGCAGGCAGAGGGGTAGACAGGGGTGAACAGGAATTTTTCAGTCTTGGCTCAAATCCTACTGAATATGTGACCTCGGGCACATTATTTAACCTCTCTATTACTCTATTATTGTTTGACTGTTCTTTCTTCCTACATCCTAGTGATCTCCAGAAAGATTTACTCTTTTCTCTACCCCAGTAAATACAGTTTTATAAGTTGTTTCAACAAACTTGCCGTCATGATATAATTCGAAGGACTGTCCATCTAAATCATCTTCTTTAATGGCCTGTTATGTTACTTCAAATTCCAACTTGACATCACTGCTTTGTAGAGCTGGTTTCATGGGTGTGCAACCTGTGCAGATACAGAGGTCTTCACACTTAGAAGGGCCCTGGGCTTGGTTAAATGTTCTGCTGATGTTGTGTTGAATTTCTTAATGGTTTTTGAACAAGAAGCCCCGCATTTTCATTTTGCACTGGGCCGCACAAATTATGTAGCAAGTTATGTGGTCCTGCTCCTTTGGGTGAAAGCATTATCTTCAGAAGGGTCTTATTTTATGAGCAAATAATTTACTCAAAAGACCGTATTAACACCAGCTAACACCATTTTTTCACATTAATTAATGTGTCAATTAACTCATTAAAAATAGCAGATATCTGAAGGATCGAAACACTAATTTTTGATGTGGAGAAGCAGCTTGAGGGCGCCTGGTTGGCTTAGTTGGTTGAGCATCTGCCTTTGGCTCCAGTCATGATCCTAGGGTTCTGGGATCAAGTCCCACATCAGTGGGCTCCCTGCTCAGCGGGGAGCCTGCTTCTCCCTCTCCCTCTGCTGTTCCCCCTGCTTGTGCTCTCTCCATCTCTCTGTCAAATAAATAAATAAAATCTTTAAAAAAAAAAAAAAGCAGCTTGAATAGGTCAGGAGCATGAATACTGCCTGCACAGGGTACCCTGAGGGCCTTTGAGAAGGTGGATGGGAGGGGGCAATGAAGGCACTAGACACCAGAGGACTTGATATATTTTTGTTGAGTGACAGTACAAATAAATGGGTGAATAAATGAATGAATGTGCTAAGGGAAAGAATGAAGGAGACATGTAACTCAAGTTTTTATATATGTATATAGCAATATATATTCTATTAGGCACCGACTTATATGCTAGGACCTCCGTCCTAAAGAGACTGAATGGGGGCTTCCTAGCTGAGCTAGTCTGCCTCAGGGCGTGCGCTGAGGTGACACAAAGCCTGCTGCCCTCATCCACGTAGCAAACTGGCTTGAGGACCAGAGCACGAGCTGAAGGCACGTAAGAAATGAGGTGGGTTAGCTGCCTCTAAGGGTGTCTGGCTAGCATTTTGCCGCAGGATAATACTCCCCAATGAGTGGTGATACACTGACTCAAATAAAGTATCTCTTTGGGGAAGTATAAATGCTAGATAACCCAAAAAGAAGGGAAGTCATTTTAGCTAAGATTGCTACTGTGAATAAATGTCCTGGTTCCTACAGTTTGTTTTACACAAACTCCTGAAGTATGAGCAGCCGGATGAGGCCATTTTTAGAGCTAACTTTCTTGCGACCCCAGGTTCCTACCCATCCTATCACTGAAGGTGGTGTGTGTGTTCCTTTGATCTTAAACAAGCTAATTGATTCAGAACATAATATCATTATGACAAAAATATTACACAGACCGGGGGAAAGCAACTCAAATGTCCATCAACTGACAAATGGATAAACAGAATGTGGTCTATACACACAGTAGAATATTATTCAGCCTTAAAAAGGGAGAAAACCTCGTCCACATGATACAACACGGATGAAACTTAAGGCCACTATGCTGAGTGAAATAAGCTGGTCACAAAAAGACAAACACTTTATGATTTCACTTATTTGAAGTATCTAAAGTAACCAAATCCGTAGAAACAGAGAGTAGAATGGAGGTTGTCAGGAGCTGGGAGGAAATAAGGAGTTGTTTAATGCATATAGAGTTTCAGTTTTGCAAGCTGAAAAGGTTCTGGAGATTTGTGCACAACAGTGTGAATGTGCTTAACCCTACTGAACTGTATACACTTAAAAATAGTTAAGCAGGTAGATTTTATATTATGTGCTTATTACTACAATTTAAAAAATTAAAAATTATATTAAGAAAAATCTTACATAGACCATTCAGATCCGGGGACCATGTGATTCACTATAGCGTCTCAATCATGATGGTTTATAAGGTCTCTCTAAGCCCTTGAGGATGGTTATATTGCTGCTGAACTTTTATAACAAACAGAACCCTTTTCCTAAGCAAAACATCAAATTGGGTTCCCAAATGGCTTTATTTTCAAATCCAAAAGGGATTATTTAATTTTACATTTGGTTAGCAACACCTTTCGTTCTGTAGGTTAAAAAGCATTTTTGCATGTTAGCTTATTTGATCCTCACAAGAACACAGATGAGAAAATTAAGGCTTAGAGAGTATTTATTATGTGACTGTTCATGAGTCACACATCCTTTTAGCGGCAAATATGCGTATTGAAACTTAGATAGCTCCCCTAACTCCAAGGAGAGAGCTCTACCACTGAGGAAGTGATGAATATAGTACATACAGGTCAACATTCATTTTAGCAAACTTAAAGTTTATATTTTGGTAAAAATCACAATTTCATGAGGAAGTAAATTTATCCCTTAACCATGAGAATCATATCTGTGAGAATTATCACTTTTTTGGACCATGAGATATAACCAAGACTCCTGGTTCCTTTGGTGGCAACATAATTTAATTGTGGTTAAGGTCAAGGACACTTTTCAAACTCAAACCTTCGTAAAGTGATGGCTAGTTTACTCTCACTTCTGGCCTTGCAGAACATGCCGTTCTGGGAGTCAGGGTTACCGGGGACAGGAACAAAGTCAAGGGTCATGAAGGGGAAAGAATCCTGAGTGGCCATCCATAGTGTGCCCTTCATGGTACTCCTATTTTCTATTCCATGAGTGTCTCTGTCTCAAATGCTCCTAAAGTGGTGTATTTCCCCTTCCCACCAGTTATAATCTGATTAGATTGGAGAATGTTATTCTCTGTCCCACTCCCCTTCCCCACCTCTCCAGCAGGTAAAGGAGAAGGCAATGGGACTGTCTTCAAGGACGTGATACAAATTTAAACATTCTCTTTTGTCAGAACAACTTAAAAACATTTCAACATTAGTGTAATGAAATAGGTAATATACTCTGTCTAATAAGAAAGCAAACAAACTTGGTTTTGTTGATTTATAAATGTGTTGATATTCACTAAATCATAAATATTGTGAATCCAAAAATATTGGGCATAGTTTTGGAAAAGGAAAGTGAGATGAATCTAATTTTCAGACATATTGTTCTTAAGATAATGAAAACAAAGTCCTTTTGAATCCCTTTGGTTGTTCCCACATTTCTTAGAAGCTTCCATTTACACAGTTTTCAACCTGCACTAGGCTTGCTCCCAACAGTTTCAGGCCTCTTCATGCTGTTTGAGAACAAGGCAAATTGCCTGGATGCGCACTGAACATTTTAGACAGAAGAGGGCACTATATCTGAGAGCTTCAAACCCTGCGCTCCACAGGGAAGATGGGGGGGTGGGGATGCAAGAAGGGAGGGAGAGCAGAAGGGACTGACAGGGATTCTTAATCAGACTCAACTACAACTGCAAGTCAGAAAGTGAATATTCGTGTGAGTTCTCTTTCGAGCTAGAAAGCAACTGGGATTTGGTGCAAGGCATCAGGGTTTGAGATTTTGTGAGTGATGCTCTGAAGAAGAGGTTGACTTGAGAGGACTGACTGAGGTAGACTGCACACTGAATCTAAATGCTACATGTACACAAAGGAAACAAGTAATCGAAAAGATCCTGTCTGTGTGTTCATTTTTAAATATACAGACAAAGACTAGACTACAATGAAACAAATTATTTTGGTCTTACTGCCACCTAGTTCTATTTCAAGGTTTTTTAGCATGGAAATCTTGCAGTAAATTCTGTAAAATTCTATTCTAGGAAAAAAAAATACCATAGTGCACTGTTTTTATCCACATTGGAAAATTCCTTTTCAAATATTGTGGGTAGATTGTCAGAGAATTTAGCTTTTCTGCTTAAACCTACAAAGTAAAACTTCTCAGAATGATGACTCTGAACAGATTTTAGGCTCAGATAGTTCAAAACAAATATTTCAGTATCCCATTGTAAGGATAATGGCTTGATTTTTAGATTTGAGTTTTTCCTTTTCTGGGAGAACTGCCCACACTGTTCCTCACGTCCCTTTCCCCAGGATGTACAGACAAGGGCTCAGCTCTTCCTGCTGTCAGAAAGTCTGTGCAAAGCAGCGCTGTTCACCAAAAACAGAGTGCTGGCTTTGTGTATAATTTTCAGTGTTTTAATACCCACATTTTTAAAAAAGTGAAATTAATTTTTATATAGTTTATATAACTCAATATATCCAAAATATTATCATCACCATGTTATCAATAAAAAAATTATTACTGAACTATTTTACCTTTTTTGGAGGGGGGTTACTAACTAGGTCTTTGGAATCTGGAGTATTTTATACTTTTACCACATGTTAGTTTGGACAAACCACAACAAAAGTGCTCAAAAGCCACATGTGGCTAGTGACTACCATATCAGACAGTGAAGGTCTGAAGCATTATTTTTTGGTCATGAAAAAATACGCAACTAATCAGTTAGGTAGCAAATTTAATGATGTATCTAAGACACACTGCCATCTATAAGTCTAATTCTACCTTAACCCTTTTTTCAATGGTTTTTATTGTAGTAAAATACATATAATGTAAAATTTACCATCTTGACCATTTTTAAATATACAATTTACCTTAACTTTTAAGATTTTTTTTTTTTTTTTGAGAAAGAGAGTGAGCGAGGGAGAGAGAGAGAACACAAGGTGGGGGTGGGCGGAGCAGGGAGCCTGGACACGGGGCTCAATCCCAGATCTCCAGGATCATGACCTGAGCCGAAGGCAAACACTTCACCGACTGAGCCACCCAGGCACCCCTCAAATAATCATATCTTTGTAAATTCCGTTCTATTTTTTATTTAAACAACAGCTTTATATTCAAAATTGACAGAATTATATGTGAATGATGTGGTATTAACTCTTATTTGAAAGACTTAACTTTTGTATTTTCTTAGTTGTATGAACTGAACTGTCATAAAACTTTTTTTTCATAAAACTTTTATACTTTTGAAACATCTACAGTAAGTTTTGTACTTGGTGATACGCTATGCAGATGACTACATTTTTATGAATCTATTGAACCTAGAACTCTGACATAAAATAAGGAATTATTTAGCATGCTTGTTCCCTGAGGATACTTTGGTGGTTGGTTTCCCCCACTCCACTGTCTCCACCCCAATCCTTCAGTTGGGCACACCTAAAAGTCAGGCTCAGTATCAGACTCTTCTCCCATAGTTGTCCCACAGCGGGGATATCTGGGTTAAATATGGTCAGCTGGCTCCAAATGGACCCACTGAACTTAGATCTAAATACTAAAAGGGTCAGTCTAGAACCAAATAATTTACTGTACTATTCACTTGCTTGTCTTTGATGCCATGTTCACATGTCTTTTTTTTCAAGATGTTCTTTAGATACTGGCCATTTCATGGATTTACTTTGTCAATATTCATACTTACTAATATATTTGTTACTTCATAAAAATAAGGAAATTATAATATTTTTATGATATTCTAAATATTCTTCTCAATTAAAGAGAAGGATATCCTTAGGAGTTTCTTTACCTTCTACTCAAATCTGCCTAAAATCCTGAACACAATACAACAATAAGGTGTAAATATCTATTGTGAAAGATACCAAGTACATGTTCCCTTGTTCAGGTCTTTCCCTCCTTCCTTTCTTTTTAAATTTATTTTTTTATTTCATTTTTTCCACTCTTATTGAGCTATACCTGACAGGTAACATTGTATAAGTTTAAAGCATACAGGTTGGGGGCAACCTGGCTGGCTCAGTCGGTGATGCATACCACTCTTGATCTCGGGGTTGTGAGATCAAGCCCCATGTTGGGTGTAGAGCTTACTTTGAAAAAGAAAAAGAAAGCCATTAGTAAAGTGTACAGGCTAATCAGGGTAATGGTTTGACATCTGTATGCATGGCATCTTTCTTTCTTTTTCTAATCTCCATTTAATTTAAATGCCACTGGGTTCAGTTATGTCCAAGCAGCTTCTAAAAAATTTTGGGCTCCAAAAGTCATCACATGAAAACTGCATCAGTTACACCCTACCTATAAATTCATAATTCTACCCAATCAGCTAAGACATGTAGACATATAGAGCCTTGGTAGTGCCCTCCATAAAGCTCCCTCCAAGATTCAATGCTCTGAGTCCACAAAAGACTTGATATCCCTCTCCAGGAAGAAGTGGCCTATGGTCTGTGTATTGCTTTTTCCATTTTCCCTCTTTTGAACAATCCTTTGAAAAGAATGTTTATCTTATTTTTTCTTTAGGGGTATCAAGGATATTCAGATTTATTGTTTATTTGTAAGTTGTAAGGAACCAAGATGCTTCAACATCCTGATCATGAAATTTAAAAAAAATTTTATTTATTTATTTATTTATTTATTTATTTATTTATTTATTTATTTATTTATCAGAGACAGAGAGAGAGAGAGCACAAGGAGGGGAAGCAGCAGGCAGAGGGACAGGGAGAAGCAGGCTCCCCGCTGAGCAGGGAGCCCGATGCAGGGCTCTATCCCAGGACCCTTGGATCATGACCTGAGCTGCAGGCAGGCGCTTAACCAACGGAGCCACCCAGGCATCCCCCTGATCATGAATTGACCTGACATAAAGATCCTGTAGCTGGGACAAGGCTGTGTGGGGCTAGGCAAGAACAATTTTGGAATTGTATGTATGGGAAGAAGTTATGTGTATGAGTGTGTGTGGTGGAGAAGGGGGCAGCCAAAGAATGAAGGATATTGAACATTTTTTTCTCCCAACATTTTTCTATTCTTATGGAAATGGGACTCTTGTTTTTGGTAAGAATTAGTCCATGATGCCCAGGGACACTGAGGATGTGAGCCTGAAGGCCACAGTATCTCCAGTGTAGCACCCTGGCTTAGGGAATAAACCCAAACTACTAAAAGAAGCAGAGGAGAAAGATGGAGAGTGAGCAACCTGAAAATGAGCGGCTTTGTTACAATCGTCCTTGCCTGTCCCATGGTTTGGATAAGTGAGCCAATATATTTATTGCTGTATTTGGCTTAGCTGGCTCAAGTCAGTTTTTGTTATTAACCTTAAAAAGAAAAACTACCAATTATGTTACCAGCAAAATGGGTTTACTCAGGAATAAAAAAGAATTGCAATCCGGGACAAATAAGCTGCTGGCAAAACCATAACTGAGTCTGGAGAATAAAGGAGAGGTATGCTTTTTTTAATGGAGAAAAGGAGTAAGTTGAGAAGACTGTTATAAACTAAAAGTTCATTGGAGTAAACTGGGAGTGTGAAGTGTAATGGCTTCTCATTGGTTGAGCTGTGGGAGTGAAGGGGGATAGCTAAAGAGTATCCATGTGCAAGGTCAAGTCTGTGTAAGGTCAAGTCTATCTCTTCCTGTTGGGTCTGCAATTGACTAGGAATAGTAGGATGAGGGAACTCCCCCTACTGAAACCTCCCAACTCCATTTTAGTGAGGTTCCCCCCAACCAAGGTTTATTTATTTATTTTTTTAGTAATCTCTACACTCAACATGGGGCTTGAACTCATGAACCTGAGATCAAGAGCCACAAACTCCTCCGACTGAATGAGTCAGGCACCTGAGAGGTTTCTCATTAATTTTCACATTGTCATGTGCCATCAAGAGTCCTGATAATTCAATGGGTAAAACCCAAAGTTCTTTCTCCTTTTATCTTTCATCCCAAAAATATAATGACAGTTCTATAACTTTCACCACTAATTCAATCTCATCATATGCTATTTACTACAGGGATACTACTGAGACTGATCTTAGCATTTCAGGGAAGCTAGAGATCAATTTACTTTATAATTTAAAAAGGCATGTGGTCGATCGGCTGGCTCAGTCAGTGGAGCATGAGATCTTGTTTGTGAGTTCGAGCCCCAGATTGAGTGTACAGATTCCTCTAAAAATAAAATAAATTATAGTTTATTGTATTTATTTATTTTTAAAGATTTTATTTATTTATTTGAGAGAGAAAGAGCACAGAGGGAGAGTGAGATGGAGAAGCAGACTCCCAACTAAACAGAGAGCCTGATGCATGTGGGGCTCTATCCCAGGACCCTGAGATCATGACCTGAGCCACAGGCAGACACTTAACCGACTGAACCACCCAGGTGCCCCAAAATAAATATTTTTTAAAAAGGCATGGATTTACTCTCTCAAATTTTAAAACTTTTCCAAAATGGCCACATGCTGCTTTCACAATGAGAAAAAAGGCTAACTTTATTTATTTTTTATTTTTTTAAGATTTATTTATTTGAGAGAGAGCGAGAGAGCGTGTGCGGGAGCATGGGGCTGAGGGGCAGAGGGAGAGGGAGAGAAGGTCTCAAGCAGACTCGGTGCTCAGCCTGGAGCCAACATGGAGCTCCATCTCTCCACCCTGAGATCACAACCCTGAGATCACGACCTGGGCGGAAACCAAGAGCCTGACGCTCAACTGTGTCACCCAGGTACCCCAAGGCCAACTTTATTCTTAAAAAATTAAATATTCAGATAAGAAAGGATAACATTTTTATTTCTGTTTGAGGACTCTTAATTTCTAGGCAGGATAAGGATAGGTGCTACAATAAAGTAGAGCAATCTCTGTTTTAGAGTACTTTCCCACATTTTGCTCCAAATTGTTAATATAGCAAGGAAGTTTCCTTCTTATAATTTATTTCTGCTCTAATACTGAAAGTGATCTGCTTGGTTTTGTAGACAAAATGCTCTATTGTTTGTGTTAAAAATACTTAAAATGTTTATTTCTTATCCCCCCCACTTTAATTATTCATAATTTAAAAAATAAGCTACCTTCATCCTAATACTACCAATAATGTGAAACAGATAGGACTGGGGCCTCCCACCCTTCAGAGATTTAGGAAAACTTGGTCCCAGCACTCATTTATTTTATGGACTGTGAGAGCCCAGAATCTGCTTTTAGATTTCTGTCAATTCCTTAAAGCTTGCTTCCTTGGGGTTCCCTGGACCTTAGGCTAAGATGGATGTTAGAAGCATGCTCTTCACTGTTTTGCACTGGAATTCCATACCTGCCAAGCACTTTGTGAGGTTAATAATTCTGCCAAGGATTTGCAGTGTTGCTGAATGAATGCATCTCAAACAGGGCACAGCTAACTGTCTATCATCTCTACAGCTCCAACTCCACCCCCTACCTCTTTAGTGCAATCAACAAATTCCTCTCCCTACTCCCCTTTTGATGAATAGCTCTTCACCCTCAAATCTCAGCTTCTCTGCTGGCTAAACATGGAACTTTCCCAACAGGTAGGTCTCATTCCTAAGAGAAATGATCACACCAGTTGCTAGAAGAATAAGATTTCCCCATTTGTTAAACTAAGAAAGAGGAGCATTTGACACCTACTTGGGTTAACAAAGCTCTATCTGGCTGACACCTCTGTCATCCCATTGATTGGCAAGATTGTTTCAATGATGATGCTGTTTGAGAGTCTCCCTTTCTCTATCTCTCCATGTGGTCCCTTTGAAAGATGTGAGCTGTGAAAGAGGAAAAAAAAGTCATCTCTGACAATGGAGTCTTTTTTAACTAATAGACTGTAGTCCTATTAACTTCCTAAGCATGTGTTTATTACTCTATTTGTTACCAAATTTTGGGGGGATAAGTTGGTATAATTATTTTTATTTAAAAGAAAAAATGGGGTCCCTGCTGGCTCATTTGGGAAAGCATGAGACTCTTGATCTCAGGGTCATGAGTGTGAAGCCCACACTAGATGTAGAGATTACTTAAAATAAATAATAAAAAAAAGATACAAAAACATCTAAGATGCAAAAAGATTGGTAATCAGTTACAAATCAACGATGATATATTTCTTGATGTCCTAGCATTATCTCCAAGATGGTTTCAAACCACAGATCATGAATTACCAGCTTTAAAGATCAGTTTCTATAGCACAAATGTCCTTAGCAAAACCCAGAGAAGCCAAAGTCAACATTTATCCCCAAGTAATTAACAGTCCAACTCTGGTACCTGAATAACTCCTTACTCAGGAAGCTATTCAGTGCCACCTGGGGGTCTTCTTGCAAGGAAGAATTTTGCAGAAGATGGTAAAGACAGCTTAAGAGGATAGGAAAGTCATTCAGGTATTCATGAATATACGTTTGTTTTATTTCTTTATAAAAGCTTGTAAAAATTGAAACCAATATAATTCAGGATGCCTGGCTGGCTCTGTTGGTAGAGCAGGCGACTCTTGATCTCAGGGTTGTGAGCTTGAGCCCCACCTTGGGCATTGAGATTACTTTTAAAAATAAAATAAATAAAATGATTTCAGTGCCCTGATGCTTGGAAATGATTTCTTTTTTAAAAAAATAAAATCAGGGCCACCTGGGTGGCTCAGTCGTTAAGCGTCTGCCTTTGGCTTGGGTCATGATCCCAGGGTGCTGGAATCCAGCCCCGCATCGGGCTCCCTGCTCAGTGGGAAGCCTGCTTCTCCCTCTCCCACTCGCCCTGCTTGTGTTCTCTCTCTCGCTGTGTCTCTGTCAAATAAAATTTTTAAAAATATTTATTTATTTATTTGTCAGAGAGAGAGAGAGAAAGCACAAGCAGGGGGAGCGGCAAGCAGAGGGAGAAGCAGGCTCCCTGCTGAGCGGGGAGCCCGATGCGGGGCTTGATCCCACCAGGACTCTGGGATCATGACCTGAGCCGAAGGCAGACGCTTAACGACTGAGCCACCCAGGCGCCCCTCATTTAATACTTTACAAACATATGAGGAAAGTGAAACAGAAAGACAAGTAATACTAATAGGTAATATTCAGTACTAATATATGCCAAGACACAGTTCTAAGTGCTTTATTTATATTAGCTCATTTAATTTTCATGTAGAGCCTAGATGGCATGTAGTATGACTTTATAGATCAATTAACCTAATCCCTACAACAAGCTTATTAACTGGGCCCCATTATTGTTCCTTTCTGCAGATGTAAAGTGGGGTGTAAGAAAATAAGTGATTATATACCTTGACCGAGTTCCACATCTGGTAAGTGGTAGAGCCAGGAATCAAACTCAGTCTAGTAGCAGAGTCTGTACCTTAGACACTCTTAAGTACTTTCTCTACTATAAAATCCCATTCTTTGTGCATTAATTTACATGAATTCAACTATCTGCACTGAGAGAATGAAAGAAAAATTAAATGGGGAGGCAGTTGCTCCTCTCACTCTCCTCTGTGGGCCTTGCTTTGGAGGGAGTGTGCTATGGGAAAATGAACAACTGTCCTGCTCGGTTCCTGTGACGCTCATAGGGCAGATATTTCGCCAAGCTGAGGGTGATTTTAGCTTTGAAGATCTGGTAATCCTTATATAAGAAGGTCTCTCCATGAAGGCCAATTCATTTCCTCTGGGGTGCAACAGTGATGTCTTTCAATGCTGAAGGAGAGTGCAGCTGACCCAAGGAGAGCAGTAAGTTGCTCTCTAATTGGCACCTCATAAGGAATTTCCAGGAATTTTCTGGACTATAACTTTTTTTCCCCCTTGCTCGCTGACTTTGGAGCGTACCCCCTATGTAAGATGTGAGGCTACTGTATACAATCACTACAAACTAAGGCAAAATATGGTGTCATTGGCAAAGTAGGAAACAAAAGCTCCAGTGAGTCAAGAGAAGGGAAAGGTTGCACTCAGTGCGGGGGACAGAAAGTTTGTTGGGAAATTAGGGAAAAGTTTATGAAGGAGAGGGTATTTGAGATGGACTCTGAAGGATATGTAGCTCTGACACCCAGAGCCAAGAGAGGGAGTTATATGTGGAAGGGGGATCCTGAGCAAAGGCAGGTGGGTGGGAGGGCTCAGGGCATGATGAGCGAGAGCCACTGTGGCTGTTGCCAAGACTCTATCAAGGAAAGTGCTGGAAAGTAAACTGGGTAACATACATAGGCAGTGGGCCATTTTACAGAGGCCTTTGTAGGGGAGGAAAAAGTTTTCTTTTATCCTCTTAGGGTTCCTGGCTGCATCTGAAAAGTAAGTGGACAAAGACTGATTAACAGGATTAATATATTATATAATAATATAATTATTATATATATAATATATACATATATATAAAACACGTTTATTTAATATAAGTTTTACGTGACCCAGGAATCTTCGTACAGTAAAGAAGACCCAAAGAAACAATTAGACCTATGTTCTTTTATGCTAACTTTGATGAAGAGAGGGCAGTAGTAGAAGAATATGATAGGTTAAGGAGTATGATGTCATTGTAATAAACAGGGGAAACTTAGCAAGGCCGGTTTGTTAGGATTTTTCTTGGTGTTCCTTTGTCTTCAGAGATAAGGATGCTCCTTTCCTCTGGGTATAGAGAGGGCACTTCTCACAGAGGGTTTTATGGGATGGGGGTAGGAGGTCAGAGTGACCCTCCTGCTTCTGCCATTTTATCAAACTCCTTCAGCTTAAAATATTTAACAAGCCAAAAAATATTTAATATGCCAAGGTGCCAAATTTTGGGGCGGTGTGTCCTGAACCCCATCACTTCCAATGCCAAGTTGGGGAGTCTGTACTTAGAGATTCTGAGTAAGGACATCATCAGAGCTATGCTTTAAGAAGATTAATCTGGCAGGGATGTATGAAACCAATTGGATTTGGAAACGGCATTAAGTATACCAATTAAAGGGGCACCTGGCTGGCTTAGTCGGTAGAACATGGGACTCCTGATCTTGGGGTCGTGAGTTTGAGTCCCATGTTGGGTGTAGAACTTACTTAAAAAAAAAAAAGCATACTAGTTACAGGTCTAATGTAGTAATCTGGAGAAAATATAATAGTATAATAAAGTCTTGTGTGAAACGCTTTGGTTTGCAAAAAATGGGAACCAACTTATTGCAGCCTAAGCCAAAAAGGAGAGTATTTTATAAGGGAACTGAGATGATTCAGAAAACCTTGGGGCAGGTGGGCAGCTGGACTTCAGGTTAATAAGCTTTAAGTTTAGGGCTTCTTACTTAAACTGACAGCTATAGAGAACCTGGGATGGGCCCCGCCAATATACTTAAAGTGTTTTTGTAAACTTCGTAAAAGTGAGACATTTTAACCACAGTTGGTTAAGATCACTTCTCTCCATTCACTTATTTCTGGAGTCTATACCAGCCACGACTGGCTCTTTTTCCTGTTGGGAGAGGGTTGGAATTGGGGACAGCTGCCTCCACAGTACCTGAAGACTACTTCAGTATTTTGCAACAGTCCCAGGGTTTTGTTTTTGTTCTAGGTTCATGGTTTAGATGAACCATTTCTAATCTTTAGTTGCAGCATTTAAACACACCTGCTAGGGTGCCTGGGTGGCTCAATGGATTAAGCGGCTGCCTCCAGCTTGGGTCCTGGGATAGAGCCCCATGTTGGGCTTTCCACTCAGCGGGGAGTCTACCTCTCCCTCTGCCCCTCCCCCTGCTTATGATCACCAGTGCTCTCTCTCTCTCACTCTGCTCTTGCTCTCTCTCAAATAAATAAAATCTTTAAAAAATTTTTTAAAAAGACATTTTAATATTCTAAGCTAGACAAAAAATTTAATTATCTTTGTATATATTCTATTTGTAATTCTTTCTATTTGCAAACTCATCACATGGAGAAACAATGAAAGAATATGTAGCCAGTGAATGTAATAAAATTACTTTAGAGGCATGTCAGGCAGTTGATTAATAAAAATAGTATCATATATTTCATTTTTCTAGATTTTATAATACTTGAGATATTGATCAGCTTTTAAAAATCTGTCATTTTTTGTGATTTATTTCCTATTCTAAATAAGTATGCATATTCACACCTAATTTTGTGTTCATAATTTTCTATTTTTTTTTCAAAGTAGGCACCCAAATTATATAAGCATTAGGCCCTACAAAAGTTGGATTCATCCCCAGCCACTGGAACCAACTGGACCCAGAAGGCTACCAGGAACCCACACACTTCTCTGTTGCTTTCTATTGTCTGCTTCTGCTTGTGGCTGAGCCACAGGCTTAGCTTTCCCTGTTCTTAGTTTCCATACGGTAGACTATGGCTCTCCCACGACTACCAACATACATATACACAAGCTTCCAGACACATTAAGAAACAGTAGATGGCCTGTTGGTCCCAATTCCAAATTCCTGGAAGCACAAATATGATAGACCCCGTTTAGATGAGGTACACCTTGCTGGTTCAATCAGTCAATTTTAGCCAAAGAGAGCAAAGTCACATGGCATAGCGTGGCTGCCTGGGGACAGGACCAAGTCCTGGTTATCAGAGAAGGGGTTGGCTCTGAGCAGGTCAAACCCCAAAGGCATCCCCTTGATGCTGAACTACAGGGGTCCTGAGTAAGAATGAAAGTATAGGAGAAAGGATGGAAAAGCTAGAGAGCTTCACAGCTAATGAGATGAGAGTAGGGAGTACAACAAAAATGTTAACTGGGAGGCACAGCATTTACAGCTCAGTACAGGACTGGAAGTGATCATTGAAGTGAGGGTCACAGGGAAGACGAAATTCTCAGAGTGGTAGTGGGTAAATCTGTTGTCCCTCCCAATCTGGAAATTCACTTTCTTGGGCTAATTCTTGGAGGCTTTGAATTATATTTGATTAAGCGAGGTCATATTCCTTTATAACATTTCAAAGCTCAACTGCAAGGATATTTTTTTAAAAAAAATTTCATCTCTTCAAGAGATGATCATCAAGAAGATTTTTCATACACTACCCTCATAATAATCATTTCAGACTGATGTGAATTTTATAAGTTCTAACATTTAAAAACACAAACACGAAGATTTTTTTTTAAAGATTATTTATTTAAGTAATCTCTACACTCAATATGGGGCTTGCACTTACAATCCCAAGATCAAGAATCACATGCTCTATTGACTGAGCCAGCCAGGCACACCAATTGTGAAGTGTTTGTTACCTAGCATACTAAATGACCTTAGGCCCTGAATTTACCATACTTTGTTTTCTCTTTTTTCTTGCATTCTTTTTTTTTAAAGATTTTATTTATTTATTTGAGAGAGAGAGAATGAGAGAGAAAGAGCACATGAGAGGCGGGAGGGTCAGAGGGAGAAGCAGACTCCCTGCTGAGCAGGGAGCCCGATGTGGGACTCGATCCTGGGACTCCAGGATCATGACCTGAGCCGAAGGCGGTTGCTTAACCAACTGAGCCACCCAGGCGCCCTTTTTCTTGCATTCCTTCTTTTTTTTTTCTAAATAAGATTTTATTTTTATGTAATCTCTACACCCAACGTGAGGCCCAAACTTAAAACTCTGAGATCAAGAGTTACAATGCTCTACTTGCATTAGATCTATGAAATGTTTTGCTCTAAGAATAGAGACAATGAGTATACCTGGAGTACACAAACGACTCTTGCTCTCTTATCTTACTTTTTCATTCCTTTACCTCATTCATTTATCTCACCCCAAAACCTACTACTGGAAAACAGGATCCCAGGTATTTATTTTTGTGGGGAGAGGGTTTCGCAAAGTCAATCACATGCACCATCGTCCTGTGAACTACTCATTAATCTCCTTTCAAGTTATCTAGACGACTTACAGAAGCCCCTGCTGTTGCCATTTAAAAATTTTTCACTCAAAAAGATTCAGTGCTACTCATTTGGTCTGATAACCAGATGTGCATCTTACTTCAATACAAATTTGTCCCTTGCTCTTCTCAGCCCCTGTCATTTGGAAGTTCAGTATATCTAGTTCCTGCCTAATTCAACAAGTACTACGTTAGTGATTAAAGGGCACTTTGGGTTAATGATAAATAAAAAATATTAAAGACTGAAATTTCAATAGAACAATATAAAGATGATTTAAGTTTTCCATCATAGAAATGTTGGAAAAACACCAAAATTGTCTTATAATAAATATAAACCACCTTATAAAAATATATAGGATATCTTGAGGAAAAACTGAAAAACAAAATAATTTTGAACATATGGGTATGACTAGCTATAGACACAATTGTAAAGTAGATAACTGCCTACATTTGAGTTCACAGTTTGCCTAACCAATTTTAGCTCTTTCCTGAGATTTGCCTTGGCTCCTTAATTTCCCACCTCTCTCTCCCTCTGCCTCACCAGATCCAAGCCTGTCTCCATCATTCTACCCCTCCCTGGCTTCTTACCCCTCATCATCTCACTCAGTTCCCCCCTTTCCTGCCCTGCCCCACCTAGTCAGTGAGAGGGAGGCTGTTATTGCTAAACTTCCCCCATTAGGCTCAAGGGTGTCAGCATTTCCAAAGACCTTCCTCTTCCCCAACTTTCACTTCAGTGACCTCAAAAAGGGAGCTTGTAAAAATAAGAAAAGCTGGATTCAAATTCCAACTCTGCTTGCCTGCATTAACAAAAGCAAGTCACTTATTTTTAGGCCTCAGTGTTCTTAACAGTAGAACAATTGGGTCAGAGTAAATATATAATATTCCTGACAGATCTAAAAGACTAAAAGCTGGAGGTTGGAGACTCCAACCTTGCCTTTTCCATCTGTCAAAGCTTACTTCTCGGGGCGCGTGAGTGGCTCAGTCGGTTAAGCGTCTGCATTCAGCTCAGGTCAAAGTCTCAGGGTCCTGGGCTCGAGCCTGGGGAGTCTGCTTCTCCCTCTCCCTCTGCTCCTTCCCCTGTTTGTGCTCTCTCTCTGTCAAATAAATAAGTAAAGTCTTTAAAAAATATATTAATTTTCTTTCTCCACCCAGGTAACCAAATAAAAATGCAGACTTAGTAGGTGGGCTCTGAAAATTCTCTACTAGTAGAATATAAGACACTTTTAGGCTTGCTGAATTGTGAATAGGGCCCTCTCACTTCAAATCACAGGTCAGAGGTATTGGCTTATTCATAAGGAGAGCACAGGATAGGGAGAAGCTGGCCTGGCTCCTTCCATCCTGGAGAGGACAATGCACAGGAGGAGGAAGCTGAGTAGACTGTTGGGAGCGTGGAGTCTGGAGCCAGCCTGCTTATGTCTCCTGCCTGGCTCCGCTACTCACTTGCTCGTGGTCTTGAGAAAGTTGCTTTACTCTTCCTGCACCTCGGTGTCATAATCTGCAAATGGTAACAGTAATTTCCTGATTGGGTTTTTATGGGGATTAAAATAAAAGATTAAAAGAGAGTACACATTCAATCAACACTATTAAGATGATGCTAAATTTCGAAAGTATTTTGTTGCTATTTTGGACTCTGATCACGTGTAAGTATAGATATTATCAATTACTATACCTATCATGAACTCTTGAATATTAACTTTAACTATGGAACTATTATTATTTCCCTCTCTCCTTCACATTATAGGAGTTTCCAGTCATTCATATAGATTCATGGTATTTTAAAGGTTTATTTATTTTAGAGAGACAGTGAGAGAGAGAACACTCGAGAGCAAGGCAGGGGCAGAGGGAGAGGGGGAGATTCTCAAGCCGACTCCTGCTGAGCACAGAGCTCGTGGCAGGGCTGGATGCCACGACCCTGAGATCATGACCTGAGCTGGAACCAAGAGCTGGACACCTAACCGAATGAGCCACCCAGGCGCCCCTAGAATCACAGTATTTTCAAAAACTCTCAATGCATCTTCCCATTTATTCCATTTTTTTCCTGCCTGGTATTCACATTTTAATTATTGTTCTTCTTAATTACAGTGACCCATTCATCCTCCATGTCAATTGGCTTCTTACCCTGATCCTAATTTTTCTCTCTCCTTTTGCTTAGTGGTCAGTGTCATCAGCAGATATGGGAGGTCTAGTCAGACACACCAAAGCAGACAGGAAGAATAGGAAACAGGAACGGAAGAAGAGGGAATATGTTGCTAACCAGTGGAGGAAGGAGTGTCTGGAGAGAGGGAGATAGAGAAAATGGCTAGAAGCACTCAACCATCTGCTATGTTAGGCAGAACAGGACCCAAGCAGAGGTGAGTAGAACTGCAAGGTGGCATCCAACCCCAGTGAATTTGGGGGAATAGGACATGAGGCTGGTGGCATTTGCCCTTGATGTTTGGTCATGAACAGTTAAAACACACCTGCACTTTAGAAGTGCTGGTGGCTAAGAGCATGGGCTCTGGAGAAGGATTTAATATCTAATTCTATTCTCAACTGTGTAACTTTGAATGAGTGGCTTAACCCTTCTTACCTTGGATGTGAACTGTAAGATGGAGATACTTGTAAAAACTCATAAGATTAAAGAAAGGCACCTAGCAATATACTAATAGTGGTCAATATTATTGTTATTATTGTCATTATTATTTACTATTACTAAAATAATGCCACCCACTCTGGTTAGCTGACCAATAGGAAAAAACTTCAGAGAAGAAAGCAAATAAATAGTGGAAAAAACAAAGCTTTTGGTTTGCTTTTCTAATCTTTACAGTGACCCAGGAAATAAATGAAAAGAAAAATTTCTATTAATTCATTTTAACTTAGTAGCATGGAAGAAACAGAGTTAAATACCCCTGAAAACTAGTCAGCTTACAAATATGGAAATTTATTTCAGAACTTTCCCCCATGGAATATATTTATCTTTGTATTTTAATTAACTACTATGGCATTTATCCTGAATTTTATTAAGAAACCAATTTTATTCAGAAACTCTAAAGATTAATATGATCTTAAATCACTAATAAAATGTCTTCATGTACATTTCATTGGATTTTTAATTTTTATAATAAAGACAAGGAGGCAAATCTGCTTACAAAATTGGTTTTATCATTGAAAATATAAGAAATTCTAACTAGAATAAAATATAATCCATCTTAACACTTCAAATATTTTAACAAAGCAATAAAATGTATGCTAAAAGTAATTTATTTGTTGATAGCATTAATAAAATGTTTCCAACTAAAGTACTATCTTAAAGAGAAAGCTGCTTTAAAAATATATTAAGAACTCAAAGTATGAAATGACTTTAAGTACTTTTTTACTAGAAAACAGTAAATGGTAAAATTACACATGCGACTTAGAAGGATTTAAATTCTCTTCTATGAGGATTTAACTTCCCTTCTATGTTCAAAACTTTGTACTTTCTGCTTATTTTATCCAATTGCATTTGCTGGTACAAATTTCATTCTTAAGAATTGTTTCATTGGGGGGCGCCTGGGTGGCTCAGTCGATAAGCGTCTGCCTTTGGCTCAGGTCATGATCACAAGGTCCTGAGATCAAGCCCTGCATCAGGCTCCCTGCTCCGCAGGAAGCCCGCTTCTCCCTTTCCCACTCCCCCTGCTTGTGTTCCCTCTCGCTGTGTCTCTCTCTGTCAAATAAATAAAATCTCAAAAAAAAAAAAACAAAAACAAAGAATTGTTTCACTGGATTCTGGAAACCTAACATGTTCCCCTTGGCCCCCAGGGGTTTTGAACATTCTCTGGGAAAGCCTCTTATAACTTGTTTAATATATAATGTTTAAGAGATTCTGATTCATACAAGGCAAAATGATACCTAAAACAAATGTGAGTCTGGAGCCTGGGTACCTTTGCAGAACCAGAGTATGGGAGAGTTATGAATAATCATCTTTGTAGAAGCCCAGAAAGAGGTGGTGGAAGGGATGGATATAGTGACTTTTAAATAAGGTAGGTTAATACCAGGATATAACTGGACAATAGCACCCAGAACCACTTTTTGTTTTAAAGATTTTATTTATTTGAGAGAGTGAGAGTGAGAGGGAGAAGCCAACTCCCCACTGAGCAGAGAGCGGATGTGGGACTCCATCCCAAGACCCTGAGATCATGACCCAAACCCAAGGCAGACGCTTAACTGACTGAGCCACCCAGGTGCCCCCAAACCACTTATTCTTTAAGGAGAAGCAAGAGATTTTTCTCGCTGTTCTTGTAAAGTCTACATAGTTGTTGGTAACCTAGGGATTTGCCCATCTGTAATGAGGGAATCCAATAGGTTTAAAGATTGTCAGTAATTCAAAGTTCACTTATGCAGAATGCCCTTGTGGTAGCTAGCTTCCAACAGTCCTCACTGCCGTGTGTGTGTGTGTGTGTGTGTGTGTGTGTGTGTGTGTGTGAGAGAGAGAGAGAGAGAGAGAGAGAGAGACTCCTGAGGCTAGGTCAGAAAAGGTAGCACAGCATTCCTTTCTCTTGGACTACTCACTTCAAAATGTAAAGGAATATAGCTTTGTTTAATCAACTCTAACTCAAAGTATCCAAGGATTATCCCAAGAAAGAGAATTTCCAGTTTGGGAGGGGCAAATGATTTACTGGCTCGCACTAGGAGAATTTAGTCTTCTGTGTTCCTCAGGTTGATTATCACTCCCATCCCTAAACTGGCCCTAAAACCTCCTTTTCCCTTTTAACATTCTGATATAAAAGTGGAAAATCTTTTTTCTTGGTTAACCCATCATACTGAAGACAGGCTGAAATTTTAAAAAGACTTTCTTAGGTAGTAAGAGAGAATAAAGGGTAAATGGAGAAAAGAAGTACAGAAGCATTCTATCTAATACACATCTTATACCATTTCATTTATAGTTAGTCTACATAATTACATGTGTATGTATATAAATGCACAGAAAAATGTCAGGAAGTTGAAATGCTAACTTGTCATTCATGATTACCTGTGGAAGGGTAGAGGTGTGGAAAGACTGGTAGGTATGCAGGATGAGGAGTGGAAAGGGAAGTAGAGAAGGAAAGGAGGAGACTGGACTTTTTAAAAAAAGTCCGTTTGGTATTATTTGAAAGTTAATGATGAGAATGCATTAGTGAAGCAATTGTCTAATTACAAAACAAATTGTATAATATCAAAAAAACAGAAGAGCAAATTAAAAAAATTTATTTATTTTAGAGAGAGGGAGAGTATGAGGAGGACGAACAGAGGGACAGGGAGACTCCGCACAGAGCACGGAGCCCAGTGAGGGGCTCAATCCCATCACCCTGAGATCATGACCTGAACAGAAATCAAGAGTAGGTACCTTAACCGACTGAGCCACCCAGGCGCCCCAGAAGCAAGAGCAATTTAGTTATAATCTGGAGATCTCATAGTCCATATTCATTAGCTAGGACCACTGACCACATCATCCCTTTCCTACTGAGTCTGAGGTTTTAGAATGCCTTGCTACAAACTTGGCTTCCACAAAGAATGTGCCTTTCCAAGACCCACTATGGAAGAGCTGCCCCAAGACATCAGTTTGGCACCTTTAAGGCTAATGACAAGAGAGCAGATTGTTCCATCTCCTATTCTACCAGTCAGCGATTGGAACACTAGTTCTGGGTAGCACACTCCTAAACACAGTGCTTAAAACAATTCCTTTTTCCTGCAGGTCACTGGCTCCAAGCTGGGGATGGTTCTAGACCCGCTTCATGTCTCTCATTCTTGTTTTACCGGCAGATTACCCAGGCATATTCTTCACACTGTGAAAGGTAGGTGTGGGGGAGAGGCAAGCAGAAACATGCAAAATCTCCTAAGGACAGGCTCAGAACTGTTACACTGTCACTTCTGCCCATATTCTTCTGGCTAAAACCAAGTGGAGTAATCTAAGTCCAACATCAGTCGGTTGGAGAAACTTTCTGTCTCTAGAATAACTGCAAAGCCACATTTCAAAGAACATGCATGGAAGGAGCACTGAAGAATTGGGAACAACAATGTTATTTACCCGTGTTATCCACCTGGGACTTGCCAGTTTATTTGCAGCTGGCAGTAGGAGAGAGACATTTCTTCTCATGGTAGCTGAAAACAGGAATGATTTGACCCAGCAGGTTAGATCTGTTCCTAACTATAGGAATCAGACTTTGTCTTTGCCTGCTCCTTAATATGACATGTTATTGTCACGGAGATGCAGTAGTATTATTAATTCTTTACATATATCGAGCGGACAATGGTTCCCTATTTTACAGGAAATATGAGATCAGAAATACTGCCCTAGAAAGGTTGCTATGCTTGTAGTACCCTGTTTATTGTGTATTAAAGGTTTGAATTCTTTAGTTCAAAAGAACGTCAAGAGTCGCCATGTTTTAGAACTAAGGGATCCATAAAACTTCATCAGAGTTAAGAGGATCTCTTTGATTAACCCTATTTGCTCCAGGTTTCCGCTACGTTTAAAAGTAAAAATCTCTTAAGGACTCACCAGAGTTGCTTTTCCAGATAGGAGAGGAAGAATCCCATTTCCACCCCTTGCCCCCCGCCCCCAGTAAATAAAAAAGACATTAATAGCTTTAAAAAGAAAAAGATCATTAAATTCTTAGGTTCTTCAGGAACAAATCAGTGGGGCTGACAGTCCTCTGACATTTGAGCCCTACTCTAAGGTTATTTCCATGGTTCCCACGTTACTTTAAAGAACAGCTACCACTTAAATTCTTTAGGGTTTTTTCTTCTCTCATGACTGGTTATGGAGACGCAAAAAGACTAAGGCTGGAGTCCAGCGATGAATCTGGTGGATACTGCGCCAGGTCTATCGGAGTGGGGCTGCAAGAGCCCGAGAGGGGACTAGAATTAGTCCCTCCGCGCACCGGGACAGTCATCGCTCTTTGTTAAAGAAACGAATACAAGAAAACGCGGCGGCGGCGAAGTATGGTGGGAGGGCGGGGGACTAGATTGAGGCATCACTTTGCGTTTATATGCATAACCGTGCGTAAGAAAGATCATTAGCGAGGCGCTCCAAACGCCGGACAGTCCAGGGCACCGTGTCATTGGCTTTTGTGCATTTGAAGGCGCGTGAGTGCCCGGCTCAAAGGTTCCCCTTTGTGTGAAAGTGGGGAAACCAGAAGCGTGCAGCTACGGCTGGGTTTTCATTTTCGAATTCGTCAGGCACTTGGACCAAAATACTCCCGCACCAATACACTCCCGCATTCTCGAAACAACAATACTCGTACTTGAGTTACTTATCCGTCACTGACCGAGCGAGGAGCGACAATGGCTCGGTGCGGGCGCCCGCAGTTCGGGGGGCAGCGCCAAGGGGCCGTCCGCCGCGCTCCGCAGCTGCGCGCTGAGCCCCGCCACTCGACCGTCAGCAAACGCGGGCACCAACCGCCGCGCGGCCCGGCCGTTGGGCGGGTGGTAATTTCTGGGAATGGGGCGGGGTCGCGGGTGTACAAGGCCGGGCGCCTGCGAGCGAGGAGGAGGAGCTGGCGGCGCAGAGGGCGCGAGGCTGGAGGGGCGGTGCGCCACGAGCGTCACCGACCGGGGAGGGGCCGGGGCGGGGTGGGCGGTACGCTCTGGCCTGCCCGCGCCCCCACCTTTCACTCAGCGGAGGCTGTGGAGTGGAGAACTGGAGGGATCTGGGCTAGGAGTTTATCCAACCCTCGGCCCCCAGTAACTGTCAGATTGCCCGAGTGCGGAACTGTCCCTGGAGAAGGGCTGGAGTCCGGAGCTGGGGCTGGAATGACAGCCGGGGCCCGCGGGAGGCTTCAGAGAGTGGCGAGGGTGTGTGCGTGCGGTCCCGGCCAGCTGGGAGAAGGGGGCGGGCGGGCGCTGCAGGTGCACGCGCGGTCCCGCTACCCCCACGCGCCTGCCCGCGCCTTGGGGCCCCTGCACCAGTCTGGGGTTGGAGCCGAGAGTGGGATGGGGGAGCCCCGAGCAGGGAGCGGGACAAGGGGCCAGAGTCTTTACCTGAGATGGCGGGTTTGGGAGAAGTTGGGGCACAAGGGGCGGGCGAGAGTCGAGAGAGCCACTGAGGCAGGTTGGCGGGCTGGTGGGGGTCGGGGGCGGTGGGGCCCCGCGGGGTATAAATAGCCAGCCCTGGTTTGACAGACGCTGTGGTGACTGGCGGTGCCGCCCCCCCCTCGCCGCGTGGGGAGGGGAGGAGCGCTCGGAGCGGGCGGGGTGGGGGAGGCGGACTCGAGAGTCCTGGTGGCGGCGGCAGGAGGCCGAGGGGGAGGAGCTGAGGCGGGGGGTGGAGGGAGGGGGCCCGGGAGCGGGGCGAGGGCGGGGGCCACCATTGCTCCCCGCGCCGGGCTCTGTGTCGCCGCCGTCGCCTCGGCGGTTGGGTATCGGTGGGGCGGCGCGGGCGGAGGGCGCTGCACGGGGCGGCTCGCCGCTGTTTTGTTCCTCCTCTCCCAGTGGAGCGGCTCGGGCTGCCGGGGGAGGCCCTGGCTCCCTCGGGACGCCCGGCCAACGGCGGCGGCGGTGCTAGTCCGCGGCCCTGCCGGGAGGGAAAGCTACGCCGTGGTCTTCCCAGCCGACGCGGAGAGCAGGTAAGAGCGCGGGCAGCCGAGGCTGGTGGGAGGGAGCGCGGAGGGCGCGGCGATAAAGCCTCGCTGTCCCGAGTGCCGCCTCCTCCCTCCGCACCCCCGCCCCGCGCCTGTGTTGTTTGCTCCGGGGTTTGCTGAGGGTTTTCCGGAGGCTGTGGCGGTGACAACGGCTGGGAGCTGGGGAAGGGGGCTGAGTGCCCCCGGGCAACGGTCGGGAAGCGGGACTTGGAGAAAGGGGAAGGCGCGCTGCTCGCCTGCCCGCGGGGAGCGCGGGGCAGGGCTGAGGAAAGAGGTTACGGACCCTGGCGGGGGGGGGGATGGGCAGAGCGCAGCTGGTCTCGCTGTGTTTACATCTCCGCGCGAGTCACCTCTGCGGAGAAGCGGACAGAAACTGACCCGCCTTATCCCGCGGGGAGGCCAGGGCGGGGGTCCGGCTCCGGAGGAAGCACGTCCTGGGAGGGTCTGGTAGGGCGGGAGGCTGCGGCCGGCGCCGGGGCAGGGCAGCGAGCTCGGGGCGGGACCTGGGAGGCTCCGGCCGCTCCGGGTGGCGTGGAGGGCTGGACACCAGTTTCCTTCCCCGTCGGGCCTTATCGCCGCCTCTTACCTTTCCTTGTTTCCGCGGCTAGCTTGCATGGCAGGTTGTACTCGGTTATTCTTTTATTCTCGCTTTCCACGCCGGCCCCCTACTGCCACTTCCCCTAATTCCCCTGAGGGTAGGGAGGCTTGGCTGTGATAGGAATCTGTTTTTTAAACAAAACAAAAACGGGCTCTGTAACGCGCATCCAGTGACCGCCTTCTGGATCCTCTTTTGGAGAAGCTGTCCCCTTGGGACCGTGCTACTGGATGTTTTGGGGGCGCGGGAAAGGAACGATGAGGGCTCAGCTAGGGCTGGTGCTGACTGCCGGAGCAGCTTTGCGAGCAGAGTAGCCGTACCCCCACCCCCGACGCCCCCGCTCCAGTTGGGCATTTTAATTCCATGTCACTAAAGGACAGAGAAAATATTCTCTAAGGCCAAGAGTAGTACAGATTGCACTGTTTCTAATGTTTCTTATGTGCCAGCATCCTGGGCTCTCTTTCTAGGATCTAGATTCGCTGCAGAACAGCCTTTCTTTAAGTTATTAGTACTAGTTTAAATGAGTGAGGAGGGGACACTACATTCAAAAACTAAAATTTCCCCCCTTCATGAACATTTACTTCAGTTGTGTGGTTTAAATTTTAATCCGGTGATGATATAATAGTAATCTTGTGTTTGGGAATCAGATTTGCTTTTCTTTTTACCTACCAGTCACTATAGAGAGGTAAATTATGCACTTTCTCTAGTGCCATGATCACAGAGTGATGCCAGAATCACAGAAGAATGTGTACTTCACTACGGTGGGATTGGATATTTGCGTTTCGGAGTTTTTTTCTTTCTTTAAAAGGTAAAACTGACTTTATATAAGCCTGGAAATTTTTGAGTTACATGTAAGGAATTCAGGAATAATTAAGGTTTATATGTAGTGCAATACAGTTTATGCAGTGCTCATAAACACATGAAGTAGAAAATTGAAATATCTTGGGCATTTGAAATTTGAATATTTAATGACAACCTATTTTTTAAGGTTAGTGACTTGAGTTACTCAATCATTGCTTCTAATTTCAGATATATATACTCATTTACAAAATTATGAGAGTATGATGGGAAGATACTTATAACTTTGAGATTTTTCTGCCTTAAATAATAGACTGGTAACTTTGGATGTGATAGGCCTACCAGTGTTGATGGCTTTGTACACCCAAGTTTTTTTGTTTTTGTTTTTTTGGTAACAGTTTTATTGAGATATTATTCATATACCATTTAATTCACCAATTTAAAGTGTACATTTTAGTGGTTTTTAATATATTCACAGAGTTGTGCAACTATCACCATAATCAATTTTAGGACATTTTCATCATTCCAAAAAAGAATCCTGTATCCATTAGGGGTTACTCTCCTTTTCCCCCCAAGAACCCCAGCTCTAGGCAACCACTGATCTTTCTGTCTCTATAGATTTACCTGTTTTGGACATTTTTTTATGAGAAGAATCATACAGGGGTGCCTGGGTGGCTCAGTTGGTTGCGCATCCAACTCTGGATTTTGGCTCAGATCATGATCTTAGGGTCCTGAGATTGAGCTGGGGGTGGAGCCTGCTTAGGATTCTCTCCCCCCATCCTCCTTGCTTGAGCAGGCACTTGCTCTCTCTTAAAAAAAAAAGTAGAATCATACAATATGTGATTTTTCATGACTGATTTCTTTTACTTAGCATAATGTTTTCAAAGTTCATGTTGTAGCCTATGTCATTATTTTTATCGCTGAGTAATATTCTATTGTATGGGTATACTACATCATTTGTTATAAGTGGACATTTGAGTTTCCATTTTTTAGCTATTATGAACAATGCTGCTGTGAACATTTTTTTGTGGATGTGTTTTCATTTCTCTTGGGTATGTGTACAGCATAGAAAATTAATATGCATAAGTCTGTTGTGTTTCTATAAATTAATAATGAACTATCAGAAAGAGAGGTTAAGAAAACAATCCCACTCACAATTGCATCAAAAAGAATAAAATACTGAGGAGGAAATTTACCCAAGGAGTTAAAAGACCTTACTCTGAAAACTATAAAACATTGATGAAAGAAATTGAAGATGATACAGATAAATGGAAAGATAAACCATACTCATGGATTAGAAAAATTAATGTTAAAATGTTCATACTATCTGAAGCAATCTACAGGTTCATTGCAATCCCTATTAAAATTCCAGTGGCGTTTTTCACAGAAGTAGAACAAATAATCCTAAAATTTGCATAGAATTTTATTTGTGTACAAAAGACCCTGTATAGCTACAACCGGGAAAAGACAGTCTCTTCAATGAATAAATGAATAAATAAATGAATGGTGCTGGGAAAACTGGGCAGTACATGGCAAAAGAATCAAACTGGACCACTTTTTTTAAAAAATTTTATTTATTTATTTTTAAAGTAATCTCTGTGCCCACCGTTGGGCCTGAACTCATGACCCTGAAATCAAGAGCCAAATACTTCACCGATTGAGCCAGCAGGTGCCCCTAGACCACTTTCTTATACCATATGCAAATATAAACTCAAAATGGATTAAAAATTTAAATGTAAAACCAGAAACCATCAAAGTCCTAGAAGCAAACATAGGCAGTAAGCTTTTGGGCATTTGTCTGAACAATATTTTTTTGGATCTGTCTTCTTAGGCAAGGGCAGCAAAGCAAAAATAGGTAGGACTACATCAAACTAAAAAGCTTCTGCTCAGCGAAGGAGACCATAAACAAAATGAAAAGGGGACCTGCTGAATGGGAGAAGATATTTGTAAATGATGTAACTGGTAAGGGGGATCGATAATCCAAAATATATGAAGAATTGACAACTCATTATATTAAACAAAATTCAATTAAAAGATGGACAGAGGACCCAAATAGACATTTCTCCAAAGAAGACATACAGATGGCCAACAGACACATGAAAAGTTGCTCAACATTACTACTAATCAGGGAAATGCAGGTCAAAACCACAATGAGATATCACTTCACACCTGTTAGAATGGCTGTTATTAAAAAGACAAGAAATAACAAGTGTTGGCAAGGATGTGGAGAAAAGGAACTCTGTGCACTGTTGGGGGGAATGCAAAATGGTGCATGTACTATGGAAGACAGTATGGAGTTTCTGCAAACTAAAAACTACAATCCAGCAAACCCATTTCTGGCTGTTTATCTGAAGATAATGAAAACACTAATTTTATTTTATTTTTTTTAAAGATTTTATTTATTTGACAGAGAGAGAGAGATAGTGAGAGCAGGAACAAAAGCTGGGGGAGTAGGAGGAGAAGCAGGCTTCCCGCAGAACAGGGAGCCTGATGTGGGGCTCGATCCCAGGACCCCGGGACCATGACCTGAGCCTAAGGCAGACGCTTAACGACTGAGCCACCCAGGCGCCCCAAAACACTAATTTTAAAAGATAAATGCACCTCTGTGTTCATTGCAGCATAACTTAGTATAGGCAAGATATGGAAGCAACTGAGTGTCCATTAATAATACATGAATGGATAAAGATGCGTTATATGTATATATATATAATATGTATGATATTATATATGTTATATATATATAACAACATATTTTATATATATATATAATGGAATATTATTCAACCGTAAAAAAGCATGAAACCTTGCCATTTGCACACATGAATGGACCTGGAGGGTATTATACTACGTGAAATAACTCAGAGAAAGACAAATACCGTATGCTATCACTTGTATGTGGAATCAAAAAAACAAAACGAGAACAACCACAAAACAAAACAGAAACAGGCCCATAGATACAGAGAACAATTTAGTGATTGCCAGAAGGGAGATGGGGTAAGGGGATGGAAAAAATAGGGGAAGGGGATTAAAAGGTACAAACATCCGGTTATAAAATAAATTAGACACAGGGATACAATGTAGAGTGCAAGGATTATAGTTAATATTATGTAACAACCTCGTATTGTCATAGATGGTAGCTAGATTTATTGTGGTGATCTCACTTTGTAATCTATATGAATGTTGAATCTCTATGTTGTATACCTGGAACTAATATTGTGTGTCAACTACACTTCAGTTAAAAAAAAATTAGTGTCTTGAGTTATTTAATACCAAAAATGAGTGCAGTTGGGGTACACAATTCAGTTATTTTTTATTTTTATTTTTTCCCAAAATATATTGAGATACCACCTCACACCTGTGAGAATGGCTAAAATTAACAGTACAGGAAACAACAGATGTTGGTGAGGTTTCAGAGAAAGGGGGAACCCTCCCTCTTACACTGTTGGGAATGTAAACTGGCATAGCCACTCTGGAAAACAGTATGGAGGTTCCTCAAAAAGTTAAAAATAGAATTATCCTATGATCCAGCACTTGCACTACTAGGCATTTACCCAAAGTATACAAAAATACTGATTTGAAGGGGCACATGCACCCCAATGTTTATAACAGCATTATCAATAGTAGCCAAATTATGGAAAGAGCTCAAATGTCCATGACTGATGAATGGATAAAGAAGAGGTGGTGTGTATATATACAGTGGAATATTACTTATCCATATAAACAATTCAGTTGTTTTTAGTAAACATATAGAATTGTTATACTATCATTACAAGCCAGATATATTTGTTTGTCTGCTTGTTTATTTATCTTTAAAACCATTTACAAACTTCAATTCAGCAAAGGAAGGTCTGTGAGAGAGGACTGGGAAGACAACATACCCCATGGGTTCCCCCAGAGACAGGAGAGGGTAGCTGGTGGCCCAGCTGGCTAGGGGGAGAGCCCAAGATCTCCTCAGACTGAGAGGTCCTGCTGGTGGGCAGGGGCAGAGCTTATCGGCATGAAGTTGCTGGACTCCACACTGGGCCAACAGGAGGCCAGGAGGCCACCTCCAGGTACTATAGCCTGGGGTGGAGAGGCAGAGCTCATCTTCAACATGGGGGTAGACAGCAGAGGCTCAGTCAGATGCACAATACCTGCAGACTGACAGCAGGACTGGTTTAAGCTTATAAGCCACTTTTAGAACTTTTCTGTGTCCTCCAAAAAGTACCTCTAGGCTGTTTGCAGTTAACCCTTCCCCTGCCCCCTCCAATCCAGTCCCAGGCAACTACTGATCTGTGTTTTGTCTCTCTGGATTTGCCTTTTCTGGATAATTTATAGCAGTGGAACCATACAATATATGGTTGTCTTAGCTTTTACTTACTTATTTACTTATCTGAGAGAGAGAGAGTGCATGCAAGCGGGGTGAGAGGCAGAGAGAGAGAATCTCAGGCCTACTCCATGGTGAGTGCGGAGCCCTCTGTGGGTCTCAATCTCATGATCCTGAGATCATGACATGAGCTGGTCGCTTAACCAACTAAGCAACCCAGGCACCCTGAATCATACAATATGTAGTCTTTTGCATCTGGCTTTTTTCACTTAGCATAATGTTTTTTGGGGATTTATCCATATTATAGCATGTACCAGTACTTTGTTTCTTTTTATTGCTGAATAGTATTCTCTTGTGTGGATATACCACATTTTGTTTATTATTGACCAGTTGATAGGCACTTGGATTGTTTCCGATTTCGACTGTTGAAAATAATGCAGCTTGAACATTTGAATACAAGTCTTTATGTGAATATATGGTTTCATTCTCTTGGGTAGATACTAGGAACAGACTTTTCTGGCTCATCTGCTTAACTTTTTAAGAAACTGCCAAGCTGTTTTCTAAAGTGGCCATAGGCTTACAATTCTTTCTTTCTTTTTTTTTTAAGATTTTATTTATTCATTTGAAAGAGAGAAAGCACATGCACACACAGGCGTGAGCGGGGGAGGGGCAGAGGGAGAGGGAGAGAGAGAATTTTAAGCAGACTCCCTGCTGAGTGGGGAGCCCAACATGGGGCTTCATTCCATGACCCTGAGATCATAACCTGAGCTGAAACCGAGTCAGACATTTAACTGACTGAGCCACCTGGGCGCCCCATATATTTACATTTCTAACAGCAGTGTATGAGAGTTCCAGTTTCTTCACATCCTTGTCAGCACTTGTTATTATCATTTTTATTATAGCCATTCTGGTAGGTAGGGAGTGGTTAACTCATTGTGGTTTAAGTTCACATTTTCTTAAAGATTCAAGTCATTGAGCATTTTTCATATAATTATTAGACATTCATATATTCCTTTTGTTGAAGTAGCCACTCAAATCTTTTGCCCATTTTCTATCTTATTATTGAGCTGTAAAAGTTATTTTTTAAAAAATATTTATTTATTTGGGGGGGAGGGGCACGGGGGGAGGGAGAGAGAGAATATCAGACTCCCCACTGAGTGGGGAGCCTGACCTGGGGCTCAGTCTCACATTCTTGAGATCATGACCTGAGCTGAAATCAAGAGTCAGATGCCTAGTTGACTGAGCCACACAGACCCCCCAAAGTTGTAAGAATTCTTTATTTATTCTGGATACAAGCCCTTTATTAATACATGATTTGCAAATTTTTTTTTCCCAGTCTGTGGCTTGTTTTTTCATTTTTTTATTGGAGCCCTTTGAAGTGCAAACATTTTAAAATATATATATATTTAGAGTTTTTATTTTTTAAGTACACTCTAGGCCCAGTGTGGGGCTTGAACTCATGACCACATAATCAAGAGTCACATGATCCACCAACTGAGCCAGCCGGATGCCCCCCAAATTTTAATTTTGATGGAATTTAACTTCCCAAATTTTCTTTTTATAGATCATGCTTTTGTTGTAAGAATTATTTTTTAAGTACGCTCTAGGCCTGGTGTGGGGGCTTGAACTCATGACCGCATAATCAAGAGTCACATGATCCACCAACTGAGCCAGCCGGATGCCCCCCCAAATTTTAATTTTGATGGAATTTAATTTCCCAAATTTTCTTTTTATAGATCATGCTTTTGTTGTAGGAATTCTTTGCCTAATCCAGGGTCTTGTCCTTTGTTTTCTTCTAGATGTTTTATAGTTTTTGCTCTTAGATTTAGGTTGTATTTTGAGTTAATTTTTATGTATGGTGTGAAGTAAGGGTCTAAATTCATCTGTTGCATATTGATTGTCTTAGAACAATTTGCTGAAAAGATAACATATCTTTGTTGAAAAGATGCCATTTCTTCATTGATAATAAATGTCAAGATTTCTTTCTGGCCTGAATTCTGTTCCATTACCTATATATCTCTCTTTATGCTAGCTAATACTATTCTGTCTTGTTTATTGTGCCCTCTGGTAACTTGTGAAGTTGGGTAGTGTAAGCCCTCCAATTTTGTTTTTGTTTTTAAAGGTTATGGCTCTTCTGGGCCCGACATAAAAATTTTAAGATTAGCTTATTAATGTTTGGAAAGCAGTCTTGGAATTTTGATGGGAATGCACTGAATCTGTAGATCAGTTTGGGGAGAATTACAAATCTTGCAATATTGCGTTTTCTAATACATGAACATGGAAAATTTCTCTTGATTTGTTGATCTTTAATTTTTCTCAGTGATGTTTTATAATTTCAGTGTATAAATTTTATACTTAAAATTTTTTTATTTTATTGTGGTAAGAACACTTAACATGCACTCTACTTTCTGAACTTTTAAGTGTACAATGCAGTATTGTTTATTGCAGCAGTACAACAGTGTTGTATAGCAAATCTCTGTATTTGGTAAAGGGTTCCTTTTAAATCCTGGTTTGTTTCTGAATTTTTATCATGAATGGGTATTAGATTTTGTCAGATGCTTTTTCTGCATCTGTTAGCATGACCAACTGTCACAGTTTGCCTAAGACTGTTTTGGTTTTAGTACTGAAATTCCTGCATTTTGGGAAACTCCTCTGTCCTGGATAAACCAGTATGCTTGGTCACCTCCGTGTCTGAGATGATCATGTGGTTCTTGTCCTTTATTCCATTAATATTGTGTGTTATATTAGTTGATTCTCAGATATTAAACCAGCCTTAGTCCTAGGATAAATCTCTGTTTGTCATGGTGTATAATTCTTAACTATAGTTGCTGGTTTTCCTTTGCTAATATTTAGTTGAACATTTTTGTGTCTATATTTATGAAAGATACTGGTTTGGAGTTTTTTTTTTTTTTCTTGTGATGTCTTTGGATTTTGTAACATAGTAATACTAGCCTCAAAGAATGAATTGAGAAGTGTTTCCTCATTTGTTTTCTGTAAGAGTTTGTGAATGATTGGTATTATCATCTTTTGGAATACATTTGATAGAATTTACCAGTGAAAGCAAGTGGGCCTGGATTTTATTCCTTTGGAAAATTTTTATTTTTTATTTTTTAAAAGATTTTATCTCTTTATTTGACGGAGAGAGAGACAGTGAGAGAGAGAAGTGGGAGTGGAGCAGAGGGAGTGGGAGAGGGAGAAGCAGGCCTCCTGCGGAGCAGGGAGCCCGATGTGGGGCTGGATCCCAGGGCCCTGGGATCATGACCTGAGCCGAAGGCAGACACCCAATGACTGAGCCACCCAGGTGCCCCTGGAAAATTTTTAAATTGCTAATTCAATTTCTTTACTTGTTATAGGTCTGTTCACATTTTCTGCTTATTTTTGAGTTAGTTTCAGTAATTGCGTTTCTTGGGATTTGTCCATTTCACCTAAGCTGTGTAATATTTTGGGCAAATAGTTCATAGTATTCTTGTATGTGCTTTTAATTTTACTAGTGTAGGTAGTGATGTCCCTTTTTCATTCTTAATTTTGGTAGCATGTGTATTCTTTCTTTTTTACTTGGTCATTCTAGCTAAAGGTTTGTCAATTTTGCTGCTATTTTCAAAGAAACAAGTTTGGTTTAATTGATTTTCCCCCCCATTTTCTGTTTTCTATTTCACTGATTTCCATTTTAACTTTTATAATTTCCATCCTATTGTTTGCTTTGGGTTTAGTTTGCCGCCTTCTAGCTTCTTAAGGTAGAAGTTAGGCTATTGATTTGAGATCTTTCTTACTGATATAGGCATTTAAAGCTCTAAATTTCCTTTCTGACACTGTGTTAGCTGCATCCTATGCATTTTTTATGTTCTGCTATTTATTTATTTATTTATATTTTAAAGATTTTATTTATTTATTTGACAGAGAGAGACACAGCGAGAGAGGGAACACAAACGGGGGAGTGGAAGAGGGAGAAGCAGGCTTCCTGCTGAGCGGGAGTCCGATCCGGGGCTGGATTCCAGGACCCTGGGATCATGACCTGAGCCGAAGGCAGACGCTTAACGACCGAGGCACCCAGGCGCCCCTATTTATTTATATTTTTAAAAAGATTTTATTTACTTACTTGAGAGAGAAAGGGAGAGAATGAGCAGGGAGAAGGACAGAGGGAGAGGGAGAAACAGACTCCCTGCTGAGCAGGGAGACTGACGTGGGGCTCCATCCCAAAACCCTGGGATCATGAGCTGAGCCGAAGACAGATGTTTAACCAACTGAGCCACTGAGGCACCCCTATGTTTTGCTTTTTAAATTTTTATTCATTTCTAAATATTTTCAAATTTCCTTTGTGAGATCTTCTTTGACCTATGGGTTATTTAGAAATGTACTGTTTAATTTCCAATTATTTGGGGATTTCCATTTCATTGTTGTTGATTTTTTATTTAATTCCCCTGTAGTAAGAGAACATAGTTGTATGATTTTCTCATTTTAAATTTATTGAGACAGTTTTGTGGCCTAGTATGTAATCTTTTCTTGAAGAAGGTTCCCTGTGTACTAGATAAGAATATGTATGTACTAGATAAGAATATGCTGTTGTTGGGTGGAATGTTTTGTAGGTGTCATGTCAAGTTGAGTGATAGTTTGCAAGCCTTCTATGTCTGTGCTGATTTTCTGTTTAGCCATACTATCAATTATTGAGAGACAGATTAAAATCCCTATTATTATGTTTGTTTTTCCTTTCAGTTCTGTCAATTTTTGCTTCATGCTTTGGGGCATTGTTGTTAGTTACACTATACATACATAATTGTTTTACTGATAAGCTGATCTTTATCATTATGAAAGATTTCTCTTTGTCTCTAGTATAGCCACTCCAGCTCTCTTATGCTTACTGTTTGTATTGCAAGTATTTTTCCAACTTTTTACTTTAAATATATTTGTTTTTTGCGTCTAAAGTGTGTCTTATAAACAGCAAAGCATAACATGCTTTTTTTTTTAAAAAGTGTGACATTTCTGCTTTTTGACTGGAGGGTTTATTAATCTGTTCACATTTAATATAATCACTGATACTCAGATTTATAGCTGCAATGATGTATCTCATTTTTTTTTTAATTTGAGAGAGAGAGAGGGCGCATGCATGAGAGAGGGCCAGAGGGAGAGGGAGAAGCAGACTCCCAGCTGAGAGGGGAGCCTGATGCGGGGCTTAATCCCAGGACCCCAGCCCCAGGATCATGACCCAAGCTGAAGGCAGATGCTCAGCCGACTGAGCTACCCAGGTGCCCTGTCTCATTTCTTTTTTATTTCTTTGCTCATCCTCTTCTGCCTCTTCTGGAGTTGATAGTTTCCAGAGTATCATTTGAATTCCTTTGTTAGTGTTTTAACTGGATCTTTTGGGTTATTTTCTTAGGTTGCCCTAGGGATTACAATATGTGTCTTTGTCATAGTCTACTTCAGATTGACTAATTATGGTAAAATGTAGAAACTTTGCTCCATTTCCTCCCCATCGTACCTGTTAGTATTGTCATACATATTAAGTTTTTGTGTGTTACAAGCCTGACAGCACTGTTTTACATTTTTTATGCAGTTGTGTGTCTTTTAAAACAACTAAGAGAAGAAAAAAAAATATTTTTAAAGATTTATTTATTTGACACAGAGAGAGAGTGTGCACACAAGCAAGGGGAGCAGCAGGTAGAGGGAGAGGGAGAAATAGGTTCCCCACTGAGCAAGGAGCCCCATGAAGGACTCTTCTCTCAGGACCCTGGGATCATGACCTGAGCTGAAGGTAGACACTTAACTGACTGGGCCACCCAGGCACCCCGAGAAGAAAAAAGTATTAAGCAGTCTTTTATATTTACACATATGTTTATCTTTTATGGTGCTCCTTATTTCTTTTTGTGTATTTGAGTTATGGGCTGGTTATTTTCTTTCAGTCTGATGGACTTCCTTTAGGATTTCTTGTAAGCCAGATCTGTTATCAGTGAATTATTTCAATCTTTGTTTTTTGGATTGCTTTTATTTTGCCTTTATTTTTGAAGAATAGTTTTGCTGGATATAGAATTCTTTGTTACATTTTTTTTTTCTTTCAGTACCTTGACTATGTCCTCTCCTGCTTTCTGGCCTCCATTGTTTCTGATGAGTTGTTTTTCTCTTTGTGCTTTTAAGCTTTTCTTTGTTTTTGACTTTCAATAATGATATGTCTAGGTGTGGATCTCTTTGTGTTTATCCTACTTTGGATTCCTTAAACTTGAATCTACAGATTAATATTTTTCAACAGTTTGGCAAGTTTTGACCATAATTTCTTCAAATATTTTTTCTGCCCTTTTCTCCCTCTTCCTTCTGGAACTCACATTACATGTATGTTGGGTGCTTGGTGGTATCCCATAAGTCTCTGAGGCTCTGTTCATTTTTTAAAATTCTTTTTTTCTGTTCTTTAGAATTGGTAATTTCTATTGATATATCTCCAAATTCACTGACTCTTCTGTCAACTCAGATCTGCTCTTGAGCTCTGCTAGTGAATTTTTAATTTTGGTTGTGTACTTTCCTTTTCCTTCTTTTTTTTTTTTTTAAGATTTTATTTATTTGACAGAGAGAGAGACAGCAAGAGAGGGAACACAAGCAGGGTGAGTGGAAGAGGGAGAAGCAGGCTTCCCGCAGAGCAGGGAGCCTGATGCGGGCCTCGATCCCACGACCCTGGGATCATGACCTGAGCCGAAGGCAGACGCTTAACCGACTGAGCCACCCATGTGCCCCTTGTTGTGTACTTTTCAACTCTTATACTTTTCATCTCCAGAATTTCCATTTTTTCCTGTTTTTTAATATAGTACCTATATCTTTATTAAGATTCTCCATTTTTTTGAGTTGTAGTTGTCATACTTTCCTTTAATTCTTTAAACATGATTTCTTTAATTTCAGATAAAATTACATTTTAGGTAGATGATATCTAAACTATGTGTTAAATTCTAAAATGATGCTTGTTTTATTTTTAAATTATGTTCAGTAATTTTCATCTGTATTTCTTCTACTTGCTTGTCAATATTTGTTGGAGTTAACCTAGTCTCTCATGGTAAGTGCTAATGGGTAGAAAAAAATGGAAGAAGCCTAAGAGAGCAGTATGTGTGAGAATGGTTACAAAATACCAAAATCTTCATCTCAGCCTGTACATTTAATAGTATAGTATTAATTCATTTTAGATCCTTGAGTGATTGTAGTAAACAAGATACATGCAGTGCTTGTTCTCATGGAATTTACATTCTGGTGGAGGAGACAGACATTAAACATAAATGAATAAGATAATTTTCATTATAAATATAATGAAGAAACAAAATAAAGGAATGTGATATCAAATAGAGACTGATGGGGGAGCTACATGGCAATGGAATATAATTGGAACAGGGGAGTCATGATAGAAATATCTCTCTGAAGGGATGGTACTTGAGGTGATATTTGTATGGTAGGTGAGGAGGATTCAGTCTGTGGATGATCTGTAGGAGCCTGTAGCCTAGAGAATAGGAGGTACAGAATAAGCTTCTTGTGTTGTGGGAATAGAGCCACTGTAGTTGGAGCTCAGCAAGCCAGCAAAAGAGAGATGAGAGATGAATGAGGTTAGAGAAACGGGATGGGCTAACCCTGGGTTGATCTTTATATAGACCATGTTTAAGACTTTAGATTTTTTTTTTTTAATGTGGTGGGAACCCACTGGAAAAATACTGTAGTGACCTTCATTCTTGACTAAAGAGTTAATTTACAGCTCACTTTGTAATTTATTCTGTAACAGTTTTTGAGTGTGAGTAAATGTATGTAGAATTTTCTCTCAATGATTTTAGCTTTATAAAGAACAGCAGGGAAAATAACTTCCCTGTTTCTTTCTTGAAATTTAGCTACCTAAAAATAAAATAAAATACCAATGTTTAGAAAACTTTAAATTTGTAGTACAGTTATAGCAATGGCAGAGATTCTTATGATAATAATTTTAACCAATTCATGTTAGTATTATAAAATTATAATTTCAACTGTTCATAATTATGGGCTAAAATATACAGATAACATGATGTAATTAGTTGTATGATGACTGACTTTCTAAATATAACTTTTCCCCCCTCCATTTCACTAGCAAAAACAGTCACAGTTATTCTTTTTTTAATTAATTAATTAATTTTTATTATGTTATGTTAATCACCATACATTACATCATTATTTTTTGATGTAGTGTTCCATGATTCATTGTTTACGTATAACACCCAGTGCTCCATGCCGTACATGCCCTCTTTAATACCCATCACCAGTCACAGTTATTCTTACTATTTTTTTAAAAGATTTTATTTTTTTTGTTTGAGAGAGAGAATGCAGGAGCTGGGGAGGGAGGAGAGGCAGAGAGACAAGCAGACTCCCTGCTGAGCAGGGCTCCATCCCAGGACCCTGAGATCCTGACCTGAGCCAAAGTCAGAGGCTTAACCAACTGAGCCACCCAGGTGCTCCAGTCACAGTTATTTTTGTTTGGCTAACTAATATTAACATAAAATAATTAGGAGTTCAAATTACTTCAGATTAGACAGTGTGGAATATAGTCCACTAAAGCTTTATGTGAATAAAATTTTTTTTAAAGATTTTTTATTTATTTGACAGAGAGAGAGAGACACAGAGAGGGAACATGAGAGAGTGGGAGAGGGAGAAGCAGGCCTCCCGCGGAGCAGGGAGCCCGATGTGGGGCTCGATCCCAGAACCCTGGGATCATGACCTGAGCCCAAGGCAGATGCTTAACAACTGAGCCACCTAGGCACGCCGTGAATAAAATTTTTGAAGATAAACTACCTTTTCAAAGTACCGTTATTGTTTATTTTTAAAAAGTAAGCTATGGTTTTTATAAAGTGACTAGTAACCTCCAATATTTCCCTTTATAATGTCATGTATTGTTTTTTTTAATATTTAAAATGTACTTTTCTAGGGGCACCTGGGTGGTTCAGTTGGTTAAGCAGCTGCCTTTAGCTCAGGTCATGATCCTGGGGTCCTGGGATTGAGCCCTGTGTTGCACTCCGGTCAGCAGGGAGTGTACTGTTCCCACTCCCTCTGCTCCTGCCCCCTCTTGTGCTCTCTGTCTCTCTCTCTCTCTCACATAAATAAATAAAAATAAGTATAATTAAATGCACTTCTCTATAATATTTAAGATATACTTTTTTAGTATTTAAAATATATTGAAAATATATTTCAAATAAGCTAGCTCTATCCAATCAACTCAGATATATCATAATTTGGAAAGTATTTTTAAATTACTCTAATTCTCTATTAATACTGATTTACACTGTGTGTCTGAATATATTTCTTTGCCCCTTTATTCACTAACCATTTAATTTGACTATATTCAATATTGTATATATATTTGTTAAAAGGTGCTTGCTTTTTCCCCCAAAATGATTTAAAGTAGCTTAACAAAGGACACATATGTATATATATTAATGATAGTAGAATAGAAGAAGGAAGCCAAGAACAAGAAAACTTGAGTCAGGAGTTAAAATTGTAGTCTATTATGTGCCAGACACTCTTCTGAGAGGTGTATATACAATGATGATTAGGATAGCTATGGCTCAGCTGCAGTGGAGCTTACATTCTAGTTTGTGTTGATGGGGTGGTAGAAAGATTTGCATTAAGCATGTGAAAAACACCTGTTTTACATCATTACAGAGGAATGACAAAAAGATGATTTGGGACAGGATAAAATCCAGACAATTAAAAAACTACTGTCTAATATTTTTAGTATCCTTGATATGATTCATTTAAGATAGAATAAAGCTAATTTGTTTTGGTTCCCAAGCTAGCATATGTTAATTTGCATTATTGGATTATAAATTTGGCCAAAGAACAAAACCAAAAAATTTCTCTGATCTGGTAATTTATATGTTCTATAGGTTTCTACTCAGCCATAATCAACGATAATGAGGAAACTTGGACATTGTGGTAGATTGATTATAGGGCTAAGCTTTATAAATAATGTAAGAAAAGAAGTTAAATTCATGAATTGGGGATAAAACAAACAAATAACATAGTGATTTCAGGATAAGTATTAAATCTCAGAATCCTTTGGTTTCTTATCTATACTTGAAGGCCAAAGTTTCAATGTTTTCATGAGTAAACTGTCCAATTTGAGTAATTTTATTTATAACCTTGCAGTGGGTATCATTTAGATACATGAATAAAAAAGTAAGTTCTCCTTACTAATCTCAATTCTGTGTTAAGCATGTGCCATTCTAAATCTAAATGTAATGATTATCTTAATTTTAGATTATAATTAGTAAGAATTAGAAAGTATATTCATTTGTAAAAGGATTAGTAAATTGTTTCCTCTTACTTTTTTGTTCTCTAATAGTGTGATTAAATAAACTTCCAGGACAAGCTCATGTTTTAGGTTTTATTTTGTGATCTGGATGGGTTGAGAATGTTCCAGGAAGTTTGCCTTCATGAATTTTTACTTAATTTTTGGAAGTGGAAATGCTGTTCTACTATGTCATATCTAAGCACTTAAACTCAATCATAATATCACTCTATACTGATAAAGCATTTTAATCCTAGCATATCTTTTACAGGAGAAAGATGGGGTCTATGTCCTCTTCATTCCAGATAATTATGGTTTTTATCCTCCTCTAAAAGTTGCTGCTGGGTTGAAGATTAAGTTTTAAGTTGAAGTTTTACATTATCTGTAACTTTCTGTAGTCCTCCTCATCATTATCACAAAGTGATCTTTATGAAGTCTTTTTTTTTTTTATCTTTATGAAGTCTTCCCATCACACTGGATAACAATACCATGATAGTTACACTGTAATAGTCATTGTAGCTGTGAAGTAGTTTCTATTATTTTTTCCTTTTTACAGATAAGTCTGAGACTTCACAAAGTTAAATAACTTTCTGTGCAGAAAAGAGTTAACATAGTAGGTCTGACACTGCTCTCCAAAGAAAGACCTGTTTGCAAGGTTGGCCCGTGGCTAGCATCTGGGAACTTGGCTCTCAGAGTGTTTCCAGTAACTGATAAGGATGATTCACTGTGGGGCACCTGGGTGGCTCATTTGGTTAAGCATTTGACTTTAATTCAGGTTCTGATATCGAGTCCTGGGATTGGGCCCCACATCGGCTTCCCCGCTCAGCGTGGAGTCTGCTTCTCCCTCTCCCTCTACCCCTTCCCCTGCTCATGCAGGCACGCTCTCTCTCAAATAAATAAATTAAATCTTTAAAAAAAAGTATTCACTGTGCCTAGACTGTTTGCAAACAATATGGTTTATGTTGAACACCTGCTTTCCTTTTGGGGATCTGGAATTTTGGTATATATGAGGCAAAGGGTACCCATGTGAGCAGGCCTCAATAAAACTTTGGGTGCCGCATCTCTGATGGGCTTCCCTGGGCAGAAACATTACACATATGTTGGTGCATTTTTGTTGATGCGGGGGAAGAGTAAGTTCTGCATGCCCTCCCCTCATGGGAAGGAGAGAGTATAAGGAAGCCTGCTGATGGATTCCTCCATTTTATATCTGTGGCTCTTTCCTTTCTTGCTTGCTACATATCCTGACTGTTTCCATGAATGCAACCATATGTTGAAATCTGTGAGACTCCTGACACACCTCTTTAAGACTAAAAGAGATTCTGCCCTGCTGAAGCTGAACATTTGTGTTTTAACCTCTGGGGAAGCAGTTTATTTACCTTTGCCTGGTGATCAGAGTCCTAGATACAATGAAGGACTAAATATCATCTTCTGCAAATAAAAATAAGCATGCATTTGTTCATTCATCCATTCATTATAATTCTGTGGGCCCATATGTGCCCATGTTTCAGGCCCTGAGGAGGGAGCTGTAAACCTTGGCTTAATTAGGTAGAGAAATCACCTTGTAAATAGTTCAGGTCTCAAAGTGGGAGAGTACATGTACTTTTTCCCCTAGTTGCTTCTGCAGGGGATCTATATCTGTCTATTCATCTATCTATCTATCATCTACTTTTAAGGATTTTTATTTTTAGGTAATCTGTACACCCAATCTGGGGCTGATACTCACAACTCCGAGATCAAGAGTCACATGCTCCACCAACTGAGCCGGCCCGGTGCCCCTGCAGGGGGCCTTTTTAGTAGCAGTATGAAAATGTTTATATTTTGGTTTCAGGGAGTTCTTTTATTTGAAATATGAGTAAACTTGAATTAGGATATAAGGCCTGTATCTGAGAATTTAACTCAACCTTGAAGAGAGCAAAGTAGAAAGAATTTCTGTCATTTTCTCCCTAAGGCCTACAGAACTTATATGAGAGAATTTGTGAGTTAAAGAATTCATCCACCTGCCCATGCCGCCCCCCCACCTTTTTTGAAAAGAGAAAGAAAAATCTGTATGCTTAATGTAGATACGATATATATAATTTCCACTTGACATATTTTAAGCCTTCTAATTGCCCATGTTATGAGCCAGTAAGAAATTAGATAGAAGAATCTCCCAGGTTGGGGTGGGAGAGATTCTGTGTGATTCTTTCATAGTTTTAATAAAACAAAAACAAAGATACTTGTATAATCATGAGGCAGAAAAACTTAAAGATTAAGAGCATAGATAGACTCTGGAGCCAGACTGCTTATGTTGAAATTGTGATTCTGTCACTTGCCTGTTGCTTGACCTTGGCTAAATTATTTGAATCTCCCCATGCCTCAAGTTTTCCCAAATATAAAATGGGGATGATAATACCAGTTTTATAGGATTGTGTAGAATTAAATAGATTAACACATATAATGAATTTAAAACAATGCCTGGCACAGAGCAAGTGCTGTATGAATGTTACCTATTATTATCCCTTTATTTTTGGAAAAAGAAGGAAAAATATTCTATTTATTTATTTTAAGATTTTATTTATTTTCACAGAGAGAGAGATAGTGAGAGCAGGAACACAAGCAGGGGAGTGGCAGACAGAGGGAGAGGCAGGCTCCCCGCTGAGCAGGGAGCCCGATGTGGGGCTTGATCCCAGGACCCTGGGATCATGACCTGAGCCGAAGGCAGACGCTTAATGGCTGAGCCACCCAGGCGCCCCTAGAAGGAAAAATATTCTAAACTAAGCTAGTTATTGACTTTCCTCTAGGATAAATTCACTTAATGGATTCATATCCTATCAAATTAGAATATTAAAAAAGATTCTTATGTAAGGCAGTTTTGCTTCCTTTTTAAATCATGAAAGTGAGGAAGTTGGCTAAGGTTTTAGAAACAAATACACTAAAATCTTTAGGATGGCAGTTGCTGGACTAGCAATTTATCCCTCCTTAAAAAAGAAAAATTCCCCCAATTTGGTTTCTGGAATAGAACTGAACTAGATTTTAGGCTTTCTTAATGACTGGGAATGTGCCATATATCCCAACCACCTCTAGCCCTAGCCTCCTGTAAAGGAGTTGCTTAACTACCATAAGCCAGTTGAAACAAGTCTTCTAAGCTTTTTATGTATCTCTTTTTGGATAAACAAGTCTGGCTATTGTGACCAGACTTTAGACCTTTCAAACATCTGAGCAATAGTCAGGGCATAAGCCTTGACTTTGATTGTTACTTTTTCCCTAACTAAACCTCTTAGTACAAGTCCTTTTGTCTGGTTCTTAATTGATTTGGAAGTTTGCTTATTTGCAGAATATACATGGCTAAACATATTTATTCCCATAATTTAGTATTTCTTACAAATAGTTAATGAAGTCTGGGAATGAATAGTTACATAAATTTGGGGTTGTTGATAAATAATCAAAACTTTGTTGCTTATCTTCAGCCTCAAGATAGGTTGGATTCTATAATTTTTTTAAAAGATTTATTTTGTGGGGGTAGAGGGAGAGGGAGAGAGAAACCCAAGCAGACTTGTGCTGAGCACAGAATCCAATGTAGGGCTGAATCTCAGGACCCTGAGATCATGACCAGAGCTGGGGGCTTAACCAGCTGTGCCACCCAGGCACCCCGAGATAGGTTGGATTCTAAAATGTGCTTAATGTGGTTGCTTTCTCCATATACTTATTCTGACCCTTATTATTGCTGCCCTAGAATTTGACCATTATGTGAAATGGTAACAGAGATTAGGAAGATAATAATATTAAAGGAGTGTCCAGTAGTGACTGTAGGCAGCCAAGTCAGGTTGATATTGTCTTGTCTCTTTGCTCATCAGTTCTCCAAATAACTGTAAAGTTTGATTATTCAAAGTATTTTTTAATTCCTTTTTTTTTTTTTAAGAGAGTGCGAGTGCATGTATGCTAATGGTGAGTGTGGGGGTGGACAGGAGAGGGAGAGAGAGAGAGAGAGAAAGAATCTTAAGCAGGCTCCATGCCCAGCACGGAGCCTGATGCTGGACCCAGTCTTACAACCCCAAAATCATGACCAGAGCCAAAATCAAGTTGGATGCTTCACCAGCTGAGCCACCCACATGACCCCAGGGTATTTTTAGATGATACTTCTCTATTAGATTTTAGTCATCATAAAATAGGTTGAACAGACCGAGCAAGATGGCAGAGGAGTAGGAGACCTGGATTTCGTCTGGTCTCAGGAATTCAGCTGGATAGGGATCAGGCCATTTTGAACACCTACGAACTCAACGGGAGATCGAAGAAAAGAATAGCAACAACTTTCTGAACAGAAAAGCAACCACTTTTTGGAAGGTGGGACGTGCGGAGAAGTGAATCCGAGGTGATATTTGGGAGGATAGATGGCGGGGGAGGGGGCCCCCGTTGGGGGCTTCTGGCAAGTGATAGAGCAGCAGAGCACAAAACCGAAACTTTTAGAAGTCGGCTCTGTTGAGGGACGTTGCTCCAGTGGCTAAGCAGTGGGTGGAACCCTTGCGGGACAGTGTGGTCTCAGGACCCTTGGGGTCACAGAAAGACCGGGGGTGCCTGAGTGCGGCAGAGCTCCCAGGTATTGGAGCGGGGAAGCCGGCTTCAGAGATGGAGCCAAGGCGCGGGCTCTCAGCTTGGGGTAGCCATAAACCGTGACCCACGGCCCAGTCAGGCCACTGCTCCTCCAGCAGGGACCCAACAAGCAGCAGATCCGGGTAGACTCCCCTTCCTCCCCAAGGAGGAGTGGCGCGGGAGCACACCGCAGGGATCTGCTGGGTTTGGAGACTCCACACAGGGTCGGATGCCAGAGATAGAAACGCTCGGTCACAGGCTGGGTGAGCACGGAGTGCGGCCAGAGACCAGAGAGACGGGAGTGATTGACTGCTTTTCTCTGGGGGCGCACTGAGGAGCAGGGCCCCGAGTTCTTGGCTCCGGGGTGGAGATTGGAAGGCTGCCATTTTCACTCTCATCCTCCAAAGCTGTACGGAAAGCTTGCAGGGAACAAAAGCGCCCAAGAGCAAACCCCAGAGCATTACTTAGCCGGGACAGGCAAGGGCGGGGCAATTCCGCCTCCAGCAAAGACATTTGGGAACCACGGCAACAAACCCCTCCCCCAGAAGATCAGGAGAACAGCCAGCCAAGACCAAGTTTACCAATCAATGAGAACGGCAGAACTCCAGCGCTAGGGGAATACTGCACATAGAATTCATGGCTTTTTTTTACCATGATTCTTTAGTTTTTCAAAGTTAATTTTTTTTAACTGTCTTTTTTTTTAAATTTTTCTTTTTCCCTTTTTCAACCAACATCTTATCAATCCCCTTTTTAAAAAACATTTTTATTTTTCAGTTTTAGAGTCATATTCTATTCCTTCATAGTAGTTACCTTTATTTTTGGCATATATATATATATATATATATATATATAAGTTGTTCTCTCTTTAAAATTTTTAGATACAGTTTTCCCTAGCAGATCAAAATGTACCCTAAATCTCTAGTGTATGACTTTGTTCTAGTCTCCTGCCTGATCACATTCTCTCCCTTTTTTTTTTAAATCCTCTTCTTTCTTTTTTCAAACAACTTCTTATCTTATCAATTCCTTTTATAACATTTTTTATAATTTTGGGTGCCTGGGTGGCTCAGTTGTTAAGCGGCTGCCTTCAGCCCACATCATGATCCCAGAGTCCTGGGATCGAGTCCCGTATCGGGCTCCCTGCTCGGCGGCAAGCCTGCTTCTCCCTCTTCCACTCTTGCTGCTTGTGTTCCTGCTCTCGCAATCTCTGTCTCTGTCAAATAAATAAACAAACAAAAAAAATCTTTAAAAAATTTTTTTTATAATTTTCATCTTTACAGTCATATTCCATCCCTTCATCGTATCAACCCTTATTTTTGTACATATATAAGATTTTCTTTCTTTGAAATTTTGGGAGGCACTTTCTTCTAACAGACCAAAATACACCCAAAATCCAGTGTGTGGCACTGATGTATGCACCAGCCTGATCATACTTGATCATACTGTTTTTTTTTTGTTTTGTTCTGTTTTTATCTTTTTTTTCTTTTTCTTTTTTTCTTTCTTTCCCTTTCTTTTCCCCTGGTTTCAGGTCTTTTCTGATTTGTTTAGAGTATATTTTCTGGGGACGTTGTTACCCTGTTAACATTTTGTTCTCTCATTCATCTGTTCTCTGGACAAAATGACAAGACGGAAAAAATCACCTCAACAAAAAGAACAAGAGGTAGTACCAACTGCCAGGGACATACTCAATATGGACGTTAGTATGAAGTTGGACCTAGAGTTCAGAATCATGATTTTAAAGATACTAGCTGGGCTTGAAAAACGCATGGAAGTTATTAGAGAAACACTTTCTGGAGAAATGAAAGAACTAAAATCTAACCAGGTCGAAATCAAAAAGTCTATTAATGAGGTGCAATCAAAAATGGGGGCACTACCTGCTAGGATAAATGAGGCAGAAGAGAGAATCAGTGACATAGAAGACCAAATGATGGAAAATAAGCTGAGAAAAAGAGAGATAAACCACTGGATCATGAGGGCAGAATTCGAGAGATAAGTGATACCATAAGATGAAACAACATTAGAATAATGGGGATCCCAGAAGAAGAAGAAAGAGAGAGAGGGGCAGAAGGTATATTGGAGCAAATTATAGCAGAGAACTTCCCTAATTTGGGGAAGGAAACAGGCATCAAAATCCAGGAGGCACAGAGAACCCCTCTCAAAATCAATAAAAATAGGTCAACACCCCGACATCTAATAGTAAAACTTACGAGTCTCAGAGAGAAAGAGAAAATCTTGAAAACAGCTCGGGAGAAGAGATATGTAACCTACAATGGTAGAAACATTAGATTGGCAGCAGACCTATCCACAGACACCTGGCAGGCCAGAAAGGACTGGCATGATATATTCAGAGCACTAAACGAGAAAAATATGGAGCCAAGAATACTATATCCATCTATGCTGTCATTGAAAATAGGAAGAGAGATCAAAAGCTTCCAGGACAAACAAAAACTAAAGGAACGTGCAAACACAAAACTAGCCCTATGAGAAATATTGAAAGGGGTCCTCTAAGCAAAGAGAGAGTCTAAAAGCAATGTAGACCAGAAAGGAACACAGACAATATACAGTAACAGTCACCTTACAGGCACTACAATGGCACTAAATTCATACCTTTCAATAGTTACCCTGTATGTAAATGGGCTAAATGCCCCAATCAAAAGACACAGGCTACAGATTGGATAAAAAAACAAGAGCCATCAATATGCTGTCTGCAAGAGACTCATTCTAGACCCAAAGACACCCCCAGATTGCAAGTGAGGGGGTGGAAAACCATTTACCATGCTAATGGACACCAAAAGAAAGCGGGGGTGGCAATCCTTATATCAGACAAATTAGATTTTATACCAAAGACTGTAATAAGAGATGAGGAAGGACGCTATATCCTACTTAAAGGGTCTATCCAACAAGAAGATCCAACAATTTTAAATATCTATTCCCCTAACATGGGAGCAGCCAATTATATAAGGCAATTGATAACAAAAGCAAAGAAACACATTGACAACAATACAATAATAGTGGGGGACTTTACCACCCCCCAGACTGAAATGGACAGATCATCTAAGCAAAAGATCACCAAGGAAATAAAGACTTTAAATGAAACACTGGACCAAATGGACTTCACAGACATATTCAGAACATTCCATCCCAAAGCAACGGAATACACATTCTTCTCTAGTGCCCATGGAACATTCTCCAGAATAGATCACATCCTAGGTCACAAAACAGGTCTCAACTGGTACCAAAAGATTGGGATCATTCCCTGCATATTTTCAGACCACAATGCTTTGAAACTAGAACTCAATCACAAGAGGAAAATTGGAAAGAACTCAAATACATGGAGGCTAAAGAGCATCCTACTAAAGAATGAATGGGTCAACCAGGAAATTAAAGAAGAATTAAAAAAATTCATGGAAACCAATGAAAATGAAAACACAACTGTTCAAAATCTTTGGGATGCAGCAAAGGCAGTCCTAAGAGGAAAGTATATAGCAATACAAGCCTTTCTCAAGAAACAAGAAAGGTCTCAAATACACAACCTAACCCTACACCTAAAGGAGCTAGAGAAAAAACAGCAAATAAAGCCTAAACCCAGCAGGAGAAGAGAAATAATAAAGATCAGAGCAGAAATCAATGAAATAGAAACCAAAAGAACAGTAGAACAGACCAACGAAACTAGGAGCTGGTTCTTTGAAAGAATTAAGAAGATTGATAAACCCCTGGCCAGACTTACCAAAAAGAAAAAAGAAATGACCCAAACCAACAAAATCATGAATGAAAGAGGAGAGATCACAACGAACACCAAAGAAATACAATTATAAGAACATTTTATGAGCAACTCTATGCCAGCAAATTAGATAACCTGGAAGAAGTGGATGCATTCCTAGAGATGTATCAACTACCAAAACTGAACAGGAAGAAATAGAAAATCTGAACAGACCTAGAACCACTAAGGAAATTGAAGCACTCATCAAAAGTCTCCCAACAAACAAAGGCCCAGGGCCAGATGGCTTCCCAGGGGAATTCTACCAAACATTTAAAGAAGAATTAATACCTATTCTTCTGAAACTATTCAAAAAAATAGAAATGGAAGGAAAACTTCCAAAGTCGTTTTATGAGGCCACCATTACCTTGATCCCCAAACCAGACAAAGACCCCATCAAAAAGAATTACAGACCAATATCTTTGATGAACACGGATGCAAAAACTATCACCAAAATACTAGCCTATAGGATCCAACAGTACATTAAAAGGGTTATTCACCACGACCAAGTGGGATTTATCCCTGGGCTGCAAGGTTGGTTCAACATCTGCAAATCCATCAACGTGATACAATACATTAACAAAAGAAAGAATCATATGATCTTCTCAATAGATGCAGAAAAAGCATTTGACAAACTACAGCATCCTTTCTTGATCAAAACTCTTCAGAGTATAGGGATAGAGGGTACATACCTCAATATCATAAAAGCCATCTACGAAAAACCTACAGCGAATATCATTCTCATTGGGGAAAAACAGAGCTTTCCCCCTGAGGTCAGGAACACGGCAGGGATGTCCACTATCACCACTTCTATTCAACATAGTATTAGAAGTCCTAGCCACAGCAATCAGACAACGAAAAGAAATTAAAGGCATCCAAGTAGGCAAAGAAGAAGTCAAACTCTCACTCTTTTCAGATGATATGATACTTTATGTGGAAAACCCAAAAGACTCCACCCCAAAACTGCTAGAACTCATACAGGAATTCATTAAAGTGGCAGGATATAAAATCAATGCACAGAAATCAGTGGCATTCCTATACACCAACAACAAGACAGAAGAGAGAGAAATTAAGTTGATCCCATTTACAATGGCGCCCCAAACCATAAGATACCTAGGAATAAATCTAACCAAAGAGGCAAAGGATCTGTACTAAGAAAACTATAAAATACTCATGAAACAAATTGAGGAAGACACAAAGAAATGGAAAAACGTTCCATGCTCGTGGATTGGAAGAACAAATATTGTGAAGATGTCAATGCTACCTAGAGCAGTCTACACATTCAATGCAATCCCCATCAAAATACCCTCCACTTTTTTCAAAGAAATAGAACAAATAATCCTAAAATTTGTATGGAACCAGAAAAGACCCCACATAGCCAGAGGAATGTTGAAAAAGAAAAGCAAAGCTGGCGGCATCACAATTCCGGACTTCCAGCTCTATTACAAAGCTGTCATCATCAAGGCAGTATGGTACTGGCACAAAAACAGACACATAGATCAATGGAACAGAATAGAGAGCCCAGAAATGGACCCTCAACTCTATGGTCAACTTATCTTTGACAAAGCAGGAAAGAATGTCCAATTGAAAAAAAGACAGTCTCTTCAACAAATGGTGTTGGGAAAATTGGACAACCACGTGCAGAAGAATGAAAGTGGACCATTTCCTTACACCACACACAAAAATAGACTCAAAATGGTTGAAAGACCTATATGTGAGACAAGAGTCCATCAAAATCCTAAAGGAGAACACAGGTAGCAACCTCTTCGACCTCAGCCACACCAACTTATTCCTAGAAACATCGCCAAAGGCAAGGGAAGCAAGGGCAAAAATGAACTATTGGGATTTCATCAAGATAAAAAGCTTTTGCACAGGAAAAGAAACAGTCCACAAAACCAAAAGACAACCGACAGAATGGGAGAAGATATTTGCAAATGACATATCAGATAAAGGGCTAGTATCCAAAATCTATAAAGAACTTATCAAACTCAACACCCAAAGAACAAATAATCCAATCAAGAAATGGGTAGAAGACATGAACAGACATTTTTCCAAAGAAGACATCCAAATGGCCAACAGACACATGAAAAGGTGCTCAACATTGCTTGGCATCAGGGAAATCCAAATCAAAACCTCAATGAGATAACACCTCACACCAGTCAGAATGGCTAAAATTAAGAAGTCAGGAAATGACAGATGTTGGCGGGGATGTGGAGAAAAGGGAACCCTCCTACACTGTTGGTGGGAATGCAAGCGGGTGCAACCACTCTGGAAAACAGTGTGGAGTTTTTTCAAAAAGTTGAAAATAGAGCTACCATACGATCCATCAATTGGACTCCTGGGTATTTACCCCAAAGATACAAGTGTAGGGATCCGAAGGGGTACGTGCACCCTGATGTTTATAGCAGCAGTGTCCACAATAGCCAAACTGTGGAAAGGGCCAAGATGTCCATCGACAGAGGAATGGATAAAGAAGAGGTGGTAGATATACACAATGGGATATTATGCAGCCATCAAAAGGAATGAGATCTTGCCATTTGCAACAACGTGGATGGAACTGGAGGGTATTATGCTGAGTGAAATAAGTCAATCAGAGAAAGACATGTATCATATGACCTCACTGATATGAGAAATTCTTTTTTTCTTTAAATTTTTTTATTGTTATGTTAATCACCATACATTACATCATTAGATACAAGGAATTCTTTTTTTTTAAATTTTTTTTTAAAGATTTTATTTATTTATTTGAGAGAGAGAATGAGATAGAGCACGAGAGGGGGAGCGTCAGAGGGAGAAGCAGACTCCCTGCCGAGCAGGGAGCCTGATGCGGGACTCGATCCCGGGACTCCAGGATCATGACCTGAGCCAAAGGCAGTCGCTTAACCAACTGAGCCACCCAGGCACCCCTAGATATGAGGAATTCTTAATCTCAGGAAACAAACTGAGCATTGCTGGAGTGGGGGTGGGGTGGGAGGAATGGGGTGGCTGGGTGATAGACATTGGAGAGGGTATGTGCTATGGTGAGCGCTGTGAATTGTGCAAGACTGTTGAATCACAGATTTGTACCTCTGAAACGAATAATACATTATATGTTTAAAAAGAAAGAAGATAGCAGGAGGGGAAAAATGAAGGGGGAGATGAACCATGAGAGTCGATGGACTCTGAAAAACAAACGGTTCTAGAGGCGAGGGGGGGTGGGGAGATGTGTTAGTCTGGTGATGGGTATTAAAGAGGGCACGTTCATCATGGAGAACTGGGTGTTATGCACAAACTGAATCATGGAACACTACATCAAAAACTAATGATGCAATATATGGTGATTAACATAACAATAAATAAAATTTAAAGGGAAAAAATAAAATAGGCTGAACAAGTCAACATTGATGAGGTTACACCTGGGAACCTGGTCATTGTAGTTCTTGAAAAGCATCAAAATATTTTAAACAAGGATGCGTGGGTGGCTCAGTCGGTTAAGCATCTGCTTTCAGCTCAAGTCATGATCCCAGGGCCTGGAATTGAGTCCCATATCGGGCTTCCTGCTCAGTGCAGAGCCTGCTTCTCCCTCTGCCTGCCACTCCCCCTACTTGTGCTCTCTCTGACAGAATAAATAATAAATAAAACCTTAAAAAAATATTTTAAACAATTTAGATGAAGTCATAGATTATCTAAATTCACCCTATCTATATGTTATTCATACATATTTCACATATGTATATATAAGATTAAGAACATGTATCTTAATTGGATAAGAATGTCAGGGCCATGAGTAAATGAGGATGTTAAGATATTGTTATCCATGGTGTGGGACTCTTGAAATGCAAAATTTTTTTTATGGTTGGCAAGTTATTTCACTCAATTTTCCGATTCTTCTCTTCCATCTGTTTTTTCTTCTATAAAATGAGCTCTAACATCTCTTTCAGTTTAAAATAATTTTCTTTTATCCTATGCAATTTCTGCAGTTGCATTTATCCTATAAATTTCTCTCATCTTATAAATTTCTAGCTTCCAATTTTAAATATCTAGATCAGTCACCTTGGCCTAAAGTAGGTCCTATGACATGTTCTCTTGCTGCCAAAATTATTTCCAGTCCTGACTTATGGGCCCAAATATTTCTAAACTGTATACTCCTTAGACTTAGTTGCCTCAAAATGATCTCATTCCCATTTCAAAGGAATCTTTTTTTTTTTTAAGATTTTTTTTCATTTATTTGACAGACAGACACAGTGAGAGAGGGAACACAAGCGGAGGGAGTGGAAGAGGGAGAAGCAGCCTTCTGGTGGATCAGGGAGCCTGATGCGGGGCTCGATCTCAGGACCCTGGGATCATGACCTGAGCTGAAGGCAGACACTTAACGACTGAGCCATCCAGGTGCCCCTCAAAGGAATCTTTTTTTAAAAGATTTAGTAGCTTATTGTTTATCCTTTTATTTATTTAGAAGTTTTTTTTTTTAAGATTTTATTTGTTTATTTGCAGAGAGATACACAACGAGAGAGGGAACACAGGCAGGGCGAGTGGGAGAGGGAGAAGCAGGCTTCCTACTGAGCAGGAAGCCCAATGAGGAGCTCGATCCCAGGACCCTGGGATCATGACCCGAGCGGAAGGCAGACACTTAACGCCTGAGCCACCCAGGCGCCCCTTAAATGTTTTTTTAAGATTTTATTTTATCTAGAGAGAGAGAGAGAACGTGAATGGGGGGAGGGGTAGAGGAGAGGGAGAGAGAGAATGCCAAGGAGACTCCAAGAGCATGGAGCCTAATGTGGGACTCGATCCCAGGACCTTGAGATCATGACCTGAGCTGAAATGGAAGTCGGATGCTTAACCAACTGAGCCACCAGATGCCCCTTATTTATTTTTAAAAGTTTATTTATTTAGTTTTAAGTAATCCCTACACCCAACATGGGGCTCAAACTCACAACCCTGAAATCGAGTCACATGGTCTCCTGACTGAGCCAACCAGGTGCCCCTGCTTTTTATATCTTTAAAATGTTATAAAAAAAAAAAAAGTTGTGCTAATTTTTCTTTTAACAAATTATAAAAATGAACATCTCAATTTTGCATGAAGAACAGTTAGGTTTTAGGTATTATCATCTATTCTGCTACTGCTTTATTCTTACATGAAGCTTTAGCAATATGATATAGTTCCAGCATTCTATCGAAGAGATGATAATAAATTCAGTGACATTCAGTGTGCATAATGTGCCAGAGACTTTATGTAAGGAATGAGAAGAACTAAACACACCTACTTCCCAGAGTTGTTTTACTATCTTATTATGGATGAGGACATTGAAGTTTAAAGAGATAAATAATTGTCCAAGATTACATAGTCAGAGGTAAAGCCAAAATTCAACAAATATTTGCTGAGCACCTACTGTGTTCTGGGGATGCAGTAGCCAACAGGCTCTTAACTGTTAAATCATACTAGCTCTTAAATAGCATACTGTCAAAATAGTCTTCATATAATAAGGGGGGATGATTATACCTTTTTCATAGGGCCTAAGGATGAATAGGCAATGCATAAAATTGTGTGGTTCAATAATTAGAAAAATACATGGTGAGACTGTTATTATTGAGACTCATTTATTATTATTTTTTAGAAGATTTTATTTATTTGACAGAGAGAAAGACAGCGAGAGAGGGAACACAAGCAGGGGGAGCTGGAGAGGGAGAAGCAGGCTTCCTGCCGAGCAGGACGTGGTCCTGGGACTCCAGGATCATGACCTGGCTGAAGGCAGACACTTAATGACTGAGCCGCGCAGGCGCCCGAGACTCTTATATTAGCATTATAAGCTATATATATAATTCCTGTCAGACTTGGAATTGAGTTCCTTATTAAAAACATTTAATTTAAAAAAAAACATTTAATTTTACCGGTAAAATGACTAAGAATAATAAGGATTTTGGGGGAGAGAATTCACTGATTCTAAGGGCAGGAATCAGTTGTGAATTAAACTGTATATGGGTGGGTGCCTGGGTAGCTCAGTTGGTCAAGCATCTATCTTTGACTCAGGTCATGATCCCAGGGGCCTGGGATCAAGTCCCACATGGAGTCCAGCATTGGGCTCCCTGCTTAGCGGGGAGTCTGCTTCTCCACCCTGCCCTCCCCCCCACCTTCCCCTCTCCCTCCTGACTTGTGCACTCACTCTCTCTCTCTCTCACAAAAATAAATGAAATCTTTAAATACAAAAAAAGAAACAATATTAAAAAAAACTGCGTATGGATTTAGATTACAAGCTACAGTTTTTAATATCATAATATCGTTAATATTGAATAAGAGTGTCTCTTTAATAGATTAAATTTCTAATTTTCAGCACTCTTCTCTCCCTCCTTTAAAGTTGTTTATTGAAATTTAATTTACATATAGTGAAATTCATCTTTACATTTCCATGAGTTTGACAAATTCATAGCATTGCACAATCATTACCACAATCAAGATATAGAACATTTCTATCACCCTAAGGCACACCTGGGTGGTGTAGTCTGTTGAGCATCAGACTGTTGGTTTCTGCTCAGGTCTTGATCTCAGGGTCCTGGGATGGAGCCCTAAGTCGGGCCCTTTGCTCAGCGCAGAGTCCGCTTGAGATTCTCTGTCCCTCCTGCTCATGCGCGCTCTCTCTCTCAAATAAAGAAATCTTTGAAAAAATAAAAACATTTCTCTCACCCCAGAAAGTTTCCTTGTGCCTTTGGAGATCAGCTCCTTCCCATTGATTTTCTGTTCTTACAGTTTTATCTTTCCTTGAATGTCATATAAATGGAATTGCCCTTTTTCTTTCTGTTAAGTTGTTCAGATATGATTGCTGCAATAGCAAACAAGATAACTAACCCCCTGTGCTGATACAGCTTTCTCACAAATTAGGAATTGCATTAAGAAGCAATTAGATGAGAAACAATTAATATAGCCTGTTAAATTGTAAAAAAGAGACTTTGTTAAAGGATTAGTAAATATTTTTCAGTTTACGTGACATACTTAAAAAGAACCAATTCAGGTTTTCACACTTTAGATGGGAAACTAATAAAATCAATATGGTTTTGAACCCCCTTCCTTGGACCCCAGTTACACAAAATTAGATGAATCATAATCCTTTATTCATGACACAAATACTTAGCCCAAGCATGGCTGTTTGTTTATTTTTTATTTTTATTTTTTTTAAAGATTTTATTTATTTATTTGAGAGATAGAGAGCACGAGAGGGAAGAGGGTCAGAGGGAGAAGCAGACTCCCTGCTGAGCAGGGAGCCCGATGCGGGACTCGATCCTGGGACTCCAGGATCATGACCTGAAACGAAGGCAGTCGCTTAACCAACTGAGCCACCCAGGCGCCTGGCTCTTTGTTTATTTTTAATAATCTAATAAATACACATTATTCAACATGAGAACTAGAACCATATCAAGAATTCACTGTATATTTACCAATGTGTATCTTAATATAGATTATATAAAAATCTTTAATAGAATTTTAATTATATATATATTAATTAGCAGGAGTTCCTCCCCCCCCCTTTTTTTTGGAAGGAGGGGAATAAATTTTTCCAGTCTCTTGTCTTTCAGTTTTGTTTTTGGTTTCTGTTTTTATGCATTAAAGAAAAAATTGGTGTAGTCAAGTTCATTAATTTTTTTTTTGCTTAGTACTTTCTCCTTAACTGTGAGTTCATGAAGATAATCTGTATTTTCCTCTTAGTTTTGCAAATATTTTGTATATTTAGGTCTTTAGCATACCTGTAATTCGTTTTGTGAATGGTGTGATACAATGATTTAATTTCTTATCTTGTATGGATAATTACTTGTCTCTGCATCATTTATTAAATTTTTTTCAGTGATTTTAACACTGCCTGTGTCATATATTGTTTCCAATATGCATGAGTCTTTTTCTGGCCTTTATATTCTGTTCTATTAGCATATTTGACTATATATACACCATTAGTTATTTTGCTTATTGCCTAACTATATAGGCTAGGTAGCATAATTCTTCAGGAGGTTTTTGGCTAACTTTTGCCCTTTACTCTTTTACATACTTTTTTTTTTTCACTGCTGTTAAGTTTTCTATAAAACCCTTTTGGGATTTTTGGCGGAAATATATTGAATTTGTTAGATGAATTTGGTGAGAATTGACATCTTTAAAATATTGAGCTTTTCTTTCTATGAGCATGTTTATCTACAAATACATGAGACTTTTTAAATTCCTTTCAATAAATTTTATGATTTCTCCATAGAGGTCTTTATATATTTTTTCTTAGATTGAATTTTAGGTATCTTATAGTTTTTGTGATTATGTTATCCTATTTATTTATTTATTTATTTATAAGAATTATTCTTTTTTTTTTTGAGAGAGAGAGAGAGAACAGGGAGGGAAGGGGCTGAGAGAGAGGGAGAGAGAGAGAAAGAGAATCGTAAGCAGGCTCCATGCTCAGTGAGGGGCCTGACATGGGGCTGGATCTCACGACCCTGAGATCATGACCTGAGGTAAAATCAAGGGATGCTTAACTGACTGAGCCACCCAGGTGCCTGCTGTCCTTTGTAAAGATTACATTTTCTGTTTGTTGTTGGTTTATCCTTCTTAAAAATACATTTTCTGTTTGTCACTGGTATATAGAAAAACAGTTGATTTTTATATATTGATCTACATCCACATACCTTGCAAACACTCTTACTCTGCTATCTGAAGATTATTTTGGATTTTCTGTGTAGATAGTCTTACCATCTACAAATAGTGATAGCTTTGTGTATGCCATGCTAATGAATTTGGATTTTATTCCAAAGGGGAAAAGTAGTCATTGAAGGTTTTTTAAATTATTTTTATTATTTTTTAAATATTTTATTTATTTGTCAGAGAGAGCACAAGCAGGGGGAGTGGCGGGCAGAGGGAGAAGCAGGCTCCCCACTCAGCAGGGAGCCCAGTGTGGGACTCGATCCCAGGACCCCGGGATCATGACCTGAGTCCAAGGCAGACACTTAACTAATTGAGCCACCCAGGCATCCCTTCCTTATGATTTTCTTAACATTTTATTTTCTCAAATTAAAAAAAAACAAAAAAAACAAAAAAACAAAACAAAACATTTTATTTTCTCTAACTTATTCTGAGAATCCAGTATGTAGTACATATAACATACAAAATACGTGTTAATTGACTGTTTATGTAATTGGTAAGGCTTTCAGCCAACAGTAGGGTTTTAGTAGTCAAGTGAAAAGTTATATGCGGAATTTTGACTGCATGAGGGGCTTGGCATCCCTAATGCCTGTGTTGCTCAACAGTCAACTATACTAATACGATTTATACGTAGATGAATTTTGTAAACATTATACCAAGTGAAAGAAGCCAATCACAAAAGTCCATGTGTTATATGAATCTATTTATAGGAAATGGGCAGAACAAGCAAATCTCTAGAGATAGAAGATAGGGTAATGGTTGCCAGGGACTAGGGGTTGGGAAAGATTGGGGAGTGACTGCTAATGCACATGGGACTTTTTTGGGGGGGGTGCTGGAAATTTCTAAAATTAGATTGTTGATGATTGTACTTCTTAATACACTAAAAACCATTGAGTTATACACTTTAAATGGGCAAACTGAATGATATGTCAATTATATCTCAGTAAAGCTTTTTAAGGGGTGCATGGGTGGCTTAGTGGGTTAGGCATTGGACTCTTGATTTTGGCTCAGGTCATGATCTCAGGGTGGTGAGATCAAGATCCATGCTCAGCAGGGAGTCCGCTTGAGATTCTCTCCTGCCCACCCCCCCACACTGTCTCTCTTTAAATTAAATAAAACATTTTTTTTAAAAAAGCTCTTTAAGGGCACCTGGGTGGTACATTCAGTTAAGCATCTGCCTTCGACTCAGGTCATGACTCAGAGTCCTGGGGTTGAGCCCCACATTGGGCTCCCTGCTCAGCTTCTCCCTCTCCCACTCCCCCTGCTTGTGTTCCCTTTCTCACTGTGTCTCTCTCTGTCTCTGTCAAATAAATAAATAAAATCTTTAAAAAGAAAAAAGAAAAGCTCTTTAGGGAACCTGGGTGGCTCAGTTGGTTAAATGTCTGCTTTCGCCTCCTGTCACAATCTCAGGGTCTTAGGATTGCCCTGCCTTGGGCTTTTTGCTCAGTGCGGAGCCTGCTTCTCCCTCTCCCTCTGCTGCTCCCCCTACTTGTGCTTTCTCTCTCTCTCTGTCAAATAAATAGATAAAATCTTAAAAAAAAAAGCTCTTTAAAAAAAGGTGTGTATATAATTTACTTAGATATTGCCAAATTGTATCAGTTTGCATTCCCACCAGCAATGTATAAGTGCACAGCTTTAGCAATAGAATATAATGTCATACTTTTTAATTTTCACCAACCCGATAGATGAGAGAAATGGTTTCTTATTTAAAAATTTTTTTAAAAAATACCTGTATTTCTCTGTGAGTGAATTTGAAAATTTTCCATATTGTTTAAGGGCCATTTTTATATCTGCTTTTGTGAATTGTATGTTTGTTTTCTGTATTTTTCTCTTGGGTTTTTTTTTTGGTCCTTCATTCCTCTATTTTCAGTGTTCTTTATGTATTAGTGATATTAGCCCTTTGTAATATAGTATCCTATTTCTAATCTCATAGTTTGAGTTTTCCTTGTTTTTGTACTTTATATAAATATAGTCATACACATAAACTGTTTTTGATGAGAGTGTGATTTGTACTCTAAGCAACTAAATTATAGTCTGATCAGAATTTACTTCTGAGTGATACTTTTTTAATCATTTTGCACAGTTTTTTTTTCAGTCCTGAGACTAGTATTTATTATTCAAAGTTGTTTCTCTTCTTACTGCTATGCCAATTTCTATCCTGTCTTCTAGTCCCAGAGCAAATGATGGCTCCTTTCTGAAGGATGTTCCTTTTTTTAATATTCCCATTGTACTTTGTAGTTTCTTTAATGGCATTTACATGATTGTAATTGCTTCTATGTTGTTTCTCCTTACTAGACTTTAAGCTGTTTTAAGGCCGAGTCCTGACTTCATTTTTGTGTTCCTGACATAGTTCTGTGTTTGGTATATAGTAAGTGCTCAATAAATATAATTGAAAGAACTGGTATAGTAAGAGATAGGAAAGAGGTGATTTGTAGGGAAAAAATTGTCCTTGAGGAACAGGTGGCATCTGACTAACCAAAGAAGAGGGCAGGGCATTCCTGGTGAGAGAAGAGGACTAGCAAAGGGCTAGGGATGGGGGTGAGCATGGTATGTGTGGTGAACAGTGAAGATACTTGTCTGATGGGAACATGGTTGTGTATTCTTGTGTTCATCATATCTTTACTGTGTATCTGCTCTATGAAAGGCACTGGTCTAGGTGATACAAAACAGATTTTTAAAACTTGGTACTTTGGGAAAGTAGTTGGTGGTAAGATTAAGAGGGTAAAGAGGAGCAGGATTTTAGAGGACACTGAAAGAAAGGCATAGGTGTTGGGCTTGAAGATTGATAAGATGTGGCAAATGAAGGATCTTCTGGAAGCTGTTATTTCCCTGATGTTTTTATGAGGGAGGTCCATGTGTGGATGGGAGAAGAGAGAGTCATAGGAAATGATATTGAGGGGCGCCTGGGTGGCTCAGTCGTTAAGTGTCTGCCTTCTGCTCGGGTCATGATCCCAGGGTCCTGGGATCGAGTCCTGCATCAGGCTCCCTGCTCAGCGGGGAGCCTGCTTCTCCCTCTCCCTCTCCCACTCCCCCTGCTTGTGCTCTCTCGCTCTTTCTCTCTATCAAATAAATAAATAAAATATAAAAAAAAGACCTTGGCTAGGTCAGAGGATATGAGACTATGGAAGGGTCGAGAGTGAGGGAGTATGATGGTTTTTCAGGAACCCTGAACTTTAGGAACTTTACTTTTTAGATAACTCGTGTGGGTGTTAGGGTAGCTTACTGAGCTAAGCACAGTAGGAAAGGTAATACATTTTCTTAGCAGAGGAAAAAATGGGTTTAGTTTGGGACACATTGGACTTCTCTTCCCACACTTTTCCCTTTCCCATGGCTATTCCAGTGTGCTCTGACTGCTATCTTTGGATTCATTTTTGATTCTTTTTATTTCATATCCACATTCAAATTTCTATAAAATCTTGTCCATTTACTTTCAAAATATATCCAACAGTTTTTCACTCTCTTCAGAACCTACCACTGTGGTCTTAACCACTATCATTTCTCACCTAATTGTTATCGTAACTTCCTAATTGATCTCCCTGTTCATGTCCTATCCCCTTGTCTGTTTTCAGTCCAGCTTCTGAATGATTCTTCTAATAATCGAGTCATCCATCTCTCTGCATAGAACTGTCCTTTCCCTGGAGTAAAAGTCATAGACCTCAAGGAGGGCCTGCATGTCCCCCTCCCCATACTCTCTCTCATTTTCTTCTATTCTTTTTCCTTTTGCTCACTTCACTCCAGCCGTATTGGCCTTCTTGCTGATCCTTGAACTAGTGAAGCGTACTCCGTCCTGAAGATACTGTATTTCCATTTCCTTTGAGTAGAGGGCTCTTCTCCCAGTCATTGACACAGCTCACTCCCTACTTTCAGGTCTTTACTCATATGTCATTATTTTAGTGAATCCTTCTCTGATCACCTAATTTGAAATTACAGTTCTCTTCCCTGCTGAATACTCTTTCCCTTTGATTCATTTGTCTCCTTAGCTTTTGTCACCATCTACATGTATGTTAAACGTATTTTATTTTCACCTCTTCCCACTGGAATTTAAGATCCGTAAGAATGAGGATTTTTTCCTAAAGGAGAACACAGGTAGCAACCTCTTCGACCTCAGCCGCAGCAACTTCTTCCTAGAAACATCGCCAAAGGCAAGGGAAGCAAGGGCAAAAATGAACTATTGGGATTTCATCAAGATAAAAAGCTTTTGCACAGGAAAAGAAACAGTCCACAAAACCAAAAGACAGCCAACAGAATGGGAGAAGATATTTGCAAATGACATATCAGATAAAGGGCTAGTATCCAAAATCTATAAAGAACTTATCAAACTCAACACCCAAAGAACAAATAATCCAATCAAGAAATGGGCAGAAGACATGAACAGACATTTTTCCAAAGAAGACATTCAAATGGCCAACAGACACATGAAAAGGTGCTCAACATCGCTCGGCATCAGGGAAATCCAAATCAAAACCTCAATGAGATACCACCTCACACCAGTCAGAATGGCTAGAATTAACAAGTCAGGAAACGACAGATGTTGGCGGGGATGTGGAGAAAGGGGAACCCTCCTACACTGTTGGTGGGAATGCAAGCTGGTGCAGCCACTCTGGAAAACAGTATGGAGGTTCCTCAAACAGTTGAAAATAGAGCTACCATATGATCCAGCAATTGCACTACTGGGTATTTACCCCAAAGATACAAATGTAGGGTTCCGAAGGGGTACGTGCATCCCAATGTTTGTAGCAGCAATGTCCACAATAGCCAAACTGTGGAAAGAGCCAAGATGTCCATCGACAGATGAATGGATAAAGAAGAAGTGGTATATATACATAATGGAATATTATGCAGCCATAAAAAGGAATGAGATCTTGCCATTTGCAACGACATGGATGGAACTGGAAGGTATTATGCTGAGTGAAATAAAGTCAATCAGAGAAAGACATGTATCATATGACCTCGCTGATATGAGGAAATCTTAACCTCTGGAAACAAACTAGGGTTTCTGGAGTGGTGGGGGGGGGGGGGGGAGGGGGTGGCTGGGTGACAGACATTGGGGAGGGTATGTGCTATGGTGCGCGCTGTGAATTATGCAAGACTGTTGAATCACAGATCGGTACTTCTGAAACAAATAATGCAATATATGTTAAGAAAAAAAAAAAGAAGATAGCAGGAGGGGAAAAATGAAGGGGAGTAAGTCGGAGGGGGAGACGAACCATGAGAGACGATGGACTCTGAAAAACAAACTGAGGTTTCTAGAGGGGAGAGGGTTGGGGGGATGGGTTAGCCTGGTGATGGGTATTAAAGAGGGCACGTTCAGCGTGGAGCACTGGGTGTTACGCACAAACAATGAATCATGGAACACTACATCAAAAACTAATGATGTATGGTGATTAACATAACAATAAAATTTTTTTTAAAAAAAGAGAAAATAAAATTAAAAAAAAGATTAAAAAAAAGGATGAGGATTTTTGCTTTATTCACTGCTGTGTTTCTAGCACTGAAAACTGTTAGCATATAATAGGTGCTCAATATTTGTTGAATGACCAAATTAATTAATGAAGTGCCTGGGATATCCTGGAATTGATGCTTGCTATTTATTTATACCCTATTTAATTTCACAAAGAAGTAGAGGCAAGATAGTGTCTAGTAGACAGGGGTGCCTGCGTGGCTCAGTTGGTTAGGTGTCTGCCTTCGGCTCAGGTCATGATCCCGGGGTCCTGGGATCAAGTCCTGCACCTAGCTCTCTGCTCAGCAGGGAAGCCTGCTTCTCCCTCTCCCTCTGCCCCTCTGCTCGTTCGTGTTCTCTCTTTCTCTCTCTCAAATAAATAAATAAAACAAACCAGAGCCCATTAAAATGGTTTAGATTGGAAGAGAGATTTGCATGAAGCCATGGCAGTACATGAGATAGCTTATAGAAAGTGTAAAGAGTCAGAAGAGGATTAGGGATGGGATTCTGGAAACACCTCCATGTAAGGGTGACCAGGGAGTAGCACTGTTCTTTGGCTTTGCTAAGCAGGAACCCTCCTCTAGGCCTGGTGCTTTAGAGGTCCTCATCTGGCCTTTCTTGAGTTTTACCCCTCCTGATAGGATGAAGATGTGTGTGTGTGTTTGGGGGGGGGTGCACAAGGGAACTAGGTCATTTGTTACCCATTTCTACATTAAGTTCTGAGTATTTGAACCCCAGAATTCCCTGCCCATGTGGCCCTTCAAAAGCCTCTTCTCTGATTCTCTCCTCTCCTGACTGAACTATGCTTCTCTAGGCCTAAGGGATGACCAAGCAACTGCTGTTTGTAGGCATGTGGCCAGAACCTGGACATGTGGGATGGGATGTCTACATATATACATATGAGGCTCCTTATTGAATGGAGTGGAACTAAAGATGGGAAGAGAAAAAGGGGTAAACTCCCAAAGAATTTGAGTGACTCCCTCGCTCCTATAGAACTTGAGGTAGTTTGAGAATTCCAGATCAGAACTTAGCCTTTTAGGTTGGTATAAAAATACATATGTCAAGATAGGAGGATTGAATAATAATTTAACAGCTTGTTAGCTTGATTTAAAACTTTAAAATATTTAGACATGTGGAATGTAGGCTTCCATTTGTACTCTTGCTCCAAGCCCCTTGAAAATTAGGGGTTAGCCTACAGGAGGGAATTGAAAAAGAGTAGCTAGAGAGGGAGAAGATAAATTCAAGATTGAGTTAATGATCAATAGTGTCAAATACTTCAGAGACATTAAGTCCTATGAAACAGAGGTATCCATTGGATTTGATTGACAGTTAGAATTTAGTAACAATTTCAGTTGGTGGTGATAGATGCCAAACTTCCATAAAAGGAGGACTGTCTGAGGAATTAGGAAGTGGAGACCAAAGATAGATTTTTTTTCCCCTAGATCCATCTCTGAGAAAGGAAAAAAACTAGAACGTAGCTGGAGGGGTTTTCAGGGTCATGGAGGAGGACTTTTCTATGTTTAAGATTAAAGGGTCTTGGGGCTCCTGGGTGGCTCAGTTGTTAAGCATCTGCCTTAAAAAAAAAAAGGGTCTTGGGGCGCCTGGGTGGCTCAGTTGGTTAAGCGACTGCCTTCGGCTCAGGTCATGATCCTGGAGTCCCAGGATCGAGTCCCGCATCGGGCTCCCTGCTCAGCAGGGAGTCTGCTTCTCTCTCTGACCCTCTTGGATCTCGTGCACGCTCTCTCTCTCTCTCTCTCTCTCAAATAAATAAATAAAATCTTTTAAAAAAAAAAGGGTCTTACAAATGCTGAGATGTTGAGGGAAAGGACCCAATGTTTAGTAAGAGAAGGTTGAGGAAAAGGAGGGAATAATTGATGGAGCAAGGCCTAACATCCAGTACATAGGTCATTAGATTCGCCTTTGAAGGGAGGAGGGCTGTTTGAGAAGACTTGGGATGTTTGGATGTATATGGAAGCTAGGTTTGGAGGGTGAAAGAGCAGGGAAGTGACTTAATAGGCAATATGTCATTGATTTTGTTTTACAGTAGTTTTTTGGGTTAGTGTTTTTAAATCTGATTTTATATTCCTGGGCATCAGGGCTTATACCTGCAGCCACCAAAATCCTGTTGGTTAATTGAAATATAGCCCATAATGTGAGGCATAGCCCATAGTATGTTGGATCTGTCTTTATTCAATAATTTGACAATTTAGTGGTTTCTTAAAATTATAAGTTGATAAAAACTTCTGATTCCTCAATATCCTAGAAATAATTTCTTTATTATGTTCATTATATAATGTGTGTTATCAGGATTTGGAGATGGCTTTTTGTAAGAAGTGCATATTGTCTGAATCACACCTATTTTGGGCAAAATATTTTTAAATAGAAGTATATTAATACTGTCTTTTTTCCCCCAAATCATAGTTCCAAAGAACTGCTGGTTTATATTTTAGCTCTTGCCGAGTTGTGAAAATAGTGAAGGATGATTATACTACTTAACCTCCAAATTGTAAGTAAACTTTATTTCTACTGCTATTACCTATATGTTAAGAAAACTGAAATTGAAAATAGTCATTACCTTATATGATAATAGTGAGCTTTAGTGTGCCATGGCCTGTGGATTTTTACTAGTTTTTGTTGTTAAGATACAAATACATCTTCTCGCATTGTCTTTAATAAGATCAAAAAAATGCTAATAGTCCTGAATGAATCTTAGGAGGTGTGAAATTTCTGCTTTTTCCCCCCAGGTATTTCTTTAATTGTGTAAATTTACAGAAATTCTTTATTTTATTTTCATATCTGTATAGTGCCAGTGGTCAAATTTAATATAGGGCATAATGGAATTAATGGAATGATTTATTAGAAATGTATATTCATTTCTCTTTAAATATGCTTAATTTTTCTGCATTATTTAATTTTTATATGAAAATCTGTAAAAACAATCTTTAATTCCTTTATGAAATATATAATCTACATAAAATCAAATAAAATATAACTATAGGAATAATCTAATGCACAAATCTGGATGATGTATATATATATCAACATTCATCTCTACTAGGGGAAAAAGGCTTGAATTATGTTTACTTGAAACCATTTCCTCTATTGAATTTTTTTTTTAAAGATACATTTATTTATTTTAGAGAGAGAGCGTGCACAAATGGTGGGGAGGGGCAGAGGGAGAGGAAGAGAGAATCTTAAGCAGACTGTTCACTGAGAGCAGAGCCCCACATGGGGCTTGATCTCATGACCCTGAGATCATGACCATGAGATCATGACCTGAGCCAAACACTGAGAGTCAGATGCTTAACCCACCGAGCCACCCAGGCGCTGTTGCTATAATGAATTTTTAACCAATAGCAAAAAAACTATTGAGGAAAGAATGATACAGTAGTATTAAAGGCATTCCAAGTGATTTTACTACTTTATTTTTAAACTACCCTATTTGAAAGTATAAATATATAACTCAAATTAATCCATTTTATAGTCCTTATAGAGTATTCAAATATGAACACAAAATGAGATTGCTACCATAAGCAAAAGACAAGTCTAATTATATTATTCAGATAAAGAAACCAAGGGAGCCAAAGAAGAATGAAATATTTACAAACCAATAAATCTTTTAATTTGTTAAATAGGCAAATAATTTTAGAAGTTGTCTTGATTTAGCATATTTTGTTACCAATGCATAAAAGATTTTTAAAATTTCTACCAAAATATTTCAGGAATAAAAGTACATCTTCATAACAAGACAAAGTTATAACACTTTATCCCTTAGAATGTAAATAGCGTAAGGTCATCCGTGTGCAATAGCTTGGTTGCAGTAAATTGTTTATGAACTTGACAGCTCTAAGAAGTAGAATGCTCATGACTGCCCTCTTTTGGCACTGGGCTTTGTAAGTCTAAGCTCCTTTTTCTTAGCTTACAAAAAATGTCAAAGATTAGATTGTAAAATAGGTTGTGCTTTATATCCTTCCTGTACTATCTTTAATAACTTTTCAAATTCTTCCTCTTTTTAGGCTCTCTGGTTAATCATCTTTAGAAGACTGGATTTCTGGAAATCTCCTTCACTCCATGTCTATTGACTTTTAAAAACATGATAATGCAATCCTGTAACACTGGCAATCATCCATGAACCTTTAAATTATACTGCTTAATAGCATTTGAAGCTTCCTCAGGGAATAACAATGACATCAGCAGTGGTTGACAGTGGAGGTTCTATTTTGGAGCTTTCCAGCAATGGAGTAGAAAATCAAGAGGTTAGGCATCCAATTTATTACATTTCTGTTTTGTTCATAGAAATCAGTATATGAACTCATTTTGAAATTAATGGGAAACAGGTAATTTTTGAGTAGAAATGTACAGTGCATGAAACTGTACATGTACATGTCATGTGCCCTCATATAATTTAGGTAGTAGAAGGTTGAGGTAGGTATTGTCAGGCTCACCCGAGTTGTTAGAACATGCATATATTGGAATGAACTGGGAGGAAAAAATTGAAAGAAAGAACACAGAAAGTATTAGTTGAGATAGACTTTAATTCCTGATAAAATTCATTGTTTTGGATTACAGAGTCTGTAGGTAAATACTGTACCTAAATACATAAATTAGATTCATCTTAAATTAGAATTTTGTATCTCCTTTACTTGTCATGTGTGCTTTTTTTGTTATTCTATCTAATTCAGTGTGGAGATCTATCATATTTTAATCTATATATATAAAGAATTTGGATGATTTGTAAATCAGAAAGAAAGGTTTTGAAATTTTATAAATGTAGAACTCTGCATCAGTAGCATATTTGGTTATTTTCTTGTTATTAGTAACAATTAACATTCTTTAATTGTTATTAAAGAATAGGAGGTAGGAGTAGAAAAATAACAGTACCAGAAACTTACGGACTTGCAGGGCCTGGCTTCTGTTCCCTCCATTCAGTAAAGACTGAATATTGGGAAGGATCTAAATTAAAAAATAATAATGCTGTCATAATAACAGACAAATATTTGATCAGAGATGAGGTGGGCAAATGGAGAGCTGTATTTAAAAAATCTATTTTCTCTATATTCTGTGAAGGATGTTGCTGTTACTGGTCCTTAGTACCAGCATAGTAGAATAGTGACAAGGACCAAGAAATGTTAGAATATTAGGCTGTGTATTCTGGAGTCTGCTTCTTTTTCTTGCTTGTTTGTGTCTGTTCAATCTTCCAAGGTAACTACGGTTAAATTCAGTGGGAAGGGGATAAAATGAAGGTACTCCTTTTTCTTTGTTCTCAGTGGACTTGGTAACCAGAATGTTCTTACTGTGTTTCAATCTAAAACTGATTTAAGGTCCATTAAGAGAAGCCACAGCTAGAGAATGTACTTAATTCTCATAATCAGTTTCTATTTGTTCCTTGAAGATTCACTTTCTATATGATCACTTCTAAGTATGATTCACCAAAGAGATCAGAGACTCAGGGGACTTCCATCCCCTCCACATCACCCAGACCAATTATTACTTCTTTTTCCAGTGCTTTCTCTTTGTTGTATAATTTTACTTTGTTGTATTTAACCCTAAGAAGGGAACCACCGAGAATAATAGGCAGAGTATATTTACCTTGTGCTGGTTTGGTGTCATTAATATGGGAAAAAGAGTACAACAGTTTGTTTCTGGAAGACACTATATTTTTCTTCCTTTACATGGAACCCAGGTGTTCATGGCCTGGAGAACTAATTATTATGGAAGAAAGAATCTGATAAATGAAGTCATTTTACCAAAGCATTATTGATTAATGATTTATGTGGTAGATAGCCTATGGGTAGTCACAGGCGTTTTAGGTAGTATGGCACTAGAATGGAGGAAATTATTCTTGGGGAACTCTTTCTTCAAATTATACTATGTAGATACACACTTGCTTTCATTTATTATTTGTTCCTTCAGCAAATATAAATTGACCACTTACTGTGCATCAAGTACTTTTTGAGACACTGGGAATAAAATATTTCAGAATGGCTATGAAGAATAAATTGGGGCTAGAGATAGATGGAGAGGTGGTAGGGGGATGTTTTAGTTAGGGTGGTCAGGGAAGCCTTTTCTGAAGAGGTAGCATTTTATTTTATTTTAAAAAATTTTACTTATTTATTTGAGAGGGAGAAAGAGCACAAGCAGGAGGAGTGGCAGAGGGAGAAGGAGATGGGGCTCGATCCCAGGACCCCAGGATCATGACCTGAGCCAAAGGCAGACACTTAACCAACTGAGCCATCCAGGCACCCTTGAAGAGGTAGCATTTTAGTCTAGACCTAAATAAAGTAAGGGATTAGGCTGTAGAAATAGAAACATCTGGGGAAGGAGAATTCCAGGAAGAAATTGAAAAGTGACTAGTATCTGAAATATCTCCTAATATTACAAAAAGAATTTTTAGGATAGTGTATGTGAAAGATAGATTTAATATCTATACTCTAGAATGTAGGGTGGGGTGAAAAAATGACCTGTCAAAATTTTAAAATCATAGCTCCAGAATCTGAAGAAAAAAATAAATGTTTAAGAAGTTGTGGGCATTTGGAGAATTATTGATGATTTTTAGGCTTTTTTTTTTTTAACTATTCCTAATTATAAAAATAATGCATTTTATAAAATGAGAATAATTATATTTCTGGCAAAGAGACAAAAACCAAAGATACTAACTCTAGTCTTACTAATGAGTATAGATGCAAATATAAAAAAAAAGTAATAAATATATAAAATGCAGTCATATATTAAATCCAGGACTAAATAGGATTTTAGATACACAAGGATAATTCAATATTAAAAAAGAACAATTAATATATATACCTCTACTAATAAGACGCATGACCTATGATATGTTAATAGGGATAAAATACCTGATGAAATGAGATTTTATGAAATTGAATATCCATTCCTGATAATATAAATGTAGATAAATATTTCTGTAACATTATAAAAAATAACTGTTACAAATCAGTAGCCAGAATCCTGTTTAATGGTGGAGTACTGAAGTATTTCCTTTAAAATTGGCAAGAAGATAAATATGGGCACTAGTGTAACTATTACTTAATATTTTCCTGTAATCAGACAAGATAATGAAAAATTATATAAACGTTAGAAAGAAGACCAAATTATTATCATTAGATAATATGATTCTCTACCTGGGAAAACCAGAGGAAGTCCATAAAACCAATTAGAACTAATAAGAGTGCTTGGTAGTTTAGTGGGTACAAATTAACATTAAAAATATCTAGCTTTCTTTTGTAAGGAATTAGTTAGAAGAGCTCATGGAAAATAAGATTCCTTTCAGAAAATTAACAAAAAAAATACTGAGGAATAGTGTTTAAAAGATATATGGGACTTCTTTGAAGACAATGAATTAATGATACTGAGGTACATGAAAGAAGACTTTGGTAAACAAAGATACGTACTTTGTACTTAGATAGGAGAGATGGAGTCAGTATTGTGGAGGATGTCATTTTCCTCCAGTTAGTCTATATATTTTATTCCATCTTTATCAAATGTTAGGGCATATTTGGGGGAAACTGATTATATGGACCTAGAGATTGTATGGAAGAATATATATGCAGGAATAACCAGAGCACTTTTTGAAAAGGAAATATATAGCAGGTAAGTCTTGTAGAAATGGGAATTAGTGCAGAAAAAAATAAAAAGAGGATTTAAATACATTTTTAAAAACACAGCAAATACAATTTTAGAGAGCATCTGTTTTCAGACAAATAAGATCAGGAGTTCTTCCACTTAGACTGTGATGGAATAACAGACCAGATTTTTATTCCCACCGTAATCAAGGAGGAAAATGAACAAAACATGTGAAAGCACAGTTTGAAACATGGTGCAGTAGTCTGAATGTTTGTGACCCCCCAAAATTCATATGTTGAATCCTAACCCCAAACATGATGGTACTGGGAGGTAGGGCCTTTGGGAGGTAATTAGGTCATGAGGTAGGAACTGTTATGCATGGGATTAGTGCTCTTATAAAAGGTTCCAGGGAGATCCCTTGCTCCTACTGCCATGTAAGAATCTGATAAGGAGTCCTTGACCTGGAAAAAAGACCCTCATCCAGTCATGTTGGCACCCTGATTTTGGACTTCTTGCTCCCAGAACTGTGAACAATAAGTTCTACTGTTTATAAGCCACATAGTGGTATTTTGTTGCAGCAGCCTGAATGGACTAAGACATTTGAACATCAGGAAGCACAGGGCTATGCTTCCCAAGAGAAGAGCAGGTGATCTCTGATTGTACTGACTCATTCCGTGGAGCCACTTTCTGGATCACAGTGTAAGGAGGAGGAACCCCAAAAAAGAGTGACAGTGTCACTGAATTGAGGAAATAAAATTTGAAATTTGTGGGTTTTTTTGGGGGGGGCAGCAAAGCAAGGTTTATTGAGCGATTTAGTAAGCAATAACAAAGTGATAGTACAAAGCTCCCGAGGAGAGAGGGGACCCAAGAGGGTTGCCTAAAATTTGGAATTTGGAGAGGCAAACACTAATTGGAAGTGCAGAGTATCTGAGGGGAAGAAGCTACTCAGAGGAAGAATACCAGAACTCAGCCTCAGGTTCTCTGGATTTTAACTGAATAAGCTTCCCAGATATAGTATGAAACTCCATGAAACCAGGCAAAGAATGACCAGAAAGGTATAAACTCAAAAATTTACTGAAAAATCAGAGTTCACTCAGGGCTGGGAGATATTAGAATTCTAAACAGTTAGAAGGGAGAGTCCTTGTTAAATGCTCAGGGCATTCCTAGAGACTCCAGAAGAGTTATGCCTTCCAGTAGGGGTAAAGTAGCCCTGGAATAACGGGTAGTTCAGAGTTGCCCTAAAAAGTTAAAAAAACAGGCCTTGAAAAAGTTGACCCATAAGCAACTTTTTTTTTAAGATTTTATTTTTCAGTAATCTCTACACCCAACATGGGGCTTGAACTTATAATGCTGAGATCAAGAGCTGCATGCTCTTTAGACTGAGCCAGCCAGGTGCCCCTTGACCCATGAGGAATTTAAACGTCATAGTAAACATTATTGAAATACAACAACAGGGGACGCCTGGGTGGCACAGTCAGTTAAGCATCTGCCTTTGGCTCAGGTCATGATCCTGGAGTCCTGGGATCAAGTCCCACATCGGGCTCCTTGCTTGGCAGGGAGCCTGCTTCTGCCTCTGCTTCTGCTGCTCCCCCTGCTTGTGCTCTCTCTCTCTCTCTGACCAATAAATAAAATCTTTAAATAATAATAAATAAAAAATAAAATTTATTTTAAAAATAATAAAATAAAATATGACAATAGTATGTACATTGCACCCAACAGAGTAAAATTTACGTATCTAACACCCAACCATGTTAAATGCAAAGAAGGAGGAATAATACAACATATAACTTGAAGAAAAAAAAAACTATCAAGACAGAAAAACAAATGATAGAGATGATGGAATTAGCAGATAAGACTTCAAAACAGCCATTATAAATATGCTCAACAACTTAAAAGAAAACATGAAACTCAGAGGAGAGGCCTAAAAGACGTAAAAAAACAAACATAACTTCCAGAAATGAAATTTATACTATTTGTAAAAATTGCACTGGATAAGATTGAAAATAGATTAGGTACTACGGAAGAAGAGACAAGTGAATTTGAAAAGAGCAAAAGAAACTGCATTATGAAGCACAGAGAGAAAAACTGAAAAAAAACATGAACAAAGACTGTTACCTGTGAGAAATATCAAGTTGTCTAAAATACATGTAATTTGAGTCCCAGAATGAGAGGAGAGGAGGGAAACAGAAAAAGACAAATGAAGAAATAACAGCCATAAAAATTTTCAAGTTTGATGAAAAATATAAACCCTATAGATCTGAGAATCTTAACACCAAGCAGGATAAAGCGGAGAGCAAATAGACACTGAGGCACATTATTTTTTATTATTATTTTTGACACTGAGGCACATTGTAACAAAAATACTGAAAGCAGATTTCAGGAGAAAATCCTGAAAGCATGCAGAAAAAAAATATTACAGACAGAAGAACAAATTTAATGACGACAGACATCTTGACTGAAACTATGCAAGTCAGAAGATAATGACTTCTTTAAAATGCTGAAAAACTAAAACTTGTCAGCCTACAAATATATATCCAGTGAAAATGTCTTTCAAAAGTGAAACTTTTTTTCAGACCAATAAAAGGTGAAAGAATTTGTCAACCGCATTGGGTTATAAGAAATGTTAAAAGAAGTTCTACAGGCAGAAGGTAGATGATACCAAATGGAAACTTACGCACAGAGGAATGAAAAGCCCTGGAAATGTGTAGGTAAATATAAAATGCTTTTTAAAATCAGTTCTTGGGCGCCTGGGTGGCTCAGTCATTAAGCGTCTGCCTTCGGCTCAGGTCATGATCCCAGGGTCCTGGGATCGAGTCCCACATTGGGCTCCCTGCTCAGCGGGAAGCCTGCTTCTCCCTCTCCCACTGCCCCTGCTTGTGTTCCCTCTCTCGCTGTGTGTCTCTGTCAAATAAATAAAATCTTTAAAAAAAAAAAATCAGTTCTTAATTTTTAAAAAAGATATTTAAGACAAATAATAGCAGTGTATTGTGGGGTTTACAATGTGAAAAAGTAAATGTATGACAACAGTAAGCAAAGGGTAGGAGGAGGGAACTGGAAGAATACTATTGCTTTTTACATTATATGTAAAGTAACATTACTTGTATATTAACTGTGATTAACATGTTGTAAAATCTAGAGAACCACTAAAAAATAAAGCAAAGAACTATTGATAGCAAGCAATTTTTGAATTAAAATGGATACTAAAAATACTTAATTCAGAAGATGACAGAGAATAAAGAGAAAGGAATAAATGAAACAACAGAGCAGGATGGTAGATTTAAACCCTGTTTTATTGATAGTATTAAATGTAAATATTCTAAACAGTGCAATTAAAATGCAGATATTGTCTGATTGGGTTAAAAGAAAGCCAAATCTGTTTATGTTTCATATAAAAAATTCATTTTAAGTATAACAATGTAGCATGAAAAAAGTATAGAAACAGATATACAATGCAATCGTTAATCATAGAAAAGCTGAAGTGGTTTCAGGACAAAAATATTACCAGGGTTAAAGATAGACATTTCATAAATGATAAAAGGACCATTTATCAAGAAATGGGTATGCCCTCAATTATTAGAGCTTCAAAATACACAAGGCAGGGGCACCTGGGTGGCTCAGTTGTTAAGCGTCTGCCTTCGGCTCAGGTCATGATCCCAGGGTCCTGGGATCAGGCCCCGCATCGGGCTCCCTGCTCAGCGGGAAGCCTGCTTCTCCCTCTCCCACTCCCCCTGCTTGTGTTCCTGCTCTTGCTTTTTGTCTCTCTCTGCCAAATAAATAAAATCTAAAAAAAACCAAAAAAACCCCACAAGGCATAAAGTGACAGAGCTGAAAGAAAACATAGATAAATCCACAGTATTAGCTGGAGATTGCTGCATACCTCTCAGAAGCTGATAGGACAATTAGAGAATCAGTGAGGATATAGAAGACTTGAACAACATTATCAACCAACTTCACCTAACAGACATTTATGGGACTCTCTACCTAATAGTACCAGAGTACACATTTATTTCCAGTGCACATGGACAGTGAACCAAGATAGATCATATGCTGGGCTATATATCTCAATACTTTTTTTTTTAGATTTTTTTTATTTTTAAGTAATCTCTACACTCAATGTGAGGATCGAACTCACAACCCTGAGATCCAGAGTTACATGCTCCACCAAGCTAGGCAGGTGTACCTACACATCTCAGTACTTTTTAAATATATTTATTTATTTATTTGAGAGAGAGAGAGAGCATGAGCAGGGGAGAGGGGCTGAGGGAGGGAGAGGGGAGACAAGCGGATTCCCTGCTAATCGAGGGGCCTGACTTGGAGCTTGATTCCACGACCCTGAGATTACAACCCTGAGATCACAACCTGAGCTGAAATCAAAAGTTGGATGCTTTCCTTTCTTGATTAAAACTCCCCATAGTGTAGGGATAGAGGGAACATAACTCAATATCATAAAAGCCATATACAAAAAGCCCATAGAGAATATCATTCTCAACGGGGAAAAACTGAGAGCTTTCCCCCTAAGGTCAGGAACACAACAGGCATGTCCACTCTCACCACTGTTGTTCAACATAGTACTAGAAGTCCTAGCCTCAGCAATCAGACAACAAAAAGAAATAAAAGGTATCCAGATTGGCAAAGAGAAGTCAAACTCTCTTCACAAATGACATGGTAGATACTCTTATGTGGAAAACTGAAAAGACTCCACCCCAGAATTGCTAGAACTCATAGAGAAATTCAGCAAAGTGCCAGGATATAAAATCAATGCACAGAAATCAGTTGCATTTCTATACACTAACAATGAGAAGAAAGAGAAATTAAGGAGTCTGTCCCATTTACAATTGCACCCAAAATCGTAAGACACCTAGGAATAAACCTAACCAAAGAGGCAAAGGATCTGTACTCTGAAAACTGCACAACACTCATGAAAGAAATTGAGGAAGACACAAATGGAAAAAGATTCCATGCTCATGGAATGAAGAACAAATATTGTTAGGATGTCTGTGCTACCTAGAGCAATCTGTATATTTAATGCAATCCCTATCAAAATACCATCAACATTTTTCACAGAGCTGGAACAGGTAATCCTAAAATTTGTGTGGAACCAGAAAAGACCCCGAATAGCCAGAGGAATGTTGAAAAAGAAAAGCAAAGCTGGTGGCATCACAATTCCGGACTTCAGCTCTATTACAAAGCTATAATCATCAAGACAGTATGGTACTGGCACAGAAACAGACACATAGATCAGTGGAACAGAATAGAGAACCCAGAAGTGGACCCTCAACTCTATGGTCAACTAATCTTCAACAAAGCAGGAAAGAATATCCAATGGAAAAAAGACAGTCTCTTCAGCAAATGGTGTTGGGAAAATTGGACAGCCACATGCAGAAGAATGAAACTGGACCATTTTCTTACCATACACAAAAATAAAGTCAAAATGGATGAGAGACCTAAATGTGAGACAGGAATCCATCAAAATCCTAGAGGAGAATACAGGCAGCAACCTCTTTTTTTTTTTTTTAAAGATTTTATTTATTTATTTGAGAGAGAGAATGAGAAAGAGAGAGAGAGCGTGTGCATGAGAGGGGGGAGGGTCAGAGGAAGCAGCAGACTCTCCGCCGAGCAGGGAGGCCGATGTGGGATTCGATCCCGGGACTCCAGGATCATGACCTTAGCCAAAGGCAGTCGCTTAACCAACTGAGCCACCCAGGCGCCCAGGCAGCAACCTCTTTGACCTTGGTCGCATCAACTTCTTGCTGGACATGTCTCCAAAGGTAAAGGAAACAAAGGCAAAAATGAACTATTAGGACTTCCATCAGGATAAAAAGCTTCTGCACAGCAGAGGAAACAGTCGACAAAACCAAAAGACAACTGACAGAATGGGAGAAGGTATTTGCAAATGCCTTACCAGATAAAGGGCTAGTGTCCAAAATCTATAAAGAACTTCACAAACTCAACACCCAAAGAACAAATAATCCAGTCAAGAAATGGACAGAAGACACGAATAGACATTTCTCCAGAGAAGACATCCAAATGGACAACAGACACCTGAAAAAATGCTCAACACCTCTTGGGATTTAGGGAAATCCAAATCAAAACCACAATGAAATACGACCTTACACCAGTTAGAAGGGCTATTAATAAGTCAGGAAACAAATGTTGGTGAGGATGCAGAGAAAGGAGAAAATTCTCTCATTGCTGGTAAAAATGCAAGCTGGTACAGCCACTCTGGAAAACAGTATGCATGTTCCTCAAAATTTGACAGTAGAGCTACCATACGATCCAGCAACTGCACTACTAGGTATTTACCCCAAAGATACAAATGTAGTGATCTGAAGGGGCACCTGCCCCCCAATGTTTATAGCAGCAATGTCCGCAGTAGCTGAACTATGGAAAGAGCGTAGGTGTCCACTGAGGGATGAACAGATAAAGAAGATGTGTGTGTGCGCATATATATATATATATTACTCAGCCATGAAAAGAAATGAAATCTGGCCATTTGCAAGGATGTGGATGGAACTAGAGGGTATTATGCTAAGCGAAATAAGACAAGCAGAGAAAGACAATGATATAATTTCACTCATATGTGGAATTTAAGAAACAAAACAGAGAAGCATAGGGGAAGGGACGAAAAAAGAAAAGACAGAATCAGAGAGGGAGACAAAGCATAAGAGACTGTTAATCATAGGAAACGGGATTGCTGGAGGGTAGTGGATAGGGGGAATGGGGTAATTGGGTGATGGGCATTAAGGAGGGCACGTGATGTAATGAGCACTGCGTATGCGTATTATAAAGAACTGATGAATCACTGAACTCTACCTCTGAAATTAATAATACATTATATGTTAATTAATTGAATTTACATTAAAAAATGATCCCTCTATCCAAATAAAATAAAATATTAGTCTATGTTAAAAAAAAAATTGGATGCTTAACCGACTGAACCACCCAGGCACCCTACATCTCAATACTTTTTAAAGAATTGAAATCATACAGAGAAAGTTATTTGACCAAAGCAGAATTGTGTTAGAAATTAACAATGAAAAACTCTTGCAAAATTCTCAAATATTTAGATATTAAACAGCTCACTTTAAAAAAAAAGATTTTATTTATTTGACAGAGAGACAGGGAGAGTGGGAACACAAGCAGGAGTGGGAGAAGGAGAAGCAGGCTTCCCGCTGAGCAGGGAGCCCAGTGCGGGGCTCGATCCAGGATACTGGGATCATGACCTGAGCTGAAGGCAGGCGCTTAACGACTGAGCCACCCAGGTGCCCCTAAACAGCTCACTTTTATATAACTCATGGATTAAAAAGAAATCACAAGAGAAATTAGAGAATATCCTAATTGAATGGAAATGAGAACACAGTATATCAAAATTTGAGGGATGTAGTTAAAGCAGTGCTTAGAGGGAAATTATACCTTCAAATACTCTTATCAGGTAGAGGGAAATTATACCTTCAAATACTCTTATCAGGAAAAGAGTATAGTCTAAAATCATTTAAGCTTCCATCTCAATAAGCTATATAATATGAGGATCAAATTAAACCCAAAGTAGAAGGAAGGAAATAATAATAAAAACAGGTCAGTAAGGTAGAAAGTGGACAAACATTAGAGAAATTACCAGCTGGTCCTTTAAAAAAATTAATAAAATTGATAAATCTCTAAGTAGACTGAAGAAAAAAAAAACTATGAGGCAAAAATTACTAATATAGGGCGCCAGGATGGCTCAGTCGATGAAGCGTCTGCCTTCGGCTCAGGTCATGATCCCAGGGTCCTGGGATTGAGCCCCACATCGGGCTCCCTGCTCCGCAGGAAGCCTGCTTCTCCCTCTTCCACCCCCCTGCTTGTGTTCCCTCTCTGGCTGTGTCTCTCTCTGTCAAATAAATAAATAAAATCTTTAAAAAATTACTAATATAAGGGATGAAAGAGTCATTAGTATTGACACTAAATATTATGAACAACTTTATGCCAATAAAGCTTGGCAACTCAGATGAAATGGCCAAGAACCTTGAAAGTCATTCCAAAAGGAGTAACAAGTCTGAATAGCCCTCTATCTTAAAATAAATTGAATTCCTAGACAAAACCTTTTTCACAAAGAAACTTCCAGGGCAAATTGGCTTTATTGATTGTGTAGGCCTGCATTTATTTATTTATTTATTTATTTATTTATTTTTAAGTAGACTCCTAACCCAGTGCAGAGCCCAAGGCAAGGCTTGAACTCACAGTCCTGAGATCAGAGCCCTGAGATCAGGACCTGAGCTGAGATCAAGAGTCAGACACTCAAGTGACTGAGCCACCCAGGTGCCCTGTCTTTATTGATGATTTATTTATTTATTTTTAAAGATTTTATTTATTTGACAGAGACGGCTAGAGAGGGAACACAAGCAGGGGGAGAAGGAGAAGCAGGCTTCCCATGGAGCAGGGAGCCCGATGCGGGGCTCAATCCCAGGACCCTGGGATCATGACCAGAGCTGAAGGCAGACGCTGAACCGACTGAGCCACCCGGGCGCCCCTTTATTGGATGATTTAACAAGGATTTAGGGAAGAAATAATAATCTTACATAACTCTTTCAGAAAATAGACAACATAGCATTTCCTAACTCATTTTGAGGCCAGCATTATTCTGATACCAAGACCAGACATACATAGGAAAAGAAAACTACAAACAATATCCTTCATAGGCATTACTTGATAACAAGTAATAACATTCTTGATAAAATACTAGCATTTAAACCCAGTAATATATAAAAGGGATTGTATGTCCCCAAATGGGGTTTATCCCAGCAAGGTAGGTTTAATCAATGTAATTAATCACATTAACAAAATAAAAAGGAAAAATCTTGTGGTCATATCAATAGACACAGAAAACCCATTTGCCAAAATTCAACACCTATTTATTATACAAATTCCCTAAATTAGTAATAAGGGCAACTTCTTCAACCTGATAAGTGCATCTGTGAAAAACCCACAGCCTACATCATGCTTAAAGGTGAAAAGGCGGGGAGGGGGGGCGCCTGGGTGGCTCAGTTGTTAAGCATACGCCTTTGGCTCAGGTCATGATCCCAGGGTCTTGGGATCAAGCCCTGCATCGGGCTCCCTGCTCAGCAGGAAGCCTGCTTCTCCCGCTCCCACTCTCCCTGCTTGTGTTCCTTCTCTTGCTGTGTCTCTTTTTGTCAAATAAATAAATAAAATCTTAAAAAAAACAGTGAAAAGGGGAATGTTTTCCTTTTAAGGTTGATAGCAAAGCAAAGATGTCTACTCTAACTTTAACATTGCAGTGGCAACATTGCTGCAGGGCAAGAAAAGTAAAAAGACATATGGATTGGAAAAGAAGAAGTAAAACTGTCTTTATTTCTAAATGATACAATTATGCATACAGAAATTCTTAAGAAATCTACACAACTGTTAGAACTAATAAATTGAGAACAGTGAATGTGTAAAAATCGTGTTCATATATCTTAGCAAAATACAACTGGAAAATGAAATTTAAGAAGCAGTACTGTTTAGCAGCATCAAAATAATATAGGGATAGGTTTAATGAAGTAAATAAAAGATCTGTATCCAGGGCGCCTGGGTGGCTCAGATGGTTAAGCATCTGCCTTCAGCTCAGGTCATGATCCCAGGATCCTGGGATCGAGTCCCGCATCAGGCTCCCTGCTCGGAAGGGGGCCTGCTTCTTCCTCTCCCTCTGCTGCTCCCCCTGCTTGTGCTCTTTCGCTCTCTATGTCAAATAAATAAAATCTTTAAAAAAAAGTCTGTATGCAGACAACCATAACATATTGTTGAGAGAAATTAAAGACCTGAATAAATGAAGAGTTATACCATGTTTATGGATTGGAAGACTTATGCTAAAACAAAGTTAGAGGGCTTATCCACCTGATTTAAGGACTTACCATGCAGTTCCAGTAATTGAGACAGTGTGCTAACAGACATGTAGATCAGTGGAACATTGTATAGATCCACATAACAGTGATTAATTTTCAATAATGGTGATAATTTGGTGGAGAAAGGATAGTCTTTTAAACAAATAATGGTGGAACTGCTGGACATCCATATGCAAATTAATGAACTCAATCCTTTCTCACATACACAATGAATAACTCAAAATTGATCATAGAATTAAATGTTTAAACTATAAAAACTTCTGTAAGAAAACACAGAAGAAAATTTTTTCAATCTTGAATTAGGCAATGGTTTCTTAGATTGAACACAAAAACATGAAAAAAGCTTTAAAAGAAAAAATGAATTTCATTTAAATTAAAAACTTCTTAAAAATTCCATTAAAGGGCTCCTGGGTGTCTCAGTTGCTTCAAGCGTCTGCCTTCAGCTCAGGTCATGATCCCGGAGTCCTGGGATTAGCCCCACGTCAGGCTCCCTACTCAGTGGGGAGCCTGCTTCTCCCTCTTCTCTGCTGCTCACTCTGCTCGTGCTCTCTCTCTCAAATAAATAAAATCTTTTAAAAAACAAAAAAATTCCATTAAAATGAAAAAGTGAAGCCAAGATTCGAAAAAATATTTACAATATATACTGACAAAGGATTTATATTTAGAATATATAAAATAAATTGGAGGGGTGCCTGGGTGGCTCAGTCCTTTAAATGTCTGCCTTCCGCTCCGGTCATGATCCCAGGGTCCTGGGATGGAGCCTCAGTGGGGAGACTGCTTCTCTCTCTGACCCTCTCCCCTCTCATGCTCTCTCTCTCCTCTCAGTCATCTCTCTCAAACAAATAAAATCTTTAAAAAAAAAATAAGTTGGAGATAATCCATTAAAATGGGAAGAAGATTTGAATGGTTAATAATATGAATGGCCAATAAGTGCATATAAAAATGCCCAGTATTATTCACTATCAGGGAAACACAATTAAAACCACAGGGAGATACTACTACATACTTACACAGAATGGCAAAAATAACAGGGATGCTCTATGTTAGAGGGACGCCTGGGTGGCTCAGTTGGTTAAACGTTTTTCTTCAGGTCGGGTCATGATCCTGGGGTCCTGGGATCCAGTCCCTCATCGTGCTCCTTGCTCAGCAGGGAGTCTGCTTCTCCCTCTCCCTCTGCTTCTTCCCCAGCTTGTGCTGTCTCTCTACCTAATTAAATAAGTAAATTAATTAATAAATAAAATTGCTCGTGTTCATGAGCCTACAATTGCCTTCCACATCTATCAAAATTCTTTTCATCCATTCAGGACCCTGTTCTAGGAAGTTTTCTATAATCCCCCAGTCTGAATCAATTCAACACATAACATGTGGGTTGAGGGTTATACTTCAAAGAGTGTTAAAAATTATTGTTTTGTATGTTCAATTTTTCTTTTAGACATATGGGAAGTCATGAAAGCTTTTTTGTACAAAGAAGTAATACAGACAATTCTGATTGTAATGTGAAAAGATGCCCTCCAAAGTTGAGGGCAAATAGAAGGTTTGAATACTATTACTAACGTTACACTATGACAATTAGCTATCGCTAATTGAGTATTTAGTCTGTTCTAAACACTCTTAACACTGTGCTAAGTATTGAATATTCTGTTCTAAACACTGTGCTAAGCAAATGTACTTTGTGGATATTTAATTTTTAAGGGACTTTGAGAGGTATGAATATTGTAACCTTTTTTAATATGAATAGGTTTAGAGAACACAGGGTGGGAGAACAGGGAAAGATGTTGATAATTTGTTCCATTTAAACATGTTAAGCTTAGAGTATTAGCTGATTATTCTTGTAGTGATGTTAAGTTGGTAGTTTAAAATTTGGTTCTGGAGTTCAGGAGATGAGTCAGAGAAGAAAGATATTTAGTAATCATCAGTATAGAGGTGCTATTTTAAAATAAACCCTAAGAATGGGGGCCTTGCCAGGGAAGGTAGAATAGAGTAAAAAGGAAATTCTGAGGACAGAACCTTAGTTAATTGGCTATATTTCAGTCACTGGAGATGGAAGAAGAATCAGAGGAGATGCTTAAAAGTAGAGTAGTAGAAGGAGAACAAAAAAGATGGAAGAAATAATTTTACAATGAGGTAAGAATGTGTAAGTGTATGAGTCTGCAGAAAGGGAAAGGAGGGTGAAAACTGGAATAGAATTTAGTCCTTACTGACATTTAAGAGAATAGTTTTGGTGAGGTGGTGGAATCCAGATTATAAGGTATGTGTAGATAGCTAGCCAAAGAGTTAGACTACCTTTTGAGAGTGTGTCCAGGTATAAGAAGTAAAGATCTGGAGTTCAGTTAAAAGAAAGAAGAGTTGAATTTTTTTAATAAAGATTTTTTCTTTTTTACAGTTAGAAGGGGCCATTGAAATATTAAAACCCAACTAACATGTACGAGAGAGAAGAGTGGGTCTAGAATCCTAATTGGTGGGGAAAAGAGTATAGATGGGGGAACTGACCTTGTACAATATTCTGGACTCAGGTATTGCAGAGTTTAGACAATTTGATTCATTTCCTCCTGGTAAGGTGGAGGTGGAGAGTTCATAATATAAAATAATTTCAGGTTAATGTTACTATTAATAATACTATTAGATTTCAGAGGAATTAAAGAAGTTATAAATCCCTTGGGTTATATATAAATAAGATATTTACTGCTTGGGTCAATACTAACTCAAATGCCCCTTAGTTGTTGCATTCTGAGTTTCTGATGAGTGGAGATCTCGTCAGTTTTTACCTATCCCATGCTTCTCATTAACAGCTATTATAGCTAAGTGATCCTGCCTGTAGGTTGGAGTAAGAAGCATGGAGATTCAACTGTTAGTATATCCAATTTGTGGGAAAGGATTTTTTTTTTAAAGATTTATTTATTTATATGAGAGAGACAGTTCTTGAGCAGGGGATGGGGCAGAGGGAGCGGGAGAGGGGAAGCAGAGCCTGAAATGGCCGTCGATCCCAGGACCCTGAGATGATGACCTGAGCCGAAACCAAGAGTTGGTCGCTCTACTGACTGAGCCACCCTGGCGCCCCAGGATTTTTTTTTTTAAAGATTTTATTTATTTATTTGAGAGAGAGAGAGAGCCCAAGGGGGGGGTAGGGTTAGAGGGAGAAGCAGACTCCCTGCTGAGCAGGGAGCCCGATGTGGGGCTCGATCCCGACCTGAGCTGAAGGCAGTCGCTTAACCAACTGAGCCACCCAGGCGCCCCCCAGGATTTTTTTTTAATGTTAAAATTTTTTTGCCTTATACAGAGTAGGAAATTCAGTGTTAATATTCAGCATGTGCTTGCTTATTTTTAATTTATTATACCTTTGTTTTTAATTTATTTAAACTTTTTTGTGAAATGTTTGATACAAAATGAAGAGTGTATAAAATATAATATGCTTTAGCTTAAGAATAACAAAAAGAATAAATATTAGCTCTCAATCAGGTTTAAAATAGAAATTAATATTATTTTAGAATATTAAGTGTGCCCCTCTCAATACCCCCAGAGGTGCCATTATCCTGATGTATGTGGTAATATGCCTTTACTTTTCTTTATAGCTTTATTGTCTTTGGATATACTCCTAAACAACATGTGGTTTACTCTGAAAAAATGAATAATGTCCCAAGCTAACTGAGTTAAGAAAGGGTAGCATTACCACAGTTAAAGCTTCCAGGAAAAGGAAGATTAGTCTGGCATCAGGTTCACTGAGTTTCAAGAGGTTCTACTCAGGAAATCAGTAAGGAATGTCATGAGTTAGATCTTGGAAACATAGGGTCATCTTGGTCAGGTTTCAGGCAGTGGTGTGACCTGGTGTTACAGGTTTGTTCAGCAGGTGTATATACAGTCACAGGGGAAGAATACTATCTGCTTTTGTTTGTTTCTAAGCTCTTTGTGGCCTTCTTCTAACAGTTAAGAGTAGATCAAAGCAGAACACATCTAGGAGGTGAAATGAGTGTTCTTAGCTGTTCTAGGTAGCAATGCAAAGTAGATATATCAAAGCAAGCCAAATATGAATAAAAACTGGGAATAGGCTTATCTGGACACTCTGTCCTTAGGAATAATGTGAGTGGCTATCTTGGTGATGACAGTTTATTATCCTGTCTCAGGAATCATGTTCCTACAATCCAGACTGGTTGCCCTGTAAATCTAGTGCATAGCCCTGGAATCTCTCTTCACAATCCTCCTCAAAATTACTATTGTCTCTCTCCCATTTTGAATCTCCCATATTGTCTATCTTAAGTTGTTGTCTTTATTAAAATTTTACTTTTTTTTTGATGAAATACACTCTCCACTTGCTTCTTGAGAAAGGATGTATAGAAGGTAAATGTTTTGAGATCTTTCATATTTGAGAAAATACCTAATTTTCATAAGATGATTTGACTGGCTTAACAATTCTAGGTTAGAAATCATTTTCCTTTCTAATTTGAAGAAGTGGTTTCACTGTCATTTTCCTCCTAATACGACTGTTGAGAAGACTGAAGTCCGAGTCCATATTCTTTGTATGTGACCTGCATTTTCTCTCTAGAAACTTGTAGAATCTTCCTTTTTGTCCCCAGTGTTGTGATATTTCACAGTGGTGTGCCTCAGGGTAGGTCTCCCTTAATTTTTTATTGTAAATATCTGGTAGGTCCTTTCGAATGGGCAGCTCGTATCTGTCAGCTCAGGAAATTTTCTAGAACTCTTTCATTTCTTTCCAACCTTTTTTTTCTCCCCTATTTTCTTCTTCTGGAACTCTGTTATTCAGATATTGGACCTCCTGGACTGGTCCTCTAATACCATTCTCTTTTCTCCCCTATTTTTCAAAACTTCATCTTGTTTCTGGAAGACTGCCTCAGTTTTATCTTCCAAGCCTCTGTCTTTTTTTTTTTTTCAAGCCTCTGTCTTTTTTATTTCAGCTATCATGTTTTTAACTTCTAAGAACTTTCTCTTTCTTTATTAAATTGTATTCTTTTCTTATTTTATGGATATAATATCTTATCTCTATGAGGAATATCCCCTGTATGTGTGTAGGTGTGTGTACATATATGTATATATTCTGTGGTAGAGGCTTTTCCTTAGATGAGTGGTAGTACTTGGCTGTCTGTTCATCCTTAAAAGTGGAGGACTAAAAAGCTGATTGAAAACTCTTTTTGGTGCAGTATCGATACTAACAAATGTGCCTAATATACCTCAAAGATGGTTTTGTTTTTCCATCACCAGAAAGTTAATTCTCCAATCTTCTGCTGAGATGAGGGCCAGTTGCCTAGCATCATGGAGGAGGGAACGGGTCTAGGAATCAAAGTGCTTTTCAAACAGCTTTAATGGGATTTTCCTGTTTGAACCCCTCCTCTTTCTCTACACCTGCTGCTCCATTTCCAGGAGTAATGGGTATTGCTTTCTGTGGGTTCTCCAGTATAAAGTGTGTTGTTTCTCAGCTTCTTTTTGCTGTCAGGCTGTGATTTGGCTTTCCTGGGTCTGCTAAATCATTTCATAACACTTATTCATCCACTTTCAATCTTCCAAGATTCTGTTGCTCTTATCTCTTCTCCTTATGGGTTTGTGTTGAAAAGTCTTTTACTTGTGAGTTTCATGAGAGTGCAATTATATGCATGTTTTTAATTTGTCATCTTAATCCTAAAGCCCTGCTTATTTAAAATGTTACCTCCTGAGACTTGAAAAAGATTATTAAAGTTCCCTTTTCATCTCTTGTTTTGGTTTTTACATTCATAATTACAGTACATTGTGTAGCCCCCTTGAGACTATGTGAACTCAAGTATTTATATGTAAATCCAGAATTTGTGAATAATAAGGTTGATTGTTTTCTAAATTTGCTCTTGTAGGAAAGTGAAAAGGTTTCTGAATATCCAGCAGTGATTGTGGAGCCAGTTCCAAGTGCCAGATTAGAGCAGGGCTATGCAGCCCAGGTTCTGGTCTATGATGATGAGACTTACATGATGCAAGATGTGGCAGAAGAACAAGAAGTTGAGACCGAGAATGTGGAAACAGGTAGACATCTCATAAAATGTTCATTATTTGTAACTTCTTATTTTATAAGTGTCAATATTACTATTGCCAAATGAGTACTATACCAAAGAACCTCTTTTTGCTTGGAAACCAGTGAAACATCTTTTATTTAAGGGAATTATTACAAAGTTCTTCATTACAATTCTTTGGAGTATAACAGGTCTCATATCGTGGACCCTAAGGACAAGATTACAGGCCCATAATAATAAAATTATCATTTCTTTTCTGAGAATGTGAATATTGACTAGTAACTAACTTATAGAAGTCCATAGGCTAGTATATGAGGGTAACTTTTTAATTCAAAAATAAAGACAGTATTCTCATTCTGTAACAGATTAAGTTTCTTTGAATCACTAGTGCTGGAGCAGTATGATTCCTTTTTTCTTAGATCAGAAGCATCTTTGTAGCAGTCTATCAGAGTCTTCCCTTTTTGTCTTCTGAGAAATTTTGGTATTTCAGTCTGTCTATGGTGAGGTAACTATATGTTAATTGGAGATTAATATATATAATCCTTGGAAAACTTTTTTTTTTTTTAAGATTTTATTTGACAGAGAGAGACATAGTGAGAGAGGGAACACAAGCCGGGCGAGTGGGAGAGGGAGAAGCAGTCTTCCTGCGGAGCAGGGAGCCCCATGCGGGGCTCGATCCCAGGACCTTGGGATCATGACCTGAGCGGAAGGCAGTTGCTTAAGGACTGAGCCACCCAGGCGCCCCCTTGGAAACCTTGCATTTTTGCCACTGACTATAAAGAAAATAGAGTATTGTACCAGAAAGATTGTAGTGATTATTTTGTAATAATAAATATTAAAATTTATCTTTAGCTCTTAAGGGAGAAAAAGAATCCTTATACTTGGTTTACAATTCTAATAAACACTCTTAAATATTTATTTATTTATTTATTTAGGCTCCATGCCCAACATGGAGCCCAACATGAGGCTTGAACTCACGACCATGAGATCAAGACCTGAGCTGAGGTCAAGAGCTGGATGCTTAACTGACTGAGCCACCTAGGTGCCTCATCACTCTTAAGTATTTAGTAAGTTTCTATAAATGTAGCAAAGTCCCATGATTAAAAATTTTGAAATTTGATGTTTTTCTGCTTGTTGAAGCTCAGTAGCCCTCCCTAAGACTACTAGCTTCTTCTAGCTTACTGCTGTGCTTCCTCCGGTTTTATTTTTATTTTATTTTTTCCTCCAGTTTTATTTTTTATTGAGCTGAGGGATTAAAAGTTACCTTGCTCTGCAGAGCAATGATGACAACAGTGCCAGCAAACCCCTGTGAAGTGATAATCAATTCATTTTCTCAAAATAGGTAGCCAAACACTTTATATAGGCTTTGTGACTGGACTGGAGTGGTACTTGATTTACAGCAGATAATGCAAGTGGCAGGAAGATACATATGTGTTTTTTTTGAGGGTTTTGGAGAGTTTTCCAGTCTGAAGCTAGAAGCATCATGGCAGACATGAATTTTCTTCTTGAAAAGAATAGGAAGAACAGTTAAATGTATTATGCAGGATGATATTTTGAAGTAGATATTGTAACTGATTTTATTATAGGACTGTAACTAGGGTGTAACTAAACAGAAAATTAATAGCACAAGAGAAGAAAGCATGATAGCTTAAGTTGAGTGAAAAAAAAAACCTGTTTGAAATTTCTGGAAAATGTTTTGATCAAAAAAATAAGGAAGACTATGATTTTGGTAGCAAATTGGAAACTTCGTAAAGTATGAAAACTACAGTACCAAATTCCCATTATTAGAAAATTATGCATACTTATCACATTAAAACACCAGAGTAGGTCAGCCAAATCTTATTGGTTGTATAATTGATGATCAGTGCTTCATTAATTTAAATTACTCAGGTAAAAGCAATTCCAAATAGGAAGAGAATATAATCTGTTCAAGGGATTTTATTTTCTTAGTTATCTTGAACTCTGAGGATGATGATAATCATTTGCAGGGCAGAGATATGAATGATGGTAATATTGAAAAAGAGGATATACATAGTCTGGCTAAAAGAGTAGTTACTTTTGTGATATTTTGAAAATGGTTTTTGACTAGTTGATAATATTTTTTAGATTGGTTTTTCTTCAAAACTAAAAGGAAATGTTAGTAAATAACTTACATTATTCTAAAATAGTCTAGAAGTACTTGAGAAGTTCATCTTAAACATTTTTAATTCCATTCTGGTTCATTTTTTAAAAATCTATGTTTGCTTTATTACTTCAAGAAATAAAGAATAGTATAGTATAGCTATTCTTGTCTCTCTTTACAGAATAACACTGTAAAACTTAGAATTCATTTATAACGCTGTTAAAGGCAATACCAAATTCAGACTGAAATCTGCCGGCTCATACATCTCATACATCTATAATCAGAACAATTTAAAACACTCCCATTTATTCATCATAAGGCATGTGGAACTTGAGACTACAATATACTGAGTTACTTGAAAATACTATGGCTCATGGGTTTTTAATGTAACTTTATAAGGATTGTTAATATATATAGATTAGTTTATAGAGTCAGCTAATCTGAACTTAATTTTGTTTTTTTTTTAAGATTTTTATTTATTTATTGTTTGACAGAGAGAGACACAGCAAGAGAGGGAGTACAAGCAGGGGGAGCGGGAGGGGGAGAAGCAGACTTCCCGCTGAGCAGGGAGCCCGATGTGGGGCTCAATCCCAGGACCCTGGGATCATGACCCGAACTGAAGGCAGACGCCTAACAACTGAGCCACCCAGGTGCCCCTTAATTTTGTTTTTATTTAAAGAATAAAATGCATTTTAAAAAAGATTTTATTTTTAAGTAATCTCCACACCGAACATGGGGCTCGAATTTACAACCCCAAGATTCAAGAGTCCCATGCTCTACCGACTGAACCAGCCAGGCACCCCGTAAAGAATAAAAAGCATTTTTAACAAGTTAAAATCTGAATAAATTTTCATTCTTCTGACATTTAGAACATATACATATAAATAAATGTTGTTATGACTTATCCTGATGTATGTTTCCTTTTAGGTAGTAGATTAGGATCAGGTTTGTTTCTTGTGGTGCTATAAATTTTTAACTTAAATTCCAGATACATATAGGCTTTGGAGAAGAAGCTGACTGGGAAGAAAAGGAAAGGAGTATTTATAAGATGTCTACAACGGTTTTTATTTGGTGAATTCGTGGAAATGAGATCCTTATAGAATAAGATTTCCTTTTGTATGTCTAGGAAATGCTTCCTGGAATGCTCCTACATTATAATTTAGATGATATTAGTCTAAAAAATGTTCATAATTATATTTATTGACCTGTTATATCAGTTCTCTTCATGTTTACATCGAAGTTTTTCTTCTTTTATTCCTATATACCCATATATTTATGTTTCTACCAGAAACAGTGTTCATGATGAAATCCAGGCAGGAGTATTAAAATTATATAGTGATGTACACTTAGCCATCTTACTTACTTTATGTATAAAATGATTTCTCATTTTGTTAGTAGTAAATGCCTTTTATAGACAAAGAAAATGTACGTTTTTCTCATGGAGCTTATGAGTAATAGTAATCCTCTCAAATTTCATAGGAAAAACCAAATATGTTTGAGACTTTAAGCGTATTTATCTAAACCTATAAATTGCTTTTTAAAAAAAAGTAAATTGCTTTTTGATGATAACTGGAGGTCAGGAATCATAAAGAGTCTTTGAGGAATAGTAATGAAGTATGAATGAATGGTGGTCTTGACTGGCAGGCTGGAAATACTTTTGCCAGTGGCTGCAGGGTCCACGAGCTCTGGAGGCCTGCTAGATAGACTGAGGGCGTGAGTTGGGGATGGAAAGGAGTCTCTGGGATTCCCTACTAAGATTTGAAAATGCAGTTTTTATGTTCACTCTTAAAAACTATGTACATATAGTTTATAGCAGGGAGCCCGATGTGTACATATTATAGATTGCCATTTAAAAAATAGTAAGTTTATACCAATGCAATCAATAGTAGATAAGTTTTGATAGAAATCTTTTAAGGTTTAGCTGAGAAGATTGAGCTGTTTAGGATCTGCTTCTTCATCTTGCACCTTAACTTACTGTATTTATCCTCTTAAACTTCCACTTTATGATGTCAGTAATAGTTTGCATTTCTTATGTGCAAGGGCACTGTTTTCAACATGTTTCTTTCCCTCAAGGGGTTAATAATTTACTTATATATAATATATATTATATTGAAAATATAAAGCAGTGTAGAATCAATAGGGTGCTACTTACAAACTCAAAAGAAATTTCAGGAGAAAAAAGTTTGATTTATAGGATTAGGGAATGTTTAGAGAAAGTAAGGAAGGAGGACAGATGGTAGGATTTGGATGGGCAGATAGGAGGTGAGTGAAAGGCACTGTAGCTGAGGGAAATATAATTAATAATGGGTGGAATATTGAAGTTCAGGGCATGTTTAGAAGATACTGAGTAAATGAGACCATGACAGGGGGTTCCATTAGGCGTTGTGACTAGATTATGATTTGGACCCAAGAGTTAGTGATTAGGCATGTAAAAGCAAAAAGATTTGGAAGGTTTTGAGTAGAAAGTACCATGTAATCAGTATCTCAGGAGATAGTGGATGATTGTAGGGGAAGGGATGAAGCAGGACGACTAGCTGTTGTAGTATGGGTTAAGAGATGACTTGGGCAAAACAAAGTAGAAGTGATAGGAGCAGAAGGGGCTTACATAAGCAATGCTACTATATATGCTCTAACAATACTTGACGTGACAAATTAGAGGGAGAGGCATAGTTAGGTAAGATACTAAGTTTTTTGACCTTAAGTGATGGCCATAAGTATCATATAGGGATTTGAGGAAGGCAAGACTCTTTTGGGAAAGATATGTTTGGTAATGGGTGTGTTGATTTTGAGTTGAAGCAGAGCATCTAAGGAGAAATATTTAGGTATTTAAAGATGCACAAATACATAGCCAGGGTCCCGTCACAAAGGAGATGTCATACCCAAATTGGGATAATTTAAAAAATGTTTTACAAAATGACTAGTTATAAATATATGGGCAAGTGTAGGATGATCATAAGAAATAGAGCAGTAGGCCAGAGGTGGCAGTAGCAGAGCTGTTTCTGTCGTTTGGCCTGAGGCCCCAAGGGAGGGAATGGTTGCTGGAACCTAGAAGAAGAGAGCCCTGGAGAGAGGGGTCACCTTGGGAGAATCTGGGACCTTTGATCGAAGGATGCAGCTGGCTTGAGGGTGATGCCACAGAGAGGGAGCCAAAGGGGACTCTGATATTCTTCTCCTTCTTCCATCTAATCCCCTGCCAAGGCTCTCCATTGACCCAGTGCAATTTAAAGCAATAGGAGTCCTGTTGAAGTCAGCCTTCTGGGACAGAGAACAGCATCAGGAAAGGTAAAGAATAGATCTGGAGGGGCAAATGGAAGATATCTAGTACAATTGAAGTTTAATAAAGAAAGGTCAAAGAGAGACTGTTTTGGAAATCATAGTCATTGATGCCATGGTAATAAATGGAATCTCCAAAAGGAAAGGTATCTGAGAGATTTCTCCAAGGGAGAAGATAATTAAATTCTGTGTTTGACTCTCTATGATCAAGAACAAGGGACACAGAATTAAGGAATTAACCTTAAGGAATGTTTACAGTTTGAGGAACATGAAGAAGAGCCAAGAGTGATCAAATATGATAGAAAATCCTATTCCTGAGGTTAACATTTTTTTCTTTTTAAAGACTTTTAAGTAGTTCTCTTTAGTAGAAAAGGAAGAATATTGATGGTTAGTTAGTCGTGGTTTCAGATTCCTACTTTATTACTTACCTATCAGTGTTTAAGTTTTTGAGAGTCTGTTTCACTGTCATAAACTAGTAATTCAAGGTCATGAGGACTACATAAAATAAATATATAAAGCACAGCGCTTGTGATGTAGTAAGTGCTCCATAAGTATTCCCTTAACTTCATTAGGACCTTTCCTTATGCCTTCAAATATGGAGAAGGTCTTTTATACATTAAAACAGAACATTTGTTTACTTCTCTGTTGTATTTTTCTCTTTCCTTTCACTTCCACTTTTTTAAAAAAACAAATGCTCTATACCTTCATTCTGTACTTTTTCCTTGTCATTCCTTCCTTAACTTACTGTGCTTTGGCACCTACATTTATCATTCTCCTGAAGCTCTTTATCAGATTTCAAAAGCCACTCCTCTGCCAAATTCAGAGACTCACAGAATCATCCAGAAGTAGATCCTTCCTAATCTGGCCTTCTTATCTTCTGAGCTTTTGCTCAAATACAGTTTTCTATCAAGACTGTGATTAGGTATTATCCATTTTTTTAAGGCCCAACTACACGAAACTTTCCACAGTGATTATGGTCTACATTAAACACTCCCTTTCCTGATCCTCTGTTAGACCATCTGGACTAAGGTGCTTGATCATGTACTTTCTTACACTGTTCTTGTGTGTATTCATACTCCTTCTGTTTTCAAACTGGATATATGTCTCTTGAAGACAGGGACCATACTTTTTAGTTTTGTTGAATATAGTATATAATAATAGTGTTTTAACACATAACTGTTAGGAAATACAGACTGAAATAAATTGAGTTTGCCTCAGTATTGCAGTATAATCAAGAACCATCTGTGTAAAATCATATATTTTCTTTTTTGTTAATATGCTAAACAGTGACTACCTTAGGGTGATTTAAAATATAAAAAGGTAGTCATCCAAAAACATAAATATGGGCATCCAAAATATATCAGCGCCATAATGTTGTCATATTATATTAACTTCATCTTAAAGTCACAGCAGGTTTTTTTTTTAAGATCCATTTATTTATTTGACAGAGAGAGAGACAGCGAGAGAGGGAATATAAGCAGGGGGAGTGGGAGAGGGAGAAACAGGCCTCCCACCGAGCAGGGAGCCCGATGCGGGGCTCGATCCCAGGACCCCGGGATCATGACCTGAGCCGAAGGCAGGTGCTTAACGACTGAGCCACCCAGGCGCCCCGTCACAGTAGGTTTTAATCATTTATGCTTACACCTAAATTCGATTTTTTTCTTATAATAAAAGCAACACATGCTCATTGGAGAAATTGGGAAGTATTACAAAGAAAAACAAACAGTGAAAATTACTCATAATCCCTTACCAGCAAGGAAACAGCAAGTATTGCTTTTTGTATTTCTTGCTGGCCTTTTTTAAATGTACATTTTAAGCAAAGTTAACTTTATGTTATGTAATACAAGTAGATTTATTAGTCTTTACTAACAGACATTGGCTGAAAGCAGTCTGTTAGCTTCCTACTCCTCTCTTCTGATCATTAGGAGTAGGACTTTGGTTTTTAACCAGGTATCAAAACATAAAAATTTGGTGTTAATAGTTAAAAAAATGATCAAGAAAACTTAGTTTCTTTTTGTGATCAACAAAATTGTGTTTAGAGATTAGTTGAAAAGATAGGTAAATGATAAGAATTTTTACATAATTCAACAAGAAAGCACTGCTTTTTTTTTTTAAGTGAATGAAAGTTTAGCTTTTTAAAGGGCAGTTAAAAAAAATAAAACCAGATTTCTGTCTTGAAAAATAAATTCAGGAGCCAAATTTCTTTCTTGAAAAATCTCAAGACTAAGTTGACTTCATGATGAGCTGTGATAACTTTTGTATTTGTTATACCATCAGAAATCCTCCCTGTGGCACAAAAGGACTCTTTTAATTAGAAAATATTGTTGCCACAGGGAGGTAGAAGATCGACATGAAAAACTGGGGATCTGAAAAGGAGCCCCTATCCTAGGATTACCTGAAGGTGAAACAGATTGAGCCAGAAGGAAGACAATGCTGGTAGGTTGGTTTTTAATTTACTAAGAATGTTTACAATTTTACATTTAATTACAATTATTTCAACTACCTATACCATATTTTTGTTTAAAGGGTGACAATGATTCCTCCTTTAGGAGGGAGAAGTAATATAACAATATCTTTCCTCCTAAATAATTTGTTATCTCTGCTAACCCCTGCCATGTTCCTAATATTTATTTCTTTTTATAGATTAAGCTCTAGGGCTATTTCATGCCTCTACTTCCTTGGAAGCTACTACTGACTGAACATCTTCAAGTCTTTTTTTTTCTTCTCTTTCTGTTATTTCTGCTTCTGAAATCTAGACTTTTTCCTACATTTTTTTAAAGAAGTGTTTTCTTTTAATTATCTATTTTTTTGAGTTTAGCCTAGTCACTAGTTTTCTAAAAAGGTAAAATGTGAATCTTAAGTTCATTTAGTTTTGATTCTAGAACTGTTTGAATTATAATTGTATTGTGATTTAGATGAGTTAGAAAGCATTGGAGAAAAGTTTTTAATATTTTAATAACTATATTTCATTTAGCCTAAGATACCATCTATTGTAAGAAACATTTTTAGACCACTAAAAGAAAGAAATGCTGCCAATTATAAATTTTAGGATACCATCAATTGTAAGATACATCCTGATTTCAGAGATGTTAAAATGTGAAAAAAGTACATCTTAGAATTAATGAAATATGGTGTCATGCAATTATGAATCTTCCTGAAATTCGTATTTACTGGGAATTGGACATTAAAATATCAGGTTTATAAAAAAATGGAGGTGAGTTGTGGTTGTGGAAGTCCATATATATGCTGAGTAAGGTCTCTAAATTTTTTACTGTCTTTTAATAGAGGGTGCTAAAGTGAAAAATCATTTAACTTTATTGTTTAAAAGTATACAAAGTAACTATAAGGTATTAAATTATGAAGAATATAGAAGAAGAAAAGGTGTTTTAATATGACACAGTACTTCAGTCAGTAGTGTTTTATCATAATTGTTACTTTTTAATCAGATTTTGTGATCCAAAAAGAAAATGAAATGAAGCTTCTGCTTCCTAAACTATAATTTTAAAACAGGATCCTTTAAGGACTCTGTAAAATAGCCACTGATTTTTAGTGCACTTGAATATATGTTTTACAGATTGTTATGTGAAGGAAAAAGATAGAGGCCAAAAGTAAAGAACTACCCTGTCAGCTAATAAAGCAGAAATGAAAAGGAATGATTTCAAATGGTATTTATATGTTTTAAGAATCATATTTTATATATAAAGAAAGATAAGTATATCTAGAGAACAGATCAGTAAAGAGTGTTTGCTTTTGGAAACTATAGCACTTATTCCTTTGTGCTCAGACTTTTAGTTTTTATTTTTATTTATTTTTAAAAAGATTTTATTTATTTAAGAGAGAAATAAATAAGAAATATTTATTTATTACTTGAGCGGGGGGAGGGCCAGAGGGAGAGGGAGAGAGAGAGAATCTCAATCTCATGACCCTGAAATCACAACCTAAGCCAAAGTCAAGTGTTGGTTGCTCAACCAACTGAGCCACCCAGGCGCCCCAGACTTTTTAGTTTTTAAAACACTAGTTAACTTTCAATTTCACTCTATAACAATGTGTCTAAATAATAAATTTTTATTCATTTATCTTTTTTAAAGATTTTATTCACTTATTTGACAGAGAGAGAGCACAAGCAGGGGGAACAGCAGAGGGAGAGGGAGAAGCAGGCTCCCCACTGAGCAAGGAGCTGGACGTGGGACTCCATCCCAGGGCCCTGGGATCACAACCTGAGCCAAAGGCAGATAGATGCCCAACCTGCTGAGCCAACCCAGGCACCCCAAATTTTTATTCATTTAGAGGAGAGGGCAAATTTGGATTATATAGAATTTTAAATGAGCACACAAGGTTATAAATGTTGCCAAATAGGGATAGCTGAAGGTTCTTAAATGTGGGAATGCTTTAAAACATATTTCTAGGCAAATTATCCATCCATTCATCCTCTACCAGCTCTTACTGAGGGCTGCAGCATGTCAGGCTCAGAGCCGAGTGTCTTGGGGTAAACAAGACCCTGTCTTTGCTCTCACCAGGCTTTCAGCTATGTGGAGAAATGAACAATTAAACACATTATTATAATCAAATGTGATGAGCATTATGATAGGATTAATGAAAGGTTTAGGGAGTATACAGCTGGGGAATGCCTAGGAGGACAGAAAATGCCTCCCTGAGGAAGTAATATTTGAACAGATTTGAAGGGTTTGAAGTAATTAGCCAAGCAGAGTGTAGCATGGTTGGAAGTCTGGAGGAAGGAGAACATGGCCTATTTGAGTTGTAGAAAGGAATTCAGTATGGCTAGAATATGGATTATGAAAAGGAAAGGGGATTAAAATGAAGCTAAAGAGGTAAAAATCTCTTACTGCTGAGGACCTTGTAAGATTTGTGTCTGTTTGTTGGGCCTTATCTAAAGGGTAATAGGAAGCCTTTTAAGAGTTTTAAACAAAGTATGTTTCTTACACAAATTTAGTTTTTTCCCAAATAGTGCTGTAAATGAAAAGTGAAACAAGACAAGCAAAGCATTACTTAAAATAAAGTCTGAACTGCTTAGCTTCTCATTCAGAGCTCCCTAATAGCTAGTTAACTATTTTTATCCACCTTCCACTAAATTGTCTGCCTCTATAGATCTGAGCTCTAGGTATGCCCATTGCTCAAACTAAGCTAAAAATTATAGAGATTAAAAATTATAGTTGCACAGCTAGGCTTTTTTTTCAGAATTCAAAGCTGGGTGCCTTGGTACAGTTCTGTTGCAAGAGAAGGAGTCGTTGTCCCTTATGCATCCCCCATGCCCATTTATAAACTGGGAAAGAGGCCTATGAGTTTTCTTAGGTTCATGAAAGGTCATCATTTAAAGGAGGTCAAGAACATTTTCAACACAGCTATTAACTTTTGTAGTTTTTTCATTTTTTTGTGTCATGGGCCTCTTTGATCATATAGTGAATTCATCCTGTGGACCTTCTCACAATTTTTGTAAATATATAACATACAATATCTAGGATTACAGAGGAACCAAATACATTGAAATGTAGCTTTTAGACTATTTTTAATTGTGATATATTAATGCATATGCTTCTTTAATAATGCCTTAAGTAATGAGAGCTAGTGGCAGATCTAATTTATACCTATAATTTCATAGTAGTGATGACCATAAATTATATTTTGAGGTATCTGTAACAACTATAATATGAAAATATTTATGATTTCTATTGGTTATGAAGTCATAGATACTGCCAAAACTACCATGATTTCTATTGGTTATGAAGTCATAGATACTGCCAAAACTACCATGATTTGTGCCTTTATTTAAAATTAAAGTGCTTAATTTCAATTAGAATCTAAAAAACAGTTTTTCTAGGTCTCATCTGTATATTCTTTTACCTGTCATCCACCTTTTCTCATACTTTACTGCTCTGTATTGTGCCCTACTGCTATTATTTTCTTCCTAATAACTCATAGTAGGGATCTGAAAGCCATTTTAAATGTTGCTTATTGAATATACTTTTATGATCCCTGCTAAGGAAAAAAAAAAGGCCTTCAACTATGTAGTGGTAATTTTTTATGTCCCTTAATTGATTGACCTAATTTAATTTATCCTAAGATAACTCTGATATTTGAACATTTAGTATATTTCTTTAAACCCTCATTTAATATTTTATGACCTGTTTGTGTTTTGAGATCCCCCTATTTCCATGACAAAAATTTCTGTGGCCAGTGGTTCTCAAACTTGACCATACATCAGAATCATCTGGAACACTTGTTAAAATACAGACTGGTAACCCCACCTCCAGAACTTCTGATCCAGTGGATCTGGAATGGGACTTGAGAATTTACATTTTTAATAAGTCGCCAGGTGATGCTGATGCTGATGCCGTTGGCCCAGGGATCATACTTTGAGAACCATTACCTAGACTGTTGGGAATGACAGCACTGAAAGAGAGCTTCTGCCATCATGAAAACCCAGTTAATACAGTAGCTTTTTATGATATTGTGTTATACCCATCACAAAAGATTGTTATTGGGGGTGAAAAGATATTAAAATTCTTTTAGGTTTATATGAGATGATGTAATGAATTACTATTAATTAATTCATCAGGAAGTATTAATTGAGCATGTACTATATGCCAAGCACTATTTTAGGCATGGGCTGGAGGGGTACACAAGACAGGCAACGTACCTACATTCATAGTGCTTAGAATCTAGCAGAGAAAGCATATAAATTTGCCATATTGTAAAATTGTTCTGTCACAAATCATATCACAGAAATTAACACCTCCTGAAATTGTTCTTTAGAGTTAATATTTGCAGTTAAGCCAAGATCATTTCTTTTCAAACATTTGAAGCAGCAGATAAATTCTCCCTCTTCCTCCTTCATGTGACAGTTACTAAGTACAGTCGAGATACTGGTAAACTTAACATCTGTCGTGTACAAAGTACATATTATATACAAACAGCATCATGGCTCCTAGGGAATAAGTGATTCAAAGTTGACTAAAACATGGGGCCTGGCCTCAAAGAAGCTTACCAACTAAATTGAGAAAAACAAGCATTCAAGGAAATAATACTATGGAGTAGGGATGGTTGGGGAAAGGTGAGGAAAGACAAAGAACTGCCAAGTATGGTAGCTAACTTAAAGGTTCCAGATTGCATTATTGCTATGTGGTGGGTCATTTTAAATTTCATCATAAGGGCAGAGTTGACAGTTAAGGCCTCTGGGTTTAGGGACAGAGGAGCAAGTCAAATGGAATTAAGCATTTCTAAATGTCACCATTTTAATTTTTTTATGTGTGGAAACAGTACCATGAAACTCATGAGTGGGACGCTGGGTGGCTCAGTCGTTAAGCGTCTGCCTACAGCTCAGGTCATGATTCCTGAGTCCTGGGATGGAGCCCCGCATCGGGCTCCCTGCTCGGCGGGAAGCCTGCTTCTCCCTCTCCCACTCCCCCTGCTTGTGTTCCCTCTCTCGCTGTGTCTCTCTCTGTCAAATAAATAAATAAAATCTTTAAGAAAAAAAAAAAAAGAAACTCACGAGTGACTTCTTTTTCCCATTCACAAAAAAATCAGGACAGTGCAAAAAAAAAACAACCTGTTTACAGTGCTTAATTACAACTTGGGAGTGGGGATTAGGAAATGAGATAGGGCTAATTGTTATTTTTAAAATTTTTTATGTTTCTATAATTTTTTTCATTGAGTATATTAGGGAAGAAAGAGTGTAACCCATTTCCTCTCTTGCACTTAGGCATTATTTTTTTTTAAGATTTTATTTATTTATTTGACAGACACACAGTGCGAGAGGGAACACAAACAGGGGGAATGGGAGAGGGAGATGCAGACTTCCCACAGAGGGAGCCCGACACAGGCCGGAGACCTGAGCCGAAGGCAGACGCTTAACGACTGAGCCACCCAGGCACCCCCTCACTTAGGCATTATTAAGACAGAGTGCCAGTTTTTATAACAAATACCCCATATTCTCCTAGTTTAAGGTCAGTGTTTGATCATAATTGGATGTTTGATTTCTTTTCACTTTGTTTTTTAAAGGTTTATTTATTTATTTGAGAGAGAGAGAGAGCTCGAACGAGTTGGGGGGGCAGAGGGAGAGAATCTTTCAAGCAGACTCCCTGCTGCGTGAGGAACTCCATGCGGGGCTGGATCTCACTACCTGTGAAATCATGACCTGAGCAGAAACCAAGAGTTGGTTGCCTAATCGACTGAGCTACCCAGGTGCCCCTCTGTTCACTTTGTAAATCAGCCAAGATACTATGCTACTTGAATGAACAATTTTAAAATTTAACTGAAAATACTTTTCATATATTTTATATTAGAGGGTGGTGATAATAGTTATCTTCCAGGATAACTTATTTATTATTTTATTATTATTACTTATTTTTTAAGAATATATTTGAACAAAATGAATTCTTTGTTAGCCAAACTTGGGAGACATTTTCTTAATACTAGGTGACCTTACAGAAGATCACTCTAGAAAGTTTTACATCAAAAAGAAGAGAGTTATGTCTCTAACTTAGTTAGCAAAAAGGTGCTTCTTATTGTACATGACATTTGACAAGACTTTTAGGAAAATCTGACTCCTTTTTCTTCTATATCACCTTTTTTTCTGCTACTTAATTCTCAGAAAATAAATATTTAGAATAATAAGTTAGAATGAAAAAATTCAAGAGGAAATCAAGGATTTGGTCCAAGAGGAAAAGGAAATCAAAAGGTGCTGATTTCTTTTTGACATTTGCTTTCCTGAACAAACTTGAAAATCTTTTTTTTTCCTTCTTCTCTAGAGACATTGTTCTACACTTAACATCTGTTTGGAGTTACAACATTAAGTTTTAGCTATTTAGTTTGAAAAAAATGAGGTTGGCAGAATCACATTTGTTTTTAATTTCTTTGCTACCATTACATGCCTATTTAGGAGGCCCTCAGAGACAAGAAGACACCAATTACTATGTTTGGGTTTCATCTGCAGTCCTATTTTCTGGCAGGAGAAGCCTCCACAAAAAAAGAAAGAACTTTGGGGAAACTCATCCTTGGGAATAAAAGTCAGGGGTAGAAGCTGGTGCATTCAGCTTGTCATCTCACAAAGGGAGTCAGGAACTATAGATTGGAAACCATAAAGATCATAAAACCCTACTTTAACTTTGTCACCTTCTGTTTTTCAATAGTAATTAATAGCAAGCACTTTAACAGAAAGACTCCCTGTATACTTGTTTTTGGGGGCCCCCCAAAATAGGGAGGTTAATGAGAGATTAGTTTAATTCTGCAACTAGTCTTGGGGGAAACAGAACTCCAAAAGATAGAATGAATAGCTGAAAGGAGAAGAAAGCAGGCAGAATTCTTATACTTCTTAAAAGGAAGGAAGTAAAAGAGCAAGGGGAGTTGCCCTGCTCTGAGACCATTTGTGGGGTTATCTGAGACTGCCTGTGGTACGCAGAGCATTTGTGTGTGTGTGGGGGAGCTAGAACAAGAAATTAGATATGACCATAACTATAAAGGAGCTTGCTCTTTATTGGGGAAAATATGTAAGAAAACAACTTTTTATAACCTAAGGATCAAAAAAAATCAGTGTAGTGAGAGTGAGGGGGAGAGAGCTATTAGCTATTGTAATGGAAAGTTCATAATTTACCTGAGCCTGGGAGAATAAAATTTCATTTGAAAAGTGTTACAGAAAAAAAATGCAGTGACACTTGTTAAAGCATGGTAAGGAAGACTTTATTCAAGGGGAAACTATTGTGATAGGGATAGAGACCATTATGATGGGATTTTGCAGTGAGGGAGAGAGTGGGCTCAACTCCGAATACAGCATTCCCACAAATGGGAATTTATAGCCAGGATGAGGATGGGGCTCAGTGGATGGAAAATTACTGAGAGGAAATATCAGACACCGAGGGGTGGGGTTTATGGCCAAACAGATTCTTGCTGAAGACAGACCGGGATGATCAGACATCACTTGGGGGATGCGGGAGGATGAGGAACCCTACCAAATACTGAGAGTGATCAGATGCAGAGGATGGGGGATTCTAAACTGACCAGCTAAACTGACTTAGCAGAGTTCTTGCTAAAATGGGATTTTACAAGGAAGTATGCAGGAGGAGGTAGGAGAAGGTTCAGGAGCCTAAGTAAAGTTTGGTAGACAAAGAATCTTTGTCCAGTAGCAAAGGATTTTCTGGTTGAGAAGTCATCATTTATACCTTCTCCTAGTCCAATACCAAAATATGTCAGTTTTACCTCCAAAATATATCTTGAATCTTCCCATTTCTTTCCATCTTCATTGCTGCTAGCCTTGACCAATCTGTGGTTGTTTTTTATTATAGAGTTACTATCTTGGCCATTGGCCTTCTAACTTCTTGTTTTCATTCTTGGCCTTTCTCCCTTTCACTCTAAGCAGTCTATGCTTTACCTAGTAACCAAAGTGACTTAAAAAATATATTTATAAAGTTAATCATTACACTCCCTTCCCTAAAACCTTTCAGTGGGTTCTAATTACACTTAGGATCATATTCAGAATTTTTAAAATGGCCTTCAAGACACTGAATAATTTGGTTCCTCTTACTCATCTAGAAACAATAACAATAATAGCTACAAAAACAAAACCCTAACATTTGAAATTTCTTTACTATATTGCTAGGAATAGTTCCTAGGGCTTCACATATTAATATTTTAATATTCTTAACAACCCTAGGCTGAATAACTTTTCCAAGGCTAGACAGCTATTTAAGTGGTGGAGCAAGGATTTAAATTCAGAGGGTAAGTAGGGCTCCAGAGTCCAATCTCTGATTATACTCTGATGAATTACATACCACCCCTCTCACCGCAGTACACACACACACACACACACACACACACACACACACACACACACACA